>NC_051404.1:4247254-4247671 GCF_015228065.2 Penaeus monodon | reverse complement strand
GAGAGAGAGAGAGGGGGGGGGGGGCTTTTTAATTTGTATTTTTTTTTATGTATATTTTTTGAGTATAAATATAAAAAAGAGTCAAGATGCTAAAACTCGAATGTCGGTATATCGATCACTTGTTGCCCCCGCCCCCCCCCCACAAAAAAAAAAAAATTTGACAAGACTACATTATCTTCTGATAATCAATTTGCTCATTCGGTCGCTCTTGAAAATTATAATGTTCAGCTTCTCTTTCGTTAATCTAATCAATTTTTGACCTTTTAAAAGGCTGTCGATTAAAGTTGAGAAAAGCCAGTCGTTCGCATGCGCCCATTACACGATCATAATCACTGAATGTGTCATAAGGTCATTCGATTTCACGCAGGAGAGAGAAAAAAAATTGTCAGCAAAGTAAAGCAGTAGAAGAGAGAGTGA
>NC_051404.1:4246136-4246319 GCF_015228065.2 Penaeus monodon | reverse complement strand
ATTAATGAAAATGTGAATGTTGGATAAATATCACTGCCTCTCTGTATAAGGAAGACATACCTTTTAAGCTCATTTATGATAAGACTTAAAATTAAACAAGTTATTCGAAGGTAAACAAACATTGCGAGGTGTTTTATTTTTAAAAACCCATTCCTTTTTAATGTATTTATTCATATTATTCTT
>NC_051404.1:4245932-4246064 GCF_015228065.2 Penaeus monodon | reverse complement strand
ATGAAACAATAGCTAGAAATTGTTCATTCTCTTGACCTTTCCACAGTCATTATTATTTCGAATCTTTTTATCATTACTAATATTACTTTTGAACTTTGGATATTTACACCATTTGAAGTATTTTTTCGTTTG
>NC_051404.1:4244927-4245670 GCF_015228065.2 Penaeus monodon | reverse complement strand
ATGCCTCTTTTAATAATGCAAGATAGCCAAGCTCGGCCCGTTTTAAGTTCTTTGGAAGATTAATTAGCATCAGCCGAGTGACATTGCTGTAGTTCCTCTAACAGACGTTGAAGGATTTTCTTTTTCCTTTCTTCTCTCACTTATTCGTCTTCTGTTCTTCTCGTTTATTCGTCTTCTGTTCTTCTCGTTTATTCGTCTTCTGTTCTTCTCGTTTATTCGCCTTCTGTTCTTCTCGTTTATTCGTCTTCTGTTCTTCTCGTTTATTCGTCTTCTGTTCTTCTCGTTTATTCGTCTTCTGTTCTTCTCGTTTATTCGTCTTCTGTTCTTCTCGTTTATTCGTCTTCTGTTCTTCTCGTTTATTCGCCTTCTGTTCTTCTCGTTTATTCGTCTTCTGTTCTTCTCGTTTATTCGCCTTCTGTTCTTCTCGTTTATTCGTCTTCTGTTCTTCTCGTTTATTCGTCTTCTGTTCTTCTCGTTTATTCGTCTTCTGTTCTTCTCGTTTATTCGTCTTCTGTTCTTCTCGTTTATTCGTCTTCTGTTCTTCTCGTTTATTCGTCTTCTGTTCTTCTCTTTCATTCGTCTTTCATTATTTATTCTGTTTTGTTTGTCTCATTTTCTTCTGTTTTATTCGTCTTCTTTTCTTATATTTCTTCTTCTGCTGCTACTTTTCCTTGTTTGTTCTTTTCTTCTCCTTTTCCTCCTATTTTTTTTCTTCTTCTTCAACTTACGTTTCATTCATTTCT
>NC_051404.1:4244619-4244808 GCF_015228065.2 Penaeus monodon | reverse complement strand
GAACAAGGTAAGAGATAGACATTTGATAAAGCCTAATTCTACAACGAAAAAAAATCACACCTGAGGCTCTCGATTTCTCTCAGTTAAACTCATTAGCATGAAATGTTTATGCGAATTTCAAGCGGATAGAATGATTAATCAAATCCGCTGGCTAAGTTATACAGGGATCGTCATATAAGGAAAGGGATT
>NC_051404.1:4243920-4244226 GCF_015228065.2 Penaeus monodon | reverse complement strand
TAATAAGATAAAGCATGAATAGTAGACTGTTTAAATACCTTACCACATGAAGTACAAAAACCGAAGCACGTAAAATAACTTCATTATCAGTATAAAAAAAAAACTTTCTGAAACCGACGAAGTTGAACTTGTGAAAAAGAATTTGTGATCTCTATCAACACAAAACATACAGGAAGTAAACAAGTCCTAACTAATCTTTAAGAATCTCGGTCTTAATTAGGGTTGCCATATTCAACTGAAATCCCAAAATGTCTATTCTCACTAATTGTGATTTTTTTTTTTTGGGGGGGTACTGCAAATGATGAT
>NC_051404.1:4243444-4243714 GCF_015228065.2 Penaeus monodon | reverse complement strand
CTGCAATGCTAATATGAAGATAATTATAAACATTTCGAGCGCGACTCCCTCAATGAAAACAAACATCCAGATTAAAAAGCTAGATAAATGCACCTCTATAAAAGGGAAAAAGCTGAATATATGAATACTGAGGCCAGACTTGTTCAGCCTCACTGCTAATAGAATTGGACTATCTGATAATACGACTTGTGATCTTTCCTCAGTGGCGGGTCGTTGCTCGTACCAAGTGCCCCGGTTTTCACCCAAAGGAGAGGGCTGTTTTCGCGTCTT
>NC_051404.1:4242238-4243416 GCF_015228065.2 Penaeus monodon | reverse complement strand
TCCCCCCCTTTTTGGTATGTGGGTTCTCTTTTCTGTATAAACAAATCCATTTAGTTTGCAGTCTGTGAATACCTTTGTGGCTTTCTGGCTCGTAAAATTGCGCTCGGGACAATCAGAGCGCGCGAGTACTCATTGTCAGTCGTGTTAAAACCGCATGTCGATACAAGCGCAGTAGTTTTGGTTTTCCGATGAGGGCGCTTCGGTCGCTTCTTTCGCCGATGCTCCTTTGTTTCGTAAAAGGAAGCAAAATACAACTTTCACGTGGTATCGAGATCGGCCTGGTATTTTATTTCTTTGCTCTGTTATTTGTCAGATGAGAAGTCTGAAAATCGTTGGAATTTTCTTGGATCTGATAATGCACAGAAGTGATCATTTTCATCCGGAAAGGGATCGGAAGGAAGTGATTACGATGCGATTATATTCGTGGTTGAGGTTCGTGTACGAGAGAACAGCATGGATGTGATGTATACACGTATCTATCTACGTGGAAGCGGTCTTGTCGTTAAAAAAATGGACGAATGTTTTGAACTTCATTTTTCCTTATTGGTGTTTAAAATTTTCATCTACAGAAAGTCTAACTAACAGGGGTATTATGTAGGCTCTCGTTACACATTCCTGATATATTGGAAGAGTGTGTACAGTCACAGCGCTGTGAACAATGACGGTATTCCCGAATCTGACTGAAGTTGAGCTGTTCACTTGCAACTTTGCCGTCCTAATTTATAACACGTACCACATCACAAAAACCTGTAACCAGAAAAATGTGTTTTTACTTCAAGCAATATACTACTACACGATATTTACCATCCCCCTACAGTCACTAACAAAAACGATCTTTCATACCTTTATAAAAAGCAACAAGCTTAACTGAAGGGTGAATTAGTCATTTAAATGGCCAGGAATTAACACACTGAAACAAAAAAAAAAAAACATGAACAAGACTGCGCACAATAAAGGCCTTGTATTAAATGGACTGTTAATAAGGTGTTTACATTTCGCTTCTGTCAAGTCATAATGACGCAATACTCTCCCTCCTTGATATCGATGGTCAAAATAGGATGATTAATGTCTTCATCGAAGGATCTTAATTAATCAAACGTCGTACCTCTGGACAACACAAACAAGTTGCCAAAGGAAGGATGAATTCAACACAGGACAAAAGAGGCTTCAGATAATGG
>NC_051404.1:4240464-4241433 GCF_015228065.2 Penaeus monodon | reverse complement strand
GCTTCCTACAATCCAAATACGATGACAAGCAGAGTTATAAATGTCGGACCTTCTTCTAAAAAGGATAAAGTAAGATCTTGAAATAACACGAGGACAGAAAGACGTGAGACTTAAAGAGGTGAGTACGAAGGATGATTTCCATTACGGAGAGCTCTGCTTAGGTTAGTGACAGGGTGGAACAGCAAACAGTGTTAGTGGAAGCTCGTGCGTGTTAGAGACAAAGGCCAGCGAGGGCCTGCTAGCTAGGTGTATAGATAAGGATCCCCGAGGACAGGCGAGGTGTGCCGGGTACGGAAAAAGGGGCCTCTCTGATGGGCGGGATGTGTTGGGTACAGCAAGAAGGGGCGGGGCAGAATTAGTATATTATCAACATTACAGCAGACAGATCGCTCCTGCTGATTACAGTGCCCGACGCACGCTGGGTTCCCATACATCACGTCACGTATCAAGCCTCATCTCCGAGACGAGGCCTAGAGCGATCTGCGACGCTCGTGCGCATGTATAGTTATCATTTAATTATGTTCTATATGGCGGTCGCCCGGCGCGAGATCGACACGGAGATAGAGTGGGATAATCTCACTTGCTAATGACGACCGCGGACTCGCCTCTCTCCGACCGAGCGCGTGGCCAGGAGCCAAGAGTGCGTGATCGGGAAGAAGGCCTCGAAAGGAGATTTGTCTGGACCAACGTCAGCATGTCCTTTTATGAAACTGTGTTATGTGCACAGATCGGTGGATATTGATTTTGAAAATGGGATTAGATTAGGCTGTGTTCATGGATTATACATGGCACATACGAGACCATCTTAAGACCATCCTTCACACAATATTTATGTTTGCCTGATCTCTTTACTTTAACTCTCCATGAAATTAAATAGTATTCGGAGTACAGGGGACAATTTATTATGTATGCATTGATTAAAAAAAAAAAAAAGGAATAGTGATCTATTCGGGAATCTAAGTACAGTTG
>NC_051404.1:4240057-4240388 GCF_015228065.2 Penaeus monodon | reverse complement strand
CGTGTAAGATTACCTTATATCTAGGCCCGAGAACAAGAAGGGCCATTGTCCTAAATGCCAATGTTCCTCCGTTAATTGAATTTAAGCAAATAATAATTCGGGAAACGTTTTTTATGACTAATCAAACTGCGCTAATCTAATTATTTTAAAGACATTTATTTACATAAAAATAAAGGATTATTTTTCATAACGAAAATCATATTAATATGTTTTTTACTGCAAAACAAATATTACAAAAAAATATTTACTGTTAATGTTTAAATCATTCCTCCTAATTCGATTTCTATTTTTTCTACCCTTTTATGGCTTCAAGATATAAATAAATGCCCTT
>NC_051404.1:4239689-4239775 GCF_015228065.2 Penaeus monodon | reverse complement strand
TAGAAACAAAAACTTCCAATTCTGTGGTAGGCAACGCAGGGCAGGTGAGGAGAGACGAACGGAAGCTTCCTTTCGGCTGTCCTCAA
>NC_051404.1:4238524-4239455 GCF_015228065.2 Penaeus monodon | reverse complement strand
TACTTTTTATAATTTTATTTCATTTACAATGTAATTAACCGCAGTATTAATATACCATGAATAGTATTTATTCATATTTATATTATTATTCTACAATTGTTCAGTAGATTGGAATTGAATTTCAAGAAACAAAACACCGAACAATCAAACATCAAATGAAAACAGCAGAACACTCCTAAGACAAACAGGACCCTCAACACGACTTGATTCTCAGTAATGTAGGATCTACGGACAGCAATTAAACCGTCTAGATATCCTCGTGGGAACAGCTCGGGTCCGTCTCCTTGGAGCAGGTCCTCCCCACGCGGCCTCAGGGGGAGTCATGTTTGCTCGCCTTTGTACGTGTGTTGACCTTCGTGACGTCACCAAGACATGACGGCATCGTGTGCGTGTTGGAGAGCGGGGGAGAAAGGTGCTCCTTCAGAGAGCGTTTCGATAAAAGTGAGAGTGCGTGTGTAATGCGAAGGGATCATGAGTGTATTTTAATGTTGTATTTTTCTTATGAGTACATGGTACTAAAGAACATTTCAAAGTGGGGGGGAAATAGCGAATTACAAAGCACAAAAGATCAGCGCCTTCACTTACCTTAATGAGCTGATAAACACACAATGACACGGCCTCTACCACCGTTTAACCCTCGGGAGGAGTTGGAACAGACGAGTGAAAATTTCTGAGGGGTCCTGCTTACCTCAGCTGATAACACCCTGGATCTTAAAGTGGAAAACCGACTTTCACTGCGATAAGAGACTGCCTTGCGTTATCTAGGACAGAGAAATGGCGTTATGATAGTGTTTTATAGCTACGTCACGAGGGTATGTTGATGTTATAAAATTGTGGTGATTAGGAAATGTACTGCGGGAAAATTATGAGAATTTACAAATGCAAGGATATTACCTTTTATCTAAAAACGCACACATATAAGTGTGTGTAA
>NC_051404.1:4237402-4237508 GCF_015228065.2 Penaeus monodon | reverse complement strand
TAACACCTAACACCGCAATGTAAAAATCCGCAAATAAAAAATTAATCAGACCACATTCTAAAGCTAATTATGAAATATTTTCAACATGAACGTCAGCTAAAAAGAA
>NC_051404.1:4237068-4237249 GCF_015228065.2 Penaeus monodon | reverse complement strand
GGGAGAATAAAAAAAAATAGAAGGCCAACAGTGCCAGAAGGAAAAAGTGACCCTAGCTAATCTGTGGCTTCCCGGCGGGGTGACGAGGAAAGAAGTGACACGCTGTTCCCACCTTGGATTTAGAATCGTGTTTCAGACGTGTTAGTCTCCTTCTCATCGTACGAGGGAAGCCATGGAGCAT
>NC_051404.1:4235219-4235465 GCF_015228065.2 Penaeus monodon | reverse complement strand
CCCTATCAGTTCCCAAAAAGTAAATGTTTGCTTTCTCTCCCTGCTATATCTTTTTAACATGCATGCTCCTCCGCCAATGCTTCTCCTCCCGTTCCTTTGCATCTCGCGGATCCTCGTCGTGTAGCTGTGGGTATTATTTCCTCTGTGGCTGTGCCTGCCCCGCCCGCGCCCCAATAACTATGCAAGTTTAAAGTGTACGTTTCTATTTTCATTTTCTTTTTGTAGCCGACATGACCTTTCAATTCG
>NC_051404.1:4235102-4235190 GCF_015228065.2 Penaeus monodon | reverse complement strand
CACACACACCCCCACACCCTTACTACCCGCCCTTATCCATCAGCTTCCCTATCCCCCCTCTTCTGTTCGACTACCTCCTTACCTTCTC
>NC_051404.1:4234714-4234862 GCF_015228065.2 Penaeus monodon | reverse complement strand
AACGGTGCCGAAGTACTCAGTCATTCATGAAAAAATTCGGAGTCTTATGGGCCTCGGGTGCCTTTTATGACCTGTTTACTGCCGTCATAAACAATGCAACGTTGATGAACTGGTCAGCTTCCGCGCCTTCTTCAGGTGGTTGAGAGGG
>NC_051404.1:4233956-4234114 GCF_015228065.2 Penaeus monodon | reverse complement strand
GGAAATTGGTGCCTTAATTGCTTCAAAGCCTTATTGCCGGTTCGGGCTGGGTGAAGTTCAGGCCCTAAGTCGCGTTCGACGAAGTTTGAGTTGGAAGTTATTGCTGGCTCTCATCTGGACTCGAGCTTACAACTTCATTATCGCTGCGGAAAAAAAAG
>NC_051404.1:4233300-4233440 GCF_015228065.2 Penaeus monodon | reverse complement strand
GCTCCAGGTGTTGCCTTTCTGCTAAACGGCTGTCTGTGGTTAAGCCGGTGCCTTAAAACATCACTTTCACTACACAAGTCTGTATCACTTTTAGCATGGTTATAAACAGAAACTATTTGGCAGGTTTACGTTTAGCTTTA
>NC_051404.1:4232965-4233195 GCF_015228065.2 Penaeus monodon | reverse complement strand
AGCCACGTTAATTTTTTCCCTGATAACATGCAGTTTTAATGAAGAAACGCGGACTTTCGGGACATCTACTTCGTGGATCCTCAATTCGCAGTCGAAATGTACGTCTGGCTGAGGCTTTTCGGTCTGAAATATAGCACATGTTATGTCCGTTGATGAAGGAGAGAGGCAGTAAGAACTGACCGTCAGTTTTTGAAAGTGTCCGTAATAACCTCTTTCTAAATACAGCGGAG
>NC_051404.1:4232744-4232935 GCF_015228065.2 Penaeus monodon | reverse complement strand
CCCGTTATCTAGTTGATTTAAATTTCATAATCTTACAGTCTGCTGTATTCGTTATTCAACACGAATATAACAGAATTGTCTGCATTATCACCCTCCCATGCCAAAACCCCAACACGATGTTTTATATACAAGCAAAATACCTTTCATCATTATATTCCAAACGGCAAGAAAACCAACCCCCCTCCCTCCCC
>NC_051404.1:4231976-4232112 GCF_015228065.2 Penaeus monodon | reverse complement strand
AACATACACATATACATACAAATCTTAACTCGAGGCCCGGTTGGCGATGCAATGAGGCGGTTTAAGAGAGGAAGGCCGAAGGGGTGGTTGGGGGGGGGGGGGAATGCAGATTTCTTTTATTATTATTTTTTTTATT
>NC_051404.1:4230657-4231025 GCF_015228065.2 Penaeus monodon | reverse complement strand
CGTACGCGGGCAGACACACAGAAATTGACTCTCTCTCTCAGTCACCGATCTAAATAGCCAACTCGACCCCACTTCCACCCTGGCGGGATGGCTGAGTGGTTAGAGCGAGGTGGATTCCCGACACCCCATTCTGAGATCGCAGGTTCGAATCCCGCCAGTGCGCAACGTCACAGTGCCAAGTCAACCTTAGTGCCAGTCAGCTCGATCCGAAGACCACTTGTACACTCATGGCACTTGTCCTTCAGAATCGCCTTCGCAGATCGTGAACCCGAACTGGCACCGCTTGACAGGGCACTTCGTTGCGTATTTTACTTCATCTCCTTTTTCCGTGGAAATTATGAATTTAATGATATCTATCTCTATCTATC
>NC_051404.1:4230298-4230450 GCF_015228065.2 Penaeus monodon | reverse complement strand
CTCTCTCTCTCTGTCTACCGTATCTATCTACCTTTCATTATTACCTCTCTCTATCCTATATCACAAATGCACGAATCAATGCGTTTAGAATTACACGTAATATTCTCTCTGTCTACCTGTTTCCCACTTTTTTTTTTTTTTTATCTCACTCA
>NC_051404.1:4229314-4229685 GCF_015228065.2 Penaeus monodon | reverse complement strand
GGTCCCGTCGTCATCATATATCTTTCTGCCTCCCTCCCTCTTCCCGTTTCTCTCCTGTCAGTCACCGATGTAAATAGCCAACTCGACCCCACTTCCACCCTGGCGGGATGGCTGAGTGGTTAGAGCGAGGTGGATTCCCGACACCCCGTTCTGAGATCGCAGGTTCGAATCCCGCCAGTGCGCAACGTCACAGTGCCAAGTCAACCTTAGTGCCAGTCAGCTCGATCCGAAGACCACTTTGTACCCTCATGGCACTTGTCCTTCAGAATCGCCTTCGCAGATCGTGAACCCGAACTGGCACCGCTTGACAGGGCACTTCGTTGCGTATTTTACTTCATCTCCTTTTTCCGTGGAAATAGATAGAGAAACAA
>NC_051404.1:4227763-4227887 GCF_015228065.2 Penaeus monodon | reverse complement strand
TGAGATTTAAAGCTTTGCACTGGACAAGCCTCTTTCTTGAGGTCTCCGACTTTTAATTCCCTCTCTCTTCTTGGATAATTTAAAAAGAAACGTGCGATTATCAAATCTTACCAAGCGAGTATTT
>NC_051404.1:4227514-4227579 GCF_015228065.2 Penaeus monodon | reverse complement strand
GTTGTATGTGTGTGTGTTGCTGTGTGTTGTTGAGTTTGTGTGCTGTGGTGTCGTGGTGCATATGT
>NC_051404.1:4227241-4227454 GCF_015228065.2 Penaeus monodon | reverse complement strand
CGGACATATTTCTAAACTGTTTATGAGTTTCTCGTCCCTCGCGGTTCCTCAAGTGGGCAATCATGACAAAACAATCAAGCGCTTTATGGCTTGTTCGTCAAACCGTCAAAAGTCTGAAGAACATAAAGTGGACGATACGGCTATTACTCAGCTGTCAACCTCACAACCATTGGCCTCCCCTGTGGTGGCTGTGCGTGTGGTGTGTGGTTATGC
>NC_051404.1:4225780-4226902 GCF_015228065.2 Penaeus monodon | reverse complement strand
TTATGGGCTGTGTGTTCTTTCTGTCCTTTACTTATGTAACGTATTGGTTATGATAACTATTGCCACAGCAGTACACCACCCGAAGCCGCGTAAATGGCTGTCGATTCACATTTCAAACCTTTTGTAATGAAAACTGAAAGTTATCAGTTAAAAGCATATCAAAAGCCTACTGAGCTGATTTCAAAAGTGGATCACTTGAATATATAATAATTTCTGGAGTGACATGGAACCGAGAGCTCTCACTTACATCGAAGCTAATATTAATAAAACATAACAACAACGATCACGAATTGTGAATCGCTGACTGTGACACCTGAAACCACTGCCTCAGGACAATTCTTGTGTATGTATAAACATCTTTCAACTGTGTATAAATATCTTTCAACTTGACACGCACATGATTAGACATTATATAGAATTCGAAGAGAGAAGTTATCCCGAAATTATACGCATATGACTAACACTCATCGAACACAGAACCCAAAGGTAAATTAAAACGTGTAGGCGAATCATAGAAAATATCCGCGAAATCTAAATTATAAATTATTCCTTTGGCGAATAAGAAGAAAAGGGAGAAAGACGGAAATACAATCGAATATCCTTACAATCGAACATCCTCACAATCGGACATCCTCACAATCGGACATCCTCACAATCGGACATCCTCACAATCGGACATCCTCACAATCGGACATCCTCACAATCGAACATCCTCACAATCGGACATCCTCACAATCGGACATCCTCACAATCGAACATCCTCACAATCGAACATCCTCACAATCGGACATCCTCACAATCGGACATCCTCACAATCGGAAATCCTCACAATCGGACGTCCTCACAATCGAACATCCTCACAATCGGACGTCCTCACAATCGAACATCCTCACAATCGGACGTCCTCACAATCGAACATCCTCACAATCGGATATCCTCACAATCAGACATCCTCACAATCGGACATCCTCACAATCGGACATCATCACAATCGAACATCCTCACAATCGAACATCCTCACAATCGGACATCCTCACAATCGAACATCCTCACAATCGGACATCTTCACAATGTAGAAGAGAAAGAATTCGTGGACAATTTTCGCCGTATCAACTTACACCT
>NC_051404.1:4225500-4225621 GCF_015228065.2 Penaeus monodon | reverse complement strand
CCTCCATCGGCCATCATTCCAATTTCCGTCGCTCTCTTAGTCTCGATTACAGTGAGTGTAAAGTATAACGTTGAGTTCTTTATATCGTTATTGGTGTGTAAAGTAACTCTTCTCTCTTTAT
>NC_051404.1:4224648-4225310 GCF_015228065.2 Penaeus monodon | reverse complement strand
TCTCTCTGTATGTGAAACGTTGTATTTGCGTAACACATACAACAACATGACTCAGCACTTAGGAAAACATATTAACTGAAAGAATAGCCAGGTGTCTCTTTTTTTCGTAATTTCCATGCCTATAATACCAGTCTCACCCTCTGAAAAGTCTTTATATAACCTATATTTTTTACCCATTCACTCATCCCCGAACGTAATCCTCGTTATCCTCTCTCGCCTTGGATTTCAAAAGAAAATCGAAGAAAAAAAAGTTGAAAAGGCGAAAAAAAGGAAAACAGAACAGAAGAACAACGGGGGAAAAATGAAGAATAGAAGAACAAAAATTGGATTCACCTATTCTACCGCTCCTAAATTGCAGTTGGATTTCCAGGATTCCCGAGGACGTTAGGCTGGAGATCCCAAGATAATGCTAAACACGAGAGGGAAGGGACAATAGCGTACAGTCACTCACTGGGCTGTCAGGGGCGAGGGAGATACAGGTAGGCTGTAGTTTATGGCGAGGGAAGACGTTTGTGGTGTACCGTGCGTGAGGTACAGTGCCTTTGCTGGTATAAGGCACATTGTGGGTTGTGGCTGCCGTGGTATGCCGGGCGAAGCGGTGGGAATCGAGGCTACTGGTGACGGGGTTTTGTGAATCATTTATGTATCTGCAGAAGGAATGT
>NC_051404.1:4223949-4224035 GCF_015228065.2 Penaeus monodon | reverse complement strand
AGTATGTATATACACACACAATTAGAAATATGATACGAAACAAGAGAAACCGTCTCACGGCGAAACGCGAGACGGGCGCAGCGCAG
>NC_051404.1:4223828-4223908 GCF_015228065.2 Penaeus monodon | reverse complement strand
CGCCCATTCAGCAACCTGAGAATTTAAAGGTCCATTCAAATCCAACTCGTAGGGTTGTAGCCATATAGTATGGGACACAA
>NC_051404.1:4223267-4223546 GCF_015228065.2 Penaeus monodon | reverse complement strand
TTATTCGTCCGTTGAGATCTTGTCATCGTGTCACGGGGAGTTTGACACGGACGGGGGGGGGGGGGGCATTCAGGGGTAGGGGGTATAAGGAGAGAAGAGGTCTTTAAAAAACCCTAAATGATACTGGCTACTGAAGAAGGAGGCAGCTCACCGTTGGGGAAAAAAAATTGATTATATGATTGAGGAATATTATTATTATGACCATGTATCACCTCTGACGTAAGTGTTGGATATACCGTGTTGTTTTTTAATTGTTATTATTACTGATATTTCGTCTAT
>NC_051404.1:4223033-4223099 GCF_015228065.2 Penaeus monodon | reverse complement strand
TTCTACTACTGTGATGCGTCCGTTGAGATCCTGTCAAAATGTCATGGAGGCTTTGACAGTGAGGTT
>NC_051404.1:4222853-4222960 GCF_015228065.2 Penaeus monodon | reverse complement strand
CTGAGGGATAAGGGAATTTAAAACCCCAAGGATATTGGCCCCTGAATGTACGAAAGAATTCACCTGTTGAAAAGCCTATGAATATAGATATAGGATGTTATGTATAT
>NC_051404.1:4222378-4222457 GCF_015228065.2 Penaeus monodon | reverse complement strand
ACTGTTAATATTACCATGGGCTCAGTGGCAATACAATTATTATATATATTATACTAATGATCCCTTGAGATCTTGGCGA
>NC_051404.1:4221795-4222000 GCF_015228065.2 Penaeus monodon | reverse complement strand
TTTAAAACCTTGGTGGTATTTGCTCAAATCACCTGTAAAAAATCCAACTGAAGGTAAGGGTGAATATGAAACCGATAGAAGTGTAAATAACTCTAACGTATTATAACTGATATAAATGTACAGGACGATAACGTGTTATATTTTGAGAGATCATTAAAATTTCTGCTGATAATTCATAATAGAGTATAATGATACTTAGAGTATG
>NC_051404.1:4220764-4221023 GCF_015228065.2 Penaeus monodon | reverse complement strand
GATAGCCACGATCGGCGAGTGGAAAGTGCGTAATGGCGGCCGAGGCACTAATAGGTACATCTTATCGTTAATCACCATAAAATTACCTCCTTAACCTGGCGAAGATCTAGTGCGTTGGTTATAACGACCGGCGTGGAGGTGGCCAAGCGTGAGGTACTTCGTTTGATAAATTAGGGGGATTTAAATGTGTGTGTTGGTGGTTTTCATAACGAAAAGTTAGTGGGCGTGGCATTGTGGTTCGTTACGTGTTGGGTCGTTC
>NC_051404.1:4220170-4220340 GCF_015228065.2 Penaeus monodon | reverse complement strand
CGTGTTAGATTCCGTGCTTTTTATTTACTTGAGTATTTTGACAATCGATTTTTCAGTGTTTGCATATTTAATTGATTAGGAAATCAATTGAAATTAATTGAATGTGCATCGACTCTCTCTTTTAGTATTCCATTAATGGCCATAGATATAAAAAAAAACCTCAGTTCATA
>NC_051404.1:4219700-4219954 GCF_015228065.2 Penaeus monodon | reverse complement strand
AATAAAAAATGGCATTCATACGTATTACTGTTATAGGTTAGCTGTGCGTTGGGTACAAGAATGATGGTCGGATAGTGGAAAGGGAAAGGGTAAAAAAAATATATATTGGAGTAGAAGTGGGCGGAGAGGGGAATGCTGATAAAGAATGGAAAAGGCGTTTAAGGTGGAGTTAAGGAGAAAGTGTTTGCGGGGAACGGAACGAAAGGGAATGACTTAAAGGGTGATTAAATAGACATTAAAAAAAAAGTATCGAC
>NC_051404.1:4219318-4219455 GCF_015228065.2 Penaeus monodon | reverse complement strand
AAAGACACGAGAGTAGACAGGAAGCAGAAAACAAAAGAACTTCCAAGAAAAAGGAGGGGCTAGAAATATGACAAGAATAAAGTACCGAAAATAAAGATGCGAAGCGATAAGACGATAAACCAGAATGAATACGGGTC
>NC_051404.1:4218960-4219209 GCF_015228065.2 Penaeus monodon | reverse complement strand
CAGGTAGAAGAGCTCGGCTGGCAGTTTCATCTGGTAATCAGCCTGGGTCCGCCACGCTTCAACCTTCGCGGAATCATCGCATTATGTTATTAAAGAATCTTCTTTTTTCCCCCCCGCTTGAAAGAGTTTCGCGCCCATTTTCCTAACCGACGATGCGCATGGCGATGTTCACATTTTTTCAAGCGCTGTTTTGATTTTAATGTGGCATGTCAGTCTTTTTTTTACAGAGCTGTTTAATTTTGTTTTTAA
>NC_051404.1:4216150-4217823 GCF_015228065.2 Penaeus monodon | reverse complement strand
TTTTCATCAATGAACCTTAATTTTTTGCTATAGTTTTGTCTCTGCATTTTTCTGTCAAAAATAAACAATTTAATTTTCAGTATCACAGCAATTAGCCCTCTTTACCACATGACCTCGATATCATGTTTATAATCTTTTACGATAGTTTTACTATATATTCTTCAGATAAGAATTCCGTCTTTAATATCTTTTACACTTGCTGTTTTCATATCTTGCTACACTTTCTTGCTTTACGAGCACCCAGTCCTCGAGGTTTCCGACCGTCATCGAGGCTTCAGTTCGTCTTCGAGGCATCAGATCTCCTTCGAGGCTTCAGATCGTTTTCGAGGCTTCAGATCGTTTCCGAGGCTTCAGATCGTCTTCAAGGTTTCAACGGCCCGGATTAAACGTCTTAGAACACCAACCGTTGGTTTCTTCCGCCCTTTTCCTCCGGTCGGGTGAGAGGAAAGAGAGAGAGGGGGGAGGAGGTGGAGGGGGTCTCCACGTGCGGCTAACAATGCTCTATAAAATGGGACATAGGCTTAGGAGGATCTCAGACGAACAATGGGGGAGTAAGCTTTTTGACCGCGAGCCTAAATAAAGCGGTCAAAAAAAAGGAAGAAGAAAGGAGGAGGAAAAAAACGGTCCAAAATGAAATGAAGTCCTCCTCAACCTGCTAACGTTCCCTCTCCGAGTGTCTTGGGTGATAGGGTCGTTGTGGCTATCGCGCGGTAAAGGGATATTTCACCTTATGACGGGGTCGTGTTGGGTGAGTAACGTTCCGATTGTTACCCTCGGTCTCTCGCTTGTTTGGTCTGCGTCGGTCACACGTTACGACCGATTAGGTATCACCTCGGCCGCCATTGTGGGCGATAGCGGGTCAGAGGAAAATGTTTCGGGTTCATTATGAGATACGATGCACGTCGTTTATCAAAAAGAAGTTCTGAAACCTCTGTTCCTATAGCCGTTATAACGAAGAATTTGTCATAAGATTATTATTATTTCAATATTTACGAAGACTTCTCAAGTCTCTAAACTCTTACCTGTTGAGATCTCTCACTCATTTTTATTCGTTTCCGAGCGCAGCTTGATAGTTTTTCAGAACAGGCAGTTATGAAGACGTTCCGGGAGGCATGTATTACGCTTAAGACAATTGATGGATGTGGACAGTTAGGGTATGTAATAACACAAAATACTACGACCCTCGCCAACCCTTCTTCCTTGGTCTAAATTATAGTACAGATAACCTTTGTATAATGTTATAATTTCGACGCTAAATTGGCTGTGTCACACCTAGGGGTATAACTGAAATGGCTGTGAAAATGGCCTTAAATTTCGCTCTCTTCTATCTCGATGTTTTACGTCGTTGAAATTAAGGGTTCAGAAATCCTGTGGATTTGATGAAAGCCTCAAATACAAAAAGATGTGGAGAAATATTTACTCAAGTTCATCATAATGCTTGGATAGCAACAGTACTTTCGATGCTGTCTACATTTCATACAAATACAATGATAAATGGATACCATGCGAATATACAAGTACACATACGAATTCTGTGTATGTATGCTTATATATTCATAATATATACAGACGTATCCTCTTCCCTACCTTTTCCATTCCTCCCTTTTCCACTCCCTTCCCCTCTTCATTGCCCTTCTGTTTCCTCTTCTCCATCTCCCTTCTCTCTTTAAACC
>NC_051404.1:4216040-4216113 GCF_015228065.2 Penaeus monodon | reverse complement strand
TAACTTCCTTCTTAACCCCCCCCCCCACACTCGGATAGTCGTACAAATAATAAATGTAAATAAACGGTCGAAG
>NC_051404.1:4215600-4215686 GCF_015228065.2 Penaeus monodon | reverse complement strand
TCTCACATCAAAATAAACTTGAAATTACAATCACATGAAATAGGATTTCAGGCGTAAAATATACGTGTAAAGCGCAAACGGATGAA
>NC_051404.1:4214555-4215232 GCF_015228065.2 Penaeus monodon | reverse complement strand
CTTCCTCGTCATTGTCCAGCTGACAGTTTCCCTTTCCCTTTTACCAAACATTTCTCACGAAAGAAAGCCCTCATTGTTCACCTGCCGGCGTTCGCTCATTGTTTGGATCCATTTACCTGTATTCGATTGGCACCCCATTTCTAAAGTGTTTAAATAACTTTCCCGGTGACAAAATATAAGAGACAATTTCCAGTATGAATCGTTCGCTGGACCGGTGTGCAGGTGTTCTGGAGAATGTCTGGAGGAAGAAAAAAAAAATAATGCAAAACACGTTTAACATCTGCAAGACTGCAAAATCTCGCTTAACGGAAGCTCAGACAAAAACGCGGAAGTAGTCTTAAAAAAAAAAAAGCTGGATTCGACGTAAATAAGGTCAGGTTTTTGGTTATAAAAATCCAGTTATACTCCAATTAGAGATTCAATTAAATGCAAAAACGGCTTGAATGCAAAGTAGTTTGTGCTAAAAAGCTAGGAAAGTGTTGCTTATTAGGCCAGAAGTTTATATCTCTAGAAATCGAGGTAGTCAGCGCTTATAATGCAGCTGTTTCTGGGTTCGGTCGTTCTCTCTTTACGTGTGAATCAATTAACACTTAACGGCCGTTCGGATTAGCCGCCTTTGCCTCGTTTGCAGCCTCATCTCTAGCGTTGAAGACAGCGGTAAAATAATTAGATATTTT
>NC_051404.1:4213856-4213936 GCF_015228065.2 Penaeus monodon | reverse complement strand
CCCTTCCACGAAACCTTTCACGCTAATCAGGCCCTATTTCCTTGCCCAATTGTGTCTGCTTTTCTAAAATATTACGCTAT
>NC_051404.1:4213024-4213504 GCF_015228065.2 Penaeus monodon | reverse complement strand
TGCACTGCTGAAGCCCCTCTCGGATACCAAACCCCCGAGAACGCTCTCCCCAATTCCCGCACGTGTGAGCATGAGAATTCGTCCGCTCATGACAGCCGACGGATGAAGCGACTTACACTTTTGAATCATTTCTCTCCCCAACGAGCACGCGAAGGTCTCTCGATCATGGCTCCTCTCACGCAAGAAAATTATTGATAACCAACTGGTTAATTGATCGGGGGGAGGGGGGGGGGGAAATCGAGGCCTCTTGGTTATATACGGATGAGTGTCAAAGGTCAAGCACGGGGTGAGGGGTGAGTGAGGGCAGCGGTGTGATGTATAGGGCTTGGGTGGCGTGGATTTACCTGGGAGAAGAAAGGAGAAATGGTACGTGATATATCGATGGTTCATGAAGCGTTTGACGTATTTCTTATTTTAATAAACATATCATACACAGACGTATTTACGCACGAGTGCGTTCATGTTGATATATATATATAT
>NC_051404.1:4211443-4211707 GCF_015228065.2 Penaeus monodon | reverse complement strand
ACCCAAAAGAAGGCATACTACCCCAACGTCTCCTGGATGAAGGTGCAGATGAAGACGTGGCCCAGCTCACAAAGGCTCGAGGCCGAAGGTGAAGGGTGAGCAGGGATGAATGGGGGAGCGTACGTGTGAGAGGCTAGAGGGTCTACACGGCAATTACCTGCTGGAGTCAATAATGCGTGAGCGTATGAGAGGCGCTTCTCGTTGTGAGAATTCATTCAGAATTTGATATCTTGTGTAGTGGGGCTTACGGAGAGGGAGACGGAG
>NC_051404.1:4210840-4211054 GCF_015228065.2 Penaeus monodon | reverse complement strand
ATTAGAACGTGTTAGGTGCTGGCGTGGAACTGTAGTCTTTCAAGCTTGTATCGTTCATAGCGTATGTCATAATTGTAGGTGTGTGATATACATCAGTTAATCAACTTCCCACTAACTATGTATATTCATAAGGGCACATTAACCTGAGCACGCACACATACACTTGCGCATATAAATAAACATAAATAAACGTGTAATTATGTACACACATAGG
>NC_051404.1:4209710-4210802 GCF_015228065.2 Penaeus monodon | reverse complement strand
GATTCACACAAAACAAAAATATAAAAGTATATATTTGTAACTATTTAGAATCACTAAATAGAAAGAAAACAGAGATCGAGCCGACACATCGTTATACGAAAATTCTAGAATAGTCTTTGGAGATTCGGATTACTAGTAGCTGTATGGTTTTGTGTGGATATGGTTCGCTTTGGTTAGCCTTGTCATGGTGAAGGACAAAATACAAAATAGAAAAAAAAAACACGGTACGTTAACTAGTTATAATGAATTATGAGATACATTTCCATAAATCTAGAGTTTGTGTATGGTAGATGTTCTTACCATGTTCGAAATTTTAGGCCGTTGATCAAAAAGAGTTAGGAACCGCTGGTCCAGCTGAGCCAAAGGGATTAAGAATGACTGCTCTAGATGAGCCAGTGTTGCACCCAAGGATACCGATAACTACGACCCGCCTTGTTCTTGCCAGTGAACTAAACATGTTGATCTTATCTTTGTCTCTCACAGGGAACTTCGTAGCGAAAAAAAAAGAGTTCTCAAAAAGTATGAAACATAAACTCGGCCGTTATCCTCCCTCCCTTCCTTCGACCGGAATCTAACCCTTTGAGTAAGTGGATTAAAGCCTAGCGCCAAGAGCAGGTTTATAGTCTTCGTAAACGTAGCTTTAGAACCGGTATGATCTTAATTAAAATAAAGAAATCCCGGGGCATAAGAGAGTCACGGTCGAGAAAGTTCCTTAAGGGTCGAATTTCCTTACAGTGCTGAAGCATTTAGCCAATGTGCGCCAAAGGAGTTCATAAGAGAGGTGGTTTTCATGCTCTAATGGCGAAAGAGTGTGGAGCAAAGTGGTTTTTATTAGCTTTATTATTCCTGGCATTTTTAGCCTCCATGTAGACGAGAGGAGTGAGTTAATGTAGCAGGAAACCGTCTCTAATTAAGATGAAAATGCTGATAAATATACACTTGGGCCTACGTGCGTGAAAATATAACTACATCTTTCTATGGAGTCATCATTAATCATTGTTATCACAAGTTTTTGGCGCAGGTTTTGTGATTATAAAACCTGCGCTAAAACGTGTTGCAACAGAATGGCTGTTAGTTTTACAGAGGGACAAC
>NC_051404.1:4207775-4208991 GCF_015228065.2 Penaeus monodon | reverse complement strand
TTAGTTAGTTATTTTCTTATTCATATTCATACACTCCATCTTTCTTTTATACTTTTAAAAATATTTTCATCCCCAATAACATCACCATCGCCAAAGGTAACGTTTACATTCACTCCTTTAGTTTCTGTCTATTGCAACACTGACTCCATCATGATTTTTGTGCGACTCACTGATATATAAGAATCCTCTATCAGAGATGGACTAGTCGTGACCTCCCGTGACAGGCTGGAGGTCATAACCCTTTCACGACAATGATGACCTTTCCTGTCCTGTCAACATGAACGTGAGGTACAGTACTTATTCAAGGCGAAGACGCGTTGGGGTGGGTCTTTTAAGGTCGAAAGACGTTGTATACATGTATGTATATATTTCTCTGATGATAAGGGTAATGAAATATTAATTTCAAGGTGAAATGTATTATGAAATAGAGCGTGGAGTGGCGACGTTCCCTCTGCCAAGAGAAAATGGCGCCAGATAGGAGGAACAGCCAATGGGTTAACTTCACGCGATGGGACGTTAGAATTTTCCGACCTCCCTCTAACACAGGATGAACCAACGAAACTTCCTTTCCTTTGGTTACACGACGTCAGTGCGCAGACTTCTTGCTTACACGACGTCAGTGCGCAGACTTCTTGCTTACACGACGTCAGTGCGCAGACTTCTTGCTTACACGACGTCAGTGCGCAGACTTCTTGCTTACACGACGTCAGTGCGCAGACTTCTTGCTTACACGACGTCAGTGCGCAGACTTCTTGCTTACACGATGTCAGTGCGCAGACTTCTTGCTCGAAAATAGACGCAGACATCCGCTGTCAGATCGGATGAGCTTCGGGTTACCAAGACAGGTTCATCTTGCAGTCCGCGCGGGGATAAAACCCTGCCAATCATAATCATCATCATGGTATAATAAGTGCGCGTTTTTTGTGCGTGCAGCAGAGTGTAAGGAAAAAAAAATTATGGAGCAGCTGCTACTATGAGACATTTCATTTTTTTTTACAGGTCTCTATTATATTCACTCCCCCTTCACTATATCTAGTTGCCTATTTATCCTTAAATAGTATGATGAAATTATTTGGCAAAGTGCCTGTCATCCTGTCCATGTTTTTTTTTCCTCCCAGAGGTTATTAGCATACGATATACCAAGATTGTATCTTTGTTTGGTAAAGGATAATAGCCTTTATCCACAAGGTTCAAGCGAAAAGCTTTCTCGTTACGT
>NC_051404.1:4207461-4207746 GCF_015228065.2 Penaeus monodon | reverse complement strand
TCTTTTATACGACTTGTCAGTTTCATGCAAAATTGCTTACAGTCTAACAATTTCCTCAGAATTAAAATCGCGGTTTAACACTTTTTTTTCCCTTCATTTTCTTTCTGTTTTTTTTTGTGCATGGATAATCCTTAGAAAGCTGTTGCTTCTAAATCATCTGCAGTAGAAAGTACAATAAAGTGATATTGATGATTAAGTTAATGTCATCTCAGAAATTGTGCTGATAATGAAGGTTTTGAGGTGTAATGATTATTGTGTAATGAGAAAAATTGTTGATTGTAAAAT
>NC_051404.1:4205901-4206204 GCF_015228065.2 Penaeus monodon | reverse complement strand
TACGAAAAAAATCATAAAATCCTCTTCGAGTCGTGTTAAATAGCAGGATTTAAAAAAAAAACATTCTTGATGTTGGTCCGAAGCTGTTTAGGCATTAAGGGTCCGGGCGGCAAGCGGCAAACAAGAAAGCAAACGAGGGTTTCTTGAGAAGGTCATTTGCCTCCTTGGCTGAAGAGGCATAAGCGTGAGGGAGTAATTGTAAATACGTTTGGCGGAGGGATATCTTTGCCCGGGTGGTTAGCTGTTGTTTCGGATTCTCTCTGTTTGTTTACTCCTTGTGCTTCGCTCTTTTAGTTAGAGATT
>NC_051404.1:4204561-4205533 GCF_015228065.2 Penaeus monodon | reverse complement strand
TTTGAGGATATTAGCCCAATATACACCATCATTCCCATAAACAGAGATTGGATCAGTAAATGCAAATTCCTGCATTATCCGAAACGCCGATGATCCGTTAGGGAGAAGGAGGGACAGAACAGACTTAGTGGCTTCCTCGAAGGCACTGATACCCAGTTTTACGGGCACTGTTGGCCAAGCGAAGCGAAGAAGAGACATTCACCCTGTAACTGGGTACGTAAATCAGAGTGACCGCCGACCAGGGTTTGCTAAGATATTCGGCGAGTGTGACGCGCATTATAGCCTTGCCTAATTATGCCACACAATGCAACATGCGATAGAGAGATTACCTGTTGTTGTCCTATTGACTGACAGGTGATATGCATATCTGCCTGGTCATGACACACCTATGAATACACCATTGCCTGGTGTATTCATGGTGGCTATCATGGATATTGCGTAACAAAAAAAAAACTTTCTACTTGACTTTGGAATGTGGAACAAGCAAAATATTTACGTTGAGGTTTTCAACACTCACTAACCCCATGTTGAATATGAAGTTTTACTTAATGAAATGGTAATAATGAGGATTAATGGTGATCTGTGCATAAGCGAATGATCGCAATGGTAGTAATTAAGGCAATTTATGCTTGTAACTTGTATTTTAGTGCACGAGAATAATAAAGTCAAGCACACGAAAGCAATAAATATTTTTTTTTTTGCCCACCGCATTCTCCCTCCTCCAGCACCTCACACAGTCAAGAAACCACCGTTCTTTCAGCAGTTTCCAGAACTTCAGGGTAAACAGCCTATGTCTTGGGTCTAGTTCTTGTCACAGTCCAGGTGTCTTAGAGGGAAGGAGACGCTGGAAACGAAAATGAGGAGCAGAAAAAGACAAGAAATTTAGTACATCCGGCAGGTGTGTTCAGGTCAGGAATTTAGGAGGTACGTGTCAGGGCTAATTAAGTTTCATTATATGCAGTTGTCCGATAC
>NC_051404.1:4201138-4203229 GCF_015228065.2 Penaeus monodon | reverse complement strand
CAATAGATAGGCAAGTCTTATCCAACGATAGAAACCGATTTCCGCAGCCACCAGGCACACGAAAACGCTAATGACCCGAACTTCATTAGTGCAGTTGTAAGATGTCCCGTAGACCGCTGCCTCTCGTCAAGATCGGAGACGGCCTGCTCTGCGGATCAAGTTTTGATGCTGAATTTAGATCCAGAGAGTACTTAGACGTGGGTATGTCTTCATGGATAATATTCGTCCCAACAGGTGAGTTTGGGGATAAAATCTTACAGCTTAAACGCCGAGCCGAAAAGATTATCGGGAGAGCACTTGAAGGGAGTCCTCTCGCACTGGTCTCGCTTCAGCCAATAAGAGCGAATAGGCTTTAGTTTGCTTGTCATCCGTGCGAGGAGAAGACAGGGCCTTCTCTGTCAGCGAATCTTTCGATATTGCCTTCGTATGAAGATAACGAGTTCACTGTCTTTACGCGGAAATTGTGAAATCTGATTATGATATCTACATGAAGGTAAGATAGTTTATCCTTATAATGTAATTTCAAAGGGAAATTAACAAGCATATGCGTGGGGATAATGCCTTAACGGACGCTGGGGTGGTTCTTGGATAATAACGACTTTTACTGCAGCTGCTTCTCAGGTCTTTGGCAAGTATGCGTGGACAGTAATACGAGAACACGCTCTCGGTAATGCTGTTGGCCGAAAAAAAAAAACAGAAAACTGATCTTTAAAAAAATGTTATGTAAAATACATATCTTAGTATTTAACAAATATTAGGCTTGTGAGAAAGTTCAACGAGAATAACAACTGTTTTCCGCATGATTTCTAACCCACTGCGAGGGAAATCTATCTCCTATCTAATCCACCTTCGACCCGCCCCCACCTACTTAGTCTCTAGCACCTGCCCCCTTCGTATCACCTGTCTGTACCGCGTCAGACGCTACTGTACTGATATACTGCATCACTGAAAATGCCGTTGCTGTGTCTGCCTCAGATAACACCATCATGGTTTTAAACGTCATCCGGAAACAATGCTTCTGTTCATAACAAACCAGGATTAACCCTTGGAAGTCATTGCGATAATGCGATAAAGCTCGACCTCCCGATAAGGCGAAGAAGACGCCTGGGTCCTCCACGTGCGAATCCCGAATCTTTAAGGCTTCAGGAGAGCTCGGGGAGAGAGAGGTATTCGAAGCCTCGCGTCTTTTCCGAATCTGGAAGTCTTTCGGGGATTAGGAACACGGGATTAAGAGGAGATTTTATTTTTTGTCTTTTATGAGTACTCCGGCAAGAAGTGTGTTGTGTATTGTAAGAGCTCGCACGTATATTTCCAAATATGACAAACTGATGTGTAGACGAGTATATAAATTGGTATACAGGTAAATAAAAAGTAATTAAGCTTGTAACAAGACGAGTTGTTAAGTATGTTGACAAGGAAAAACGAAAAGGGAAGTGGATAGATGGTCCGTTAACAAAAAAAAAAAAAAGTTAAGGAGGTAAAGATGAAGTTAATGATTCCAAAAATTCCTCCGAAAGAACACTTAGAAAGAAAGGAACTTAAAATAATGATAAAGACAGCTTATGGACGGAGAACCTGTTACGGGAGGTTCGAATGGAACACGCCGGGTCCTGTGTTTAATATTAGAGCCTGGCAAGCACCCTTTCCCTCTGCCGACTTCGGTCTTCCCTGGCACATGGTCCTCCCTCTGCCGACTTCGGTCTTCCCTGGCACATGGTCCTCCCTCTGCCGACTTCGGTCTTCCCTGGCACATGGTCCTCCCTCTGCCGACTTCGGTCTTCCTGGCACATGGTCCTCTGCCGACTTCGGTCTTCCTGCACATGGTCCTTCCTCTGCCGACTTCGGTCTTCCCTGGCACATGGTCCTTCCTCTGCCGACTTCGGTCTTCCCTGGCACATGGTCCTCCCTCTGCCGACTTCGGTCTTCCCTGGCACATGGTCCTCCCTCTGCCGACTTCGGTCTTCCCTGGCACATGGTCCTCCCTCTGCCGACTTCGGTCTTCCCTGGCACATGGTCCTCCCTCTGCCGACTTCGGTCTTCCCTGGCACATGGTCCTCCCTCTGCCGACTTCGGTCTTCCCTGGCACATGGT
>NC_051404.1:4200399-4200621 GCF_015228065.2 Penaeus monodon | reverse complement strand
GACGCACCTATTTTACGCATGTAGGCCGTCTATTGGCATTTGCGAGACTCACCCACGAGTGCAGAGCTGGCAATCCTGCAAGTCATGATCCCATTCAGTTTGTTATATGTTGACAGCTTGTATCCTTGGGTTTTACTGCCCAGTCATGATTGTTCTAGAAGCTACCGTGAGCAGCTAATTTCCTATTTAGTCGGAACACTTTGCTGTATCAACCTGTCTACC
>NC_051404.1:4199821-4200004 GCF_015228065.2 Penaeus monodon | reverse complement strand
GAAACAGTTGCCTTTGCTCCCCCCTCCCCCCCCCCATCTAGAAATAAGGCAGCTGAATATCTTCTTGTTTGTCGGCTCCGAAGATAAAGCCAGAGGAACTTATCTCTCTCTTAATTCAGCCAAGTTAGGATGTAACCTTAAAGCGGCGAATATGAGAGAAAGGGAAACCATTTATCAAGTTCG
>NC_051404.1:4199696-4199798 GCF_015228065.2 Penaeus monodon | reverse complement strand
CTCCCTAAGGTAGCGCTTGATCTTGATGACAACGGACAAACTAGAGCCTTTCGACGGATAATTAACGTAAGATAAAGTTATAAGTTCGATAAAAAATGACCA
>NC_051404.1:4199504-4199658 GCF_015228065.2 Penaeus monodon | reverse complement strand
AGGCGGAGGACTTCGCATCTCTCAGCCTGGAGATCTGACTAACAAAAGCGGGTCTGGAGAAACAATACGATAATAAAAAAAGGGGTCGTTGGTTAGGGAAGGAAGGCAGAAGGACAGGCGTAGTGGTAGACAAAAAATATATATATATATATCT
>NC_051404.1:4198272-4198432 GCF_015228065.2 Penaeus monodon | reverse complement strand
AGAAGGACAGTAGGGTTAGAGCCCCGTTATATCTATGGGAATCGGAGATGCGGACCAACGGACAACGCAAGGCACTCTCGAACGCAGGTGTCTATAACGTGTCTCATAGGCCTTCTTCACCCTGCCTTCACCCGGTCGTGAATAAAGATGAGGGTGGCAA
>NC_051404.1:4196645-4196820 GCF_015228065.2 Penaeus monodon | reverse complement strand
GTTACTTGTCTCTCTTTTTTTTTTCTCAAGCGAGTCTACGCCTCGTCTCTTCCGCGGAGGTTTTGAGTTCGTTTCCATGTTGCTCGGCCTCGTGTGCAGCAACAACACAACACGTACATTCTTCACCTTCATTGCCCTTCATTGGCTATGTCATTGACCCTAAACCTCCACACAC
>NC_051404.1:4194824-4196485 GCF_015228065.2 Penaeus monodon | reverse complement strand
GCAAACCCACCCACCCCTATCCCCCTGCCCCCGTGCCCCTAACCCCTTCCCGTGTCCCTCCCTCGGCCTCTGAGGACTTCAGGATCGGGTTTCCATGTCGTATCTGGTGACGCTCAAGATCTGCTTTATAATGGGCCACTAATGTTGCTTTCCGTGTTTTAATATTTGCTTGTCTGAAGGCAATTTCGCTACCGGTAACAGGACGTCCCAGAAGCAGAATTTGATTTTTTTTGTGTGTCTCCTTCTTTTCTTAATGAAGCGATGGAAATTTCAAGTACTTACTACGGACACATATATGCGACTGCCATCTTCAATGACGTTGTTTTACCAAGGATATTAATTAATCGCTGAGATATACTCGCATCGAAGAGACAGCCTCTAAATAGGGAAGTGAAGTGGCCGTTAGCGAAAGTACGAAAAAGGAACACTTGAAAGGCAAAGAACCGTCACAAAGGACTGTCATCATGAACAGTCACTAAAGATTGTCGTCAGTGACGTGGTAGACTGTAGTGACACGACCCTGTATCAGGCACGTAGCTTACTGATATATGTTCTGCCAGTATTCTGTTATTACCTTCGTAAAGTGGACTAGTTCCTTACAGACCTGTTAAATCCTCTTGGAACAAATATAGAAAAATGGATATAAGCACTGTATGTCGCAGTCAAAGTACGTTTCGATTGGACTTATTGTGGATTATTCAAAATTCACATAGATGTAAAAGTATGGAGGTTTGATAAAGAGAGTGATCACTACCTTGACAGACAGGGATATGTATGAATACACGTCAAAAGATGCACAGATATGTAGACAGACAGACACGGATATTTATATGCTTGAGAAGGACAGAATAAATTGCTGACGCGGTTGGCCACGTAGGAGGACCGAGAAAGTTCTTTCCTGGAACTGTTCTTGTGATGAGTTCCTGCTGTAACATCGTTTGGTTCACCCTGTATCACTGCAGCAAGTCTCTGCTTTCCTCCAACGGTAGAATTGGATGCTGCTTTGCACCGTCGGTTGTAAATGTATTGAAAAAGGATACTAATAAAGCAATTAGAGTCATGGTAAAAAAAAGGAAATACCTTGGCTTGCAGAGTGGGCAAGCCTAAGCCTGCATCAAATATCCCTGGTTGTTAACTGCGCTAACCATCTTTATAGTTTTTTTCCCGTGTGCTTTATACTGTGGGGTTTCTGCTGCAAGGAATTCATGGATACTGTCCCTCGGTGCAATGTTCTCCAGAGACAGCTTATCCATTTAGAAACAAGGAAGCAAATGGTTATGCTGTTTTCTTTCCCTTTTAGTTGTTTTAGCTGGAATGTCACTATGATTCGAGATTTCCTTTTACACATTTTCTAGCAGACGTAACGTAGTTAGCACTGTTTGCCACATCTCTAATTATCTGTAGACTTTTTGCTGTTGTAACAAAACCAGCGGAATTAAGTCATGGAAACTGAAACTCGTCCCATTTTCCAATTTTCCGCCACTTATACATTCCTGGAGATCGCGTTTCCAAGGGACCTAACGATAATTTTCCGAGCCATCATCTCTTCATTCATTTTCATTAAGCGTCTTTCTGTTGTATGAAGTTATTGCCTCAGAAGCAGCGTTTGGATTTCTCTTTGGGCTTCACATATCAAGAGGTTGCCGCATTCCATTCGCGTT
>NC_051404.1:4194636-4194778 GCF_015228065.2 Penaeus monodon | reverse complement strand
ATAATCCCCCCCCCCCCCCGTCATTCCTTATTTTGGGTGTTTCTTTTTCTTTCTCTTTTTTACAATTCCTCCACCCCCAAAATATCCTACATTTTGTTATCAGTGTCTAAGATTCCCTTTGTACGTACATTATTATATGATC
>NC_051404.1:4194313-4194510 GCF_015228065.2 Penaeus monodon | reverse complement strand
ATTATCTCAGCCACCTAGTAACTATACTCTTGCAATTTTCTGCTGTTTTTTCTTCCTTTTCGATTTCTGGTTGCATATGCTGGCGAGGAATAAAAGATGCTGACAGACTGTAATAGGGGAAAAAATATATGCAGATCTATAAATAGACATTATAAGCGTTTAAGAAATACAAGGAAAAAAATGTAAACAAGAGATAT
>NC_051404.1:4193834-4194145 GCF_015228065.2 Penaeus monodon | reverse complement strand
ATGAACTCATCACACACCCCACAGCCAAGTAGCCTCAGCACCTTAACGAACGCATATATGTTATATATCAAAATGATTCATGGTCCCTTTGCTAAGCAGGGGCGTCGCCATCCATTCCTAGCTCACAATACCTCTGCCAACCCCTCGGCTCCCTCAGACGGGCGTGCGGGCGGAGGTTAACCTATTTATCATCTGCCGTGAAGACTATACGTGAGTCTGGGTGTTCCTTAGGCGGGCGGGGGTGGAGGGGGTGGAGGTGGGGGGTGAAGGGAGATAAGGGGGGGGGATGGTTGTTTATGAAGATGTTTCTG
>NC_051404.1:4193069-4193578 GCF_015228065.2 Penaeus monodon | reverse complement strand
TTACCGGGTATATTACCAAGGCTGAAACGTGTACCAAGCTTGTCGAAAATACTTTCTCCTTTTGATTTGTGCTATCTGTTAGGTTTACCCACGGCATGTGTCACGTTTCTGGCATATGGTATTTGTCATGAAGGCATCATGGTTTAAACTTTGTTTGTGCGTGTGATTAGTCATGGACATGTGGTGACAAGTGCTAAATCTCATCCATTATGATAATGACTAACGAATAATAATCCCGTATCATTCCTTATAATTGATATAATCCAGTGGTTTCGTAGTTATATGAATAAACACCCCATTATTCTCGTTGCATTTCAGGTAAGGATTCTCGAGGCTTCGAGACACCGAAAGCACCTGTCACAGTTAAGTGTTTTCGTAAGTATAAGCAACGCGCAAACATCGACCGGCGTTTTGTGTGCGACAGTCTACTTGTCGAGGTGAAGATGCGTTTGGGAGGTTGGTGATGGCGAATAGCAACGTTGCATTTCAAATAATCATCATCACCAACC
>NC_051404.1:4192559-4192956 GCF_015228065.2 Penaeus monodon | reverse complement strand
AGCACCAACCTATCAACCTGCCATCAACCATCACAAACCAATCAAGTTGCCTACACTTGCCCAGGTGCCATAGACGTAAGAACTCAAAGCAGAGCGAGGAGGGGAACGAGGTCTCGACTCTCCCAAGGGCGAGAGAGTTCACGCTCTTCCTCGGGTACGATAGATAGTCAAGGGTCAAGGCTCGGCCGGAGAGGAGCAGGTGGCGCTGCTTTTATCGTGCGGTGCGGGTCGTCCGTCAGCTGGGGGATTACTGGCGGCATCCACGCGCTTCGGCAGAGGTGGACGAATGTTGTTGATGGTCTACAGTTGGTTGGTTGTGTGTATGCCTGTAGGGGAGAGGAAGGGAAGGAGGGAGACAGAGGTAGATTTTGAGAGAATAAGAGAGAGGGGGGAAGGC
>NC_051404.1:4191385-4192257 GCF_015228065.2 Penaeus monodon | reverse complement strand
TCGAGTATACTAATTCATTTATTTATAAATGGGAATGGAGAGGGAGAGCGAAAGATAAATAAAAAGACGAATAGACATACACATTAAGGCTAGAAGAGATGGAAATACGACTCTCCGGCCTCCGAGCCACTTTATAATTCAAGAGCCCTTGCCTGAAGGATAGAAAAGGGCCGCCGTTAATTCCTTAATCCATACATATCTTTGGCACATCGGATTGATAAAGGTGTAAATCAGGGACTTATAAATTTAGGGTTGGTTTGATGGGCCGGGCTGTGTGTATGGCAGGGGGATTAGACAAATCTTGCTATAAATTCAGCGGTAGTCAAGAGCGGCGTCGCCTCTGCCAATGCTGGACGTTCGCCATCTGCTTCTGCTAAAGACCGGTGCCGCTGCGTTCCTGCTCTGTCTAAGACGCAGTACCCGGAACTTGGCAAAAAAAAGCGTATAGGTGATTGTATGTATCCTAGTAAAACAGAAGCTATATGAGATTCTGCACGTGTATGTATTTTGGCATATTTTCATTCCTTACTGACCTTCTTCAAAAACGAATCAAGTGAAACGTATCGAAATGATTATCACGAATCCCCTTTTTCTTATCCCAAATTCAGCAACACGCCAATAAGGATACAATAGTTACACGCATATATAATCAAATATACACCTTAGCGTCCTGCGTGTATATTGTTACTCCAGGCAAGGCTATACGACAGTCTGGTCACAAGATGCTGCAGAATCCGCGCTACCGCCCTCCAGTCCGCAGTCCTTACAGCACCTCATAAAATTATCATAACAAAGCCAAACCGACAATCTAACTACACATGGAATATACATGACCCTCAAGGATACCTTGTTATGCGTATTGTAAAGACTCA
>NC_051404.1:4188810-4189946 GCF_015228065.2 Penaeus monodon | reverse complement strand
CTGTGTTTAGCCAAGACCACAACAGGTAATGCATCTCTCGTCTTATCACGGATTCTAAGATACCATCTCTGTCCTCTGCCAAAATCTGTCACAAATGTTCTATAAAGCAGGAATATGAAAGTGATTTACGAGCCAGAGGCTGGAGGAAGATGTCCTGAAGTAGCGAGGAATCCCGATTAGGACAAAATTATTATAAAGATCAAAGATCGGACATTTTACGGCTGTACCTGTCGTTCCTCTGGCAAGACGAAAAAGGCAGAGGAAACCCCCGCTAATTACAAGTCACTTCCAAGGAACCCGAAGCTGAAATCTGCTGTTCCTCCTCCTCCCTCGCCTCACACGCGACCGCACAGCCAATAAGGTCACGGCCTAAGGACTAAGACCCAAAAGCGCAAAGAAGACCAACTCCCGAGCGAGACCCATCTACAGCATCGCCCTTTCCTAGCGGGAGACCTTTCTTCCTCTTTTGTGTCGATGTGATCGCTAATACCTCCTCATGAAGCCGCATCTGAAAAGGCTGTCGAGATGACAATCGCCGCTCGACGTGTCCCTGGATTGTGGCTGCAGGTGTCGGTGGCTCTTCCAGACGCCCGCTGCTTCGAATAATAAGCGAGCTGGCTTCGAGGCTTCGGACGGAGGGCTTCGCTTTACCACGTCTCTCTTCTCGCGTTTTTTGTGTTCATTGCTTGCTCTTTTTAGTTTATGACACTGACTGCTACTGAATGTTAAACAAGAATTATGACAAATGCATCCGAATGATATAAACTTATTTTGGTGTAACAGGAGGTAACGTCATATTTTCCCGGTATTACTCCGATATAAAACCTCTGATAGCTTCCCTAATAGTGTTAATAATCTTTAAATGACACGCGAGATCGCCTAATTTGGGAACACCATTGAATTTCAAATCCTATTAACCGTCAGATACAATGTAATTTTCGCAAAATTATTTGCATGCATACGATTATCCGGAAGAAGGGAGCAAAAGACATGGATTATGCAGTGAATGACAGCAAGGGTGATAACGCGGTGGAGATAATAGCTGGGTGAAGTTATAGCTAGATAGCGAGGGGAAGGAGACACGTTAGTGACGAAGCATACGTGCACTTACACATGAACACAGACACGTGCATATA
>NC_051404.1:4186564-4186781 GCF_015228065.2 Penaeus monodon | reverse complement strand
GTTTAGCGGTGTGACCTTTGGGCATCGTTTTTGTTTCCAAAAGATTACTTCTAACCAAATACGGCAAAAGAAAAGTGTCCACGAAATTTCGAAAATCGAGTTTTTCTTGTACCGCGGAGCATATGGTTAACCTTATGTTTCGATACTTCTTCGTAAACACTTCTGGGATATCCTCGACTTTCGGCAAAAAAATACTACTAAATCGATATCCATTTCT
>NC_051404.1:4185262-4185674 GCF_015228065.2 Penaeus monodon | reverse complement strand
GCCCGGACGCCGAGCGCACCCCAGCCAGCCGAGGCGGAGATGCGCCGCGGTGATGCTGCGCGTACGGCACGGCCCACTCTCCCTGACCCACAACCTTCGTACTTAACCTTTCCATTCTTTACGTCGGTGAAAGGTGGCTCGTAATGACCAGTTATTTGTCAGAATATTAGAGTCTCATTATCTCCAATGTTTGTTGATAAGAACTGCGGTTAGTAAAAGTGTTCGCTGATTATTTTGCAGCTCCTGTGGTTGTAAATTTTCGTGACGTGTTTATGATGGATTTGGAGGTACTTTAAACGAGTTGTTATTTGTGGTGTATTGTGTGACGTTGGCGTACCTGAGTGATGGCGCTGTCCGTCACGTGTTAATGGCACTCGTGACATGTCTCTTCATCTTAATAAAGTGCTCAGGA
>NC_051404.1:4185133-4185222 GCF_015228065.2 Penaeus monodon | reverse complement strand
TAACTTACCCCGGGTTCTATTTGTTCATCTCTTCTCTTTCTTAATGCCCGCTGATAAAAAAAAATCGTCTTCCTTATTTCTGTTTTTAT
>NC_051404.1:4184732-4185088 GCF_015228065.2 Penaeus monodon | reverse complement strand
GAATCCCCCCCCCCCCATTCTCTTTCGCCCAGCCAGGTCATGCCCTCCAGGTTGCCTCATCACTGGCTACTTACACCTACTCACATGCAAAAATCTCTCTCGTCTCTCACCCATTCACCCAGTCGCTGCAGCCCGGAGACATTGGTGGCTTATGTAATCACTGCAGAAGCGATGTTAGTGACCTGAAGTGACCTTGTTCCCTCACCCCGTCTCTTAAACGCTTTAGTATCTTTGGTTCAAAGGAAAAGCAACACAACGAGAGGTCAGACCCAAGAAGAATGTTCATTAGGGAGCCTTATAGCAAAACTGATTATGTACCTCAAAACCAAGATATGGATGATGCAGCTTGTTATTCG
>NC_051404.1:4183838-4184684 GCF_015228065.2 Penaeus monodon | reverse complement strand
AGGGTTTTGAGAAGGCGTCCCGTGGTAAAAAAAAAAAAATCTTACATCACAGCACTGAGTCTCATAAACATAACCATCGAGGAAGTGTACCTAACGCGCCTGACTGACATGAAGACGGAGTGAACACCTTGCAAGACAGTGTACATGGCAGTGCAACGGCGTGTGGGGTTGTTGCAGTATGGGAGTGATCTATTGAACATCCTCCCATTCGACCGCACACATAGTCGGTTCATTATCTCTCTCCCTTTTCTCTATTCCTTTCAACGTGAAAGCAAATTCACACTTTCCCTTGTTATTATGGGCATCCAGCAGCGAAACGAGGCTGTTTTGTGTAAAGCGGTTGGACACGTTACACGTTTTCTGTTGTTCCGTTTTCTTTCTCATTTTCGGTGAGTGGATATACAGTATGTAAATACAATGAGAATGGATACGCGTTTTCTTTTGAATAATTATTTCATGGGTATTTTTTCATTACTCAGCACAGTCTGTTTGGAAATTCCGATATATGTAATTGGAAGAAACATAGCTATAGCATATCACTAAGGACTATTTTTGCAAAAGGAGGACACCCATAGACCACATACTTTTCTCCGTTACCAACCTCTCCCTTCCTCATTCTTTTCTTATCGAAAAAACGAGAAAGAAAGCAACGCACAACAAGAAGACGCCCATCGGAAACGACCGTTATCTTCTCTCCTCACGCAGACACGCACACATTTTCTCACGCATTCTATCGCCGACAAGATTCCCGTGCGTCGGTAAGCCGCCCGCGCTTGATTTTGCATATTCATGGGCGGGCGAGGATGTCCAAAGGCATAGCTGCCAGCTGAGTCGGGGAGCGTTTTA
>NC_051404.1:4180626-4180965 GCF_015228065.2 Penaeus monodon | reverse complement strand
GAATAAATATGTATTAATTCATATCCGTTACTGTTAGTCATCAATAAACGCTTGTTGATAAAAAAGAGGGAATGTTTAATTACTGGAGCGTTCCAACTGAGTCAAGAAACGAACAACAAACAGAACAGAAAACAAAGATACACATAGAGCAAAAATGAAGAAAAAAAACGTAAAAAAAGGGAAATAAATAAAGAAAAAAAACACAGGAGAGGGACGATGACCAGCGTTGCAGATGTTGCAGACGCCCCGCCCAGAGGTCAAGGCCAGCCGCCCGGCATTCCTTCCTTGACCGCTCGGCGGCCTGACTCCCGTCCCGACCTTGCTGGCCGCTAGAGGGAC
>NC_051404.1:4179000-4179805 GCF_015228065.2 Penaeus monodon | reverse complement strand
CCGTGCCCTGCCCCTTTATCCCTGCCACTCGCAGATACCCAGCAGCGCCCTCCTGGCTTGCCATTGAAACGAGACAATCGAGAGATGTTCCCATGCGTCACATCTGTCCTTACCTCATCCCCACCCTATATACATCCCGTGGCCCCTTCCTCCTACTCCATAGGTACCCCCCGGTCTCCTTCCTGCCCCGTATACAATCAACCGCCCCTATCCCCCCCCCTACATATACATCTACCCCGGTCCCATCTCCCCATGTACGTCCACCCGCCCCTATCCCCCCCGTACATATACATCTACTCGGGTCCCATCTCCTCCCCATGTACGTCCACCCGCCCCTAGCCACATCCCTAGCCACATATAGACCCCCATCCCATCCCCCGCGCCCGACCTCGTCTCGCCCCAGTCTCGCCTCCGTCAGAAGGGGATTTATGTGCTTCCAGGCGGCTCCACCTCCCGGAGGAATTACTGTAATCTCGCCAACACGGCCGGCCGGGTGTGCCGCGGCTCCTAATACGAGCGCAGGATACAGATATATTGCCCTGCTTTTGGCTCGGCTCCGGTTACGCAATCGCTTCCTCCTTACAAGAGGGGGCGTGCGGGCGTGCAGCGGTATGGAATTTGATGCGGCGTGTTCCTTGCTTCATCTGATTTACGGACGGGGCATATTTTATGTGTGGGGAAGTGTGATCTTATCCTGAAGGAAATTAACTTCACGAGCACAATAAACTGTGGTACCAACGACACACAGTGGGACGTAGGGTTTTGTTATGATCGAATATTCCAAAAAGTGTCCAGACGCTTTTCG
>NC_051404.1:4178372-4178732 GCF_015228065.2 Penaeus monodon | reverse complement strand
TGTAAATTGTAGAAAGTCTCAAATCAACACATTTCCATTTTTTACGTAAGGTAACACACACACACAAACACGCAGAGACCTTTATATGTAGTTTCATAAACATCAGCTGAGAGCCCTCTGATAACGCACTCTCGAGGCCATTATTGCTATTCATCCTACTCCCCTTATTTATCTTATTTTACTGCCTTATCATCCCTTGTCTTAAGGAGGCCGTAGCATAAACAGACCACAACTCGACGATATCAATGCAGACAGAGTGACTCACAATCTGGAGCCGTTATGGAGCTGTGGTCGAGACGGGCTTGTTACACTCCACTTACTGCTGATAACAGAGCTGCCCCGGAGCTCTCTCGGGGTTAG
>NC_051404.1:4177735-4178337 GCF_015228065.2 Penaeus monodon | reverse complement strand
TGTTCTAGCTGATAATACAATGCCACCGAAGTTCAGAGTTCACTCATACAAGAGAAAGCCTAAAGCGCTCTATCTAAACGGTGTGCATAATATCGGTTTTCTTCAATGAAACAATTCAGTTTCAACTCATAGAAAATGGGATGCAACTAAATACAGAAATTCGAAGGATACTTAACAGCTAGAGTGTTATGGTCCTCCCTCCTCCCCTCCCCATCCTCTTCTTTTCCTTCCCTCTCTAGTACACCCGGCCGGAGCTCCCTCCTCTCCCGCTGTTTTAGTAAACATAAGACTTGTAAATACCCTTTTCCTAGCGCACGTGATACCAAGAAACTAGCCCCCGTTTTCAGGATACCCGACCCCGTTGCTCTACCTACCCGTTTTCATCCTTCTCCCTCCTCCTTGCTCAGCAGGTAAAGTAAACCGACACGCCCAAACAGCCGGTTCTATTACCCGTAAATACTGAACCATACAATTAACTCGGCTCCTACTCCAGCGACCACCTGCCAGGCCAAGATACCATTCAAATTACAATTTGGCTCATCGTCGCCGCCGTCTTGGTGATTGTCTCTTCACTTTGAACCGGTGGCTGGAAGTGGGGTTAG
>NC_051404.1:4177027-4177148 GCF_015228065.2 Penaeus monodon | reverse complement strand
CCTCACTTTCTCAAGCGTTCATTCAGCTTTTCCCATGCATTCACGCTCTCTATCAACTCGCCTTCGTTGCCCAGCATTTCTCCATCCACGTTTTATTCCGTATCGTCATCTCATAAATTTT
>NC_051404.1:4176590-4176981 GCF_015228065.2 Penaeus monodon | reverse complement strand
CACAGCAGCGTCGTAGAAGTCCGTTTGCGAAAATACAATAATTAAGACAATCAGACAGGTCAATATAGATACCATCTGTAATGTATTCCTGCCACAAACACCTGCGTCTTTGTCTACACTCCGGTAAGACGCAACGGTTACTGGTTTCACACCTGTCGGTAAGGAGGGGGGCGAAGGGGAGATGGTGGGGAGAAAGAAGGAATGGAATAAAATTGGTAGAAGGGGACAAGAAGAAATAAGAGGGAAAGATGTTTATGACAATAGGTTTAATTGCTGGTTTATTTTAGTGTTTTATATGTATTGTACGAACTCTCGTCTTTAAACTATCATAAAGTCGGTTTGTAAACTCATTACCACACCGCGCTACTAATGAATAAATTTATATGATACA
>NC_051404.1:4176116-4176431 GCF_015228065.2 Penaeus monodon | reverse complement strand
CGCATATATATAAATATCAGTAAATAAATCTTTAATATATCATAAAGTCGGTTTGTAAATTCATTACCATACCGCGCTACCAATGAATTAATTTTTATGATACAAAATATCTTAGTTTTGCTATTTACTTGTTCATTTTCTCCCCAAACTTCTTCTGTGGTTTACATATGCTTTATTATATCTTCACTCATCACGCCTGCTTTGTGATTCAGGCGGAAATGTCGTTCACGTCTAATATATTCAAAGATTCCTTAATCCTTTTCATGTCTCATTTGGTAATCTCGAAGAAACTATCACATGTTGAAATAATACTGA
>NC_051404.1:4175413-4176058 GCF_015228065.2 Penaeus monodon | reverse complement strand
CAATATACATTAACTCCCGATTTATGGCTTGCCCCTCATTACGCTTTCAATGATGCCATCTAGCGGTGAGTTGCTGAACTACTAAATTTTCATCGTCCCGCCCGCCGGAAAAATCGTCATTCACTTGTTTCACGGGATCACAATATGACTCTCTTTTTTTTTTTTTTTACACTTGTGGTATTATTGTCCGGGAATTATCGTCATTTCCGTTCCGTGGCCATTCCAGTCAACAAAGGACTTTACTTAGTTGAATATTCATAGAGGAGCATTTAGAACGGCAGAGGATAGGCATTTGCATATCCATTATACGGCGGACGCATGAGATTTAGGAACGGCAATCCTGAGCCATTAAATCAATTTCCTCTATTATTTGAGATTATGCAAATTTAAATGAGTGTCCATTTAAGTCGACTTTTTATTTACGGATTTCCTTTTCATTTATTCCGGGTTAATACTATCAGAGGCTCATGATTATTGCAACTGTGGCGAGTATTTATAGACACATTTTAGATCAACATAAAAAAAAAAAAACTGTCGGCGTATTATAATTCTTGCTGCTGAAGGTCACTCGCGGCCTCACCTAATAGAACACATTAAATCTTAATGTTTATTTAAGTAGCCTATTTAAATGACTCTCGGTTATCT
>NC_051404.1:4174974-4175190 GCF_015228065.2 Penaeus monodon | reverse complement strand
GGTTTTCGCTGTTATAAATTCCTCTTCCTTTCATTAAGGCGATATTTTTTCATCTTATTCCTTTTCCAGCCCCTTATTGTCGGCAAAATCTGAAAAATTGCGATCCATTTGTACTAATATCCCTCACTGTGATTTTGCTGCACCGAAAGCTATGACGGGGCAATTCATATGTCATATATTTGCATACATAATCCACGCAAACACATTTTCACAAAC
>NC_051404.1:4174639-4174810 GCF_015228065.2 Penaeus monodon | reverse complement strand
ATCCATGTTTGCGTGTGAATAAATCCACAAAGAAACAACCAAGAAACTAAATCAAACCTGCGCCAGGCTTTACGAGAGACTTCAATGCTTCAGTAAGAAATGACCAGAGAAACGGAGGCAAAGCAAAAGCGAGAGTAGACGATTTTCTAAAGACTAGATATATTCCAAATT
>NC_051404.1:4174031-4174383 GCF_015228065.2 Penaeus monodon | reverse complement strand
TTGTAACTGAAAGTCAAAAGCTTCAAAGCAATCAAGAAAAAAATATATTCCAAAGATCAGTGCAATGAATTAAGAATATGAATTCCATTCATACTATAAATAAAGAGAATATACATAGAAGATTCGATTCCTAAACAGAAAGATACAGGTGTACATAACGAGGTTTAATGTCCCTCTTTGGATCAAAGTCATTACTCAGATTCTTTTTTTAAATATTGCATATAACAGAAATATGCATCGTTAACAATACTGATAATCATATATTTATAAACAGAAGGATATTACTATAAAAGCTGATGTATCGCAGACTGATCAACGACCTTCACTCAACACACTTCAAGCAGTAACGAAA
>NC_051404.1:4173793-4173872 GCF_015228065.2 Penaeus monodon | reverse complement strand
AGGACAAATAAACCAGTAGATAAAGAATACGATTACTGCTTCGAGCTTCTTGCCTGAGGACGTAAGAATACGATAAACG
>NC_051404.1:4172660-4172801 GCF_015228065.2 Penaeus monodon | reverse complement strand
TGAGAGCAAAAGGGAGAGAAAAGAAAACGAGATTAGTTATTCTCGTCCAAGGCACATGGGTGTGACGCAGGCCATGGGCGTGGCGTGTGGAGTTGGCGGTGGGCGTGAGAAGACTGTCACGACGATTGGAAGTGTAACTCT
>NC_051404.1:4172062-4172134 GCF_015228065.2 Penaeus monodon | reverse complement strand
CCGCACGCAGATTCAGCCGTTTCCCGGTGTCACTTTCTCTGGTCGCTGAGTCTCCGTCTCGTCCTGGAATTA
>NC_051404.1:4170552-4170725 GCF_015228065.2 Penaeus monodon | reverse complement strand
TCTGGATTGAGAGGGCAGCCTCGACGAGCAGATTCAGCCGGACGGGCAGAGTGCGCGGCGCCGGGCCCAGAGGGTACGACTCGCGCGGGAAGGCTGACAAGTGACAGCGGGTAAGGTGCGGCCTGACAGACGGGTCCTGGTAAGTGACTCTCCGTCGATGTACAAGGAGAGTA
>NC_051404.1:4170230-4170428 GCF_015228065.2 Penaeus monodon | reverse complement strand
CCTGCCAAGCATCCATTCGTCCTGGGTGATATGTGCTTGAATACGAAATCATAAATACAAATGGGCATATAAACGCGGACTCGCATGTTTATAGTGTACATAATTTATATGGTGAAATGTATGTACCTTAGGGATGTCTGTGGTGATGACTGATGTTTGTCCTTCATGGTTTGATTCATCACGCCGTAATCATCACAC
>NC_051404.1:4168912-4169699 GCF_015228065.2 Penaeus monodon | reverse complement strand
ATCTGCCCGGCCGGTTATCGGCCCCATCAGCGCGGCTGCGGGGCCCTCCGCTTATGGCGTGGGTGGGGACCTTCGCTGTGACACGGTTAACAGCTTACACGAGTTGGATGCTTGGATATGGCAACGATGGCTGTGCGCGGAGGAGCGAGGCGAATCGCCAGCCGCTTTGCCTGGTAACAGAATCACTTTTCGAACTATTCTGAGAGTCGAATTGCTAAGCTGGGGCTGTCGGGCCGTTGTGGTTAGTTTCGTTTTTAGCATACTATAAATGGGATTGTTGTATCCACTGTGGTGACTATTACTGCTGTGATTCACTCTCTCAGGAACTGGCTAGCGAGGGCGGCTTTAAATAGTCTGAGAGGAGCCTTCCTACGCCGAGGAAGCGAGACAAACAAACCACAAGACAGATATAAAGCCCTAAACATAAACAACGAGACAGATGAAACATTAGACACGCAAAGAGCGAGATTGTAGGGCCGTAGACACAATACAGGAAGATGCAGATGAGACGAAATGAATGAGGATTGTCTTCAAGATGTAATGGAATCTAATGGAACAAAGATAACAAAAGAAGGAACGAAAAGTGATGGACAGCTGGGGCCCCGGTGAATACGTGTACTTTATAATGAAGGTCTAGGGAGAACAGAGACAGTGAGGCCTGCGAGTAGTAAGGATGGTAATATTCAATCCCGGGTTCCCAAGACCGCTGTTGGAAGACATGCGAAAGAAGAAAATAAAGGAGACAGAAAAAGGAGAAAAAAGATGATGAAAAAATGGAGGCTGACAA
>NC_051404.1:4168455-4168837 GCF_015228065.2 Penaeus monodon | reverse complement strand
CTTACAATCATAACAAGAAATACATAGAACTTCATATCAGAATTGAATACATCATACTCCTCAATAGACAGAAACACCAAATAAACACCAAAATGAATTCTACACCAATATTCCTGCTCTAAGAATAGCATTATGTAAAGATCTAATCACTGAGGATTTTAGTGTTAAAAAATATATAAAAAATGTTCTTACCTCGGCTGTTTATTTTCGCTTTATCACACTAATGTGGGTGTGTTTGTTGTTGTAAGGAGAGACCTTCCTGGCGTAGACATCGAAAGGGAGACAGCCAATGACTAGGCTTAAAGGAGAAGACAAAAGAAAAGTACTGTAGGTGGGGAAAAGGATGAGAGGCTTAGGGAGGAAGACAGTGATAGACAGTGAT
>NC_051404.1:4168149-4168293 GCF_015228065.2 Penaeus monodon | reverse complement strand
TCAAAGGTGAGGCAGGAAAGAGACAGTCGTTGCTTCTGCTCTGTGAGAAAAAACGTGTGAGATCTGAAGATGCAGCTGAGGCAGGTGGGTTTGCAGACGCAGAGGGACAGGTAAGAACTAGATACAACGGAAGAAGAGGGGGAG
>NC_051404.1:4167433-4167916 GCF_015228065.2 Penaeus monodon | reverse complement strand
GGGGGAAGACGGAGAACCAGCAGAGGAAGAGAGAGAGGCAAGACAGGTGAGGAGGGAGGACAGGTGGTCGCCTAAACGGTGACGCGGACGGATTGCGGACATCTTTCACTGTCAATCATACTCGAAGACACTCGCTTGAGCCTTTTACTTTTGCCTTTTAAATCCTACCTTAAATAGTATTAGTTGGTCGCTCGCTCTTCCCACGCACTGTGTGTTTTGCACTTGCGGTTTGCCTGCTTTGAGTCCTCTGTATCTTTTTTTTTTCGTTCGTTAATGATGCCTACTCACCTGTAAGACTGAACGAATTTGTGAACAGGAGACGAAAGAGCGATTTTTTTTTGTATACCAGATTTTTTTTTCTTACTTTTTAATGTATTATTATAGACCAATTTTCACAACCCACAATTTTACCGGAGGATATTTACGATCCCCGTGGCGGCGGTTGCGAAACTGTCGAGCAGTTCTTAGTTTATGTGTATGCAC
>NC_051404.1:4166780-4166958 GCF_015228065.2 Penaeus monodon | reverse complement strand
AGATCAACAGGATTTTAACAATATATTTCCAGCGCATAATGCTGCATTGCCTTTTAATTCATTGGTTTGACACTGATGTGATCTAAACGCATGATTAAATATCTTCATGACATTATGAAAACACGATTTTGTGTTTAACGCAAAGAATTTCATGTGCACAGTTCTCCTTACACAAAGG
>NC_051404.1:4166480-4166725 GCF_015228065.2 Penaeus monodon | reverse complement strand
CAGTCCACGTGCATTTCATCCTAGAATATATTTATTGCTGTTGTGTTTGTTATATATATGAAAGTATACTAGTATGTTATGGTATACTGGGCGCTTGTATAAACCGTTGATCTGTGTATTTTATTGATATATTTTTATTAATTGAGTATTGTTTGTTTTATACAATGTTACTCTTGCTTGGCGTTTTTTATGGGTTTATGGAAATTTCTTGGTAATTAAAGGTGGGTGAGAAGGATATTCACAGT
>NC_051404.1:4164680-4166154 GCF_015228065.2 Penaeus monodon | reverse complement strand
GATAAGTGTGTCTAGCAAATAGACGAAAAAATATAAAATAACATAAATCAGTGTTCACATAGTCAATAATCCTCTTTGTACATTCTTTATTCTCCACATCCTTTCAATGACTAACTCAAATCTTTTGTGCATTTTTTGCTGCTTGATAAGTAAGAAAGTTTATCCTTAAGTTCGGTTTAACATTACTCTTTGTATATTTCCACCATTTATTTATCTATTTGTCCATTTTTCTGTCAATTTGTCTACTACTGCATGTGTGATTACTAATGTCATTTCACCTTTCCTAACTTTGCGTGTACTGTACTTTTTTTTCTTATGAATATACAGCATATTATGTAACGTAAATCCGTGTCCGCAAGTATAGTGTTTGCCAATCCATCCAGTGCAAATCTGTGCTAATTTAAATTGTAAACTTCAGCTGAGAAAAAACGTCTCTCGTACGTTTGCTCTAGTTCTCAGTGCTTCGAGAGTATTCCAGAGATAATAGACACTTACGACTGTGTGTTTGCCATCGCCAGCCAAGGAGCCGAGCCCTGAATGTGGCAAAGAGCTTTCATCTTTTCATTTCTTGCATTTCACATATTTGCGTCCATGTGAATTGGTGTGTTTTAGAAGAGAAACGATTGGTAAGATTCGCTTCGGCCTGTTGAGAGAGCATGGTTGAGGAAATGTGGTCTGATTTTTTTTTGCCTTTCTGAAAAGAGCGACTTGTCAATTTAGGGTAAACGACCGTATGCCGTTAACCCTGGAACTTAGATTCATTTTAATTTCTCCCTAAACCGCATAACAAGCATGAGTTCTAACAGCAGGCATCGCTGGTTTAAAAAGCTAAAAAGCTGCCCCACTCTCTCTCATTTGCTAAGTTTTCCAGAAGCGGCGCTGCAGTTAGCTTCGAATTACGTAGAAACCATTGAGTTATTCAGTAAATCCAGCACTCATTACCCTTAAGCCTATACTCTAACGAGCAAATTGCCCTCGGAAACCTCTCGGAAATAATACCATAATTATCTTCCAAAGAACAGTAATTCCCGATTATAAAACATGCTCACTTGACGCCTACGAACAAAACAAGCCGACAACCGCCTAATATGACGATAAGAGACAATCGGCTGATAGCGGTGGAATTTCGTCCCACCATTTGCCGAAGAAGACCAGGTAAAAGCGAAAAGAATTCCCATCGAGACCCAGGATGGAGAAACGCAGACGCTCTCAGCAGGAAGGCGCGAAGAGACCACACCAGCAGAAGATCGCCGCGGGATTGGGTGCAGACAGCGGTAACGGGAGAGTGTGACGACCCCCCAGCGAAGCCTCCGATGAGAGCATTCACGACTGGGATGCGTTACTGCTGGGATAAAGTGCATCTACGAAGTAATTGCCTCGCTGTTTTCGAGATTAAGAGATAGAGTGAGAGTAAAACACGTCTGTGTTTGTAGATGACCGTGCGTATAAGCTTGTTTTATAGTAAAGCACACAA
>NC_051404.1:4164220-4164531 GCF_015228065.2 Penaeus monodon | reverse complement strand
TTTACCATAGTAACTCTATTAATAAAATATAACAAACCTCTAACTTGGATCAAATGACCCTAAAGTCTTGAAATTCTAAAAGTATAAACACGTTACAGTTTTGACTCTAACGTGTGCTGCATAAAACGCAGCACTGCATTGCTTCGGATAGAAAGTGTCGTTTGCTAGAACCTGTGAATCTGCGGTATGCAGGACTGGATACTGCCCTGAATAAGCTTTGATACTCTCTTAAGAAACCAGTTACCGTCATGCGCTTCTGACTATGCTAATTTACATAAGGTGGAGTTCACGTAACGGTTGACTTTTCTTTT
>NC_051404.1:4163516-4163880 GCF_015228065.2 Penaeus monodon | reverse complement strand
TGCAGCATTATCACAAATCCTTATCTCGGTCTGCCGTCACATAACCAAATGCACATTCACCAACGCCTTGCCATATTTTCGTCTCTCCTTCCTATCACCTCCATCACCCGAGCAGGGATAAGCTCAGCAGGGAGCAGCAACCCCCCTCATACCTGCTCCTTCCCTCCGCCCTCTTCCTTGCCCCTTATATTTCGCGGATTGTCTTTACGAGTTCCTTATCTTAATTTCCCCGTCCAGGGTTTCCCGGGGTGGGAGGAGCCCGGGAACTGATGGCGCCGGTCCATTCACGTTTCTCGTAAGGGCAGGGGACCGAGGCGGGACCGAGGCGAAGGGAGGGATTTCTGTGCACAGGGTCGACGGGATC
>NC_051404.1:4162582-4163252 GCF_015228065.2 Penaeus monodon | reverse complement strand
TGTACGAATGCGTATGCATATATTTATGTGTATTGTGTACATCTTACATATGTATAAATGAACGGGTATATATAATCTAGAATCTTAACATCTACTATACAAGAGCCTTATCTCATTTTTTTCTCACATCATTGGTTACCTCGTGGTGGGAACAGCCCCCCCCCCCTCCCATCCAGCCCCCTTTACCCTCCCGGACCTCGCCTCTTTGTTGTTAAACTCACTCCACGTCGGGCTACCTCGTTTTGCTTTTGTACCCTTTTTCCCATGGTTGTCGTGGTGATATTTCTGTATTGGATTCGGACGAGGGCAGAGGGGTAATAGGCTGGGGGAGGGGGAAAGGGGAGTATTAGGAAAATGAGTAGTTATTAGAGCAGGGCAATGTTTGAAGATCGCTGGACTAATTGTGGACGTATAGAATTAGTACATGTGTAAAGGTAGGTAGGTAGGTTCGCCCTTTGGCTTTTATATTCATTGCATGTGTTAGGGAAGATATGCCAGACGTGATATTAATGGATAGCATCAATCAGTGTGTTATCTGTATATAATTAGCTAGGATAGACTTTTACTAGCTGGGGCGTTGCATTTAAAGGTATCTGCAAAGAGTATCCAACCATTTTTTGCTCTGAGGCTTGTATACATAATTGGCATTTTGAGAATATAGACTAAGAAC
>NC_051404.1:4161994-4162137 GCF_015228065.2 Penaeus monodon | reverse complement strand
AACGACCCTTCATCTTGCCGCCGTGACAGTTATGTGAGTTTAGTGTTATTAGAAATTTGGGAAATAATTCTGTAATCTTCATACGCATTTCTGGTAAGTGCAGTGGGTCGAAATAATGTGGCTAGAGAATTTAGCTAACGTCG
>NC_051404.1:4160938-4161273 GCF_015228065.2 Penaeus monodon | reverse complement strand
CCGTTTAAAATTCGATTATTTCAGCCAATATCTATAACGTTCGCACGCACAGAACCGCACACACGAACCCCCAAACAAAGGTCTCAAAATACACCTACTTACACTCCACTCACATAGCTCCTCCTGTTCCTCCTGTTCCTTCCGTCACAACCACACTCACTTCCCCAAAACAAATCCTAGTCTACCTCCCACGCCATCCCCGCATGACCTGGAAAGACGCGTCAATTGACCTTGCAATCTTCATTTAATTCATGATGTCACAGGCGGCTCTGACCTTATACGAACACCTTAAGGCCGCGGGGTCGAGTCGTGTCCACCGGCGAAGGACGTGGCTA
>NC_051404.1:4160816-4160904 GCF_015228065.2 Penaeus monodon | reverse complement strand
TAGGTCCTTTTTTTCTAAATTGCGTTTTGTGCGAGTTTGGTTTCCTGGTTCTCTGGATGTGATTACGCATTATCTTAGTTTATGCAGG
>NC_051404.1:4159866-4160185 GCF_015228065.2 Penaeus monodon | reverse complement strand
TGATAAAATAAACTATAAATGGCTGCCACATTTTCGGCGCTTCAGTGGCTTCGCGACGCCCTAAGAATCCTTGATGATAATCCGGATGTTGCTACCTGCGACCATGTCCTCCGAGCCGCTTAATGAGTGTCGTGTAGGTGTGCTTAAATATTATACCTTAGCCCTTTAATTAATGTAAATGTATACTTATTAGAGAATTTGTGTGGGCGGGAGGATAAGGGGACCTTTCGCTACTCTGGCTTTCTCTCCTTGGGAATCTCACGAGCACACCTTCGTTACTGGAACTAACCAGGTTCGTGTTGGGTCGGAGGCGGGGGTG
>NC_051404.1:4159621-4159757 GCF_015228065.2 Penaeus monodon | reverse complement strand
GAGGAAGGGGTAGGGGAAAATTCGAAAATTGTCTCTGTCCACCAGGAATGAAAATTTTAATGGAGGAAAGGTAGGAAAAAGGAGGAAGAAAAATATTATTCGGTTCTTTTAAGTGCTTTACCTTGGGGTTCCCTTG
>NC_051404.1:4159497-4159584 GCF_015228065.2 Penaeus monodon | reverse complement strand
TTCGCTTCTGCGTCATCCGCGTCCTGTCGTAAAGCCTTCAATCCTCCTGACAATCTATCTATTCTCTCCCAAGGACATTCCGTTTCA
>NC_051404.1:4158941-4159451 GCF_015228065.2 Penaeus monodon | reverse complement strand
TGCCCACCACGAACTCTTCTCCTCTTTTCCCAGTCTTAAAGAAAAGGAACTTCGGGTCTTTTACAGCTCTCGGCGTAGTCTTGGGTGCTCATCGCTCCGAAGACCCAGGAAGTGCGGGAGCGATGTGCGGTAGCTGCTTGGCCCGCTCGCTGCTCTTCGCCCCAGTCGTAAAATTCGCCCATCTTTGAGTACATCGCGGGTACAATGGATGGGCGTCAACGAGTGCGATTTTATGGCACTGTCGAAGGGAGAGGAGGGGAAAAAAAGGACAGTAAGAACAAAATGCTGACGTTAGATTGGCTGACAACTACGCACTGACAGATGCACGGGGGATGGGGTGTTACTAAGGCAGCAGCTGGGTTCGGAGCGAGTTTGCTAAATAGATTCGTTGTAGAAGGCGATTGGATGGAACGAAAAAAGAGGCTTTTGCAATGCAGTTCTGACGAGAAACCGAGAGAGAGCATCGGTTTAATTCAAGTCGAGGTGCACCTTAAACTGGAGAGCTTTTTA
>NC_051404.1:4157588-4157975 GCF_015228065.2 Penaeus monodon | reverse complement strand
TTACTTATCGTTTACTTACCTGTTGTCCTTGTGGTTATTAATGTAGTTAATAGCTAATGTCCTTGTGCATATGAGTCTATGCGCTTGAGCAATTGCGTCTGTTCCCCTGTTATTACCCCGTTGAGCACGAGCGAAGTCTTGGCGAGGTGCAGGAGGTCGCGCCCCCGCCTAGCCCCCACCAGGAGCGCGGCTAGCGGCGCCTTATCGTCCGTCGCCTCCGAGTTTAATTCCCGGCGAAGGGTGAGGCTGATCAGCTGATTCGGACTGATTGGCGGGCGGCGGTGCGCGACGCCTTTCGGGACAATTATTTAGAGTGATTTGCTCGCGAGAGACGGATGGCGGTGGTGGTTAGCGGGAGGTACGACATATATGAGAGAGCTGAAGAGA
>NC_051404.1:4157297-4157538 GCF_015228065.2 Penaeus monodon | reverse complement strand
GGAGGCGGAGTGAAATAGCGTAAAGGTCGAGGAAGCGCGAAAAAGCGAGGGAATGAAATGACTCGCCATTTTGGGACGAGAGACGCCGTGTTCGGTTGTGCGTTTGGCGACTAGCGACCCGAATGGAGGCTCGATTCCAAAGGCGAATCTGATGATTTTCACGATGACTGATCTTAGGCCTGTTCATGGGGTGTGTATTTATGGTCTTGGGTATTTAATGAATTATCATATTCATATATTC
>NC_051404.1:4156754-4156955 GCF_015228065.2 Penaeus monodon | reverse complement strand
TCCTTTCAAGTTCCTCCTCCCATCGCAAGGCTATCCATCACGGCGGCATAACAATGCTAACCCGCAGAGACCACTTGCGTCCATCACAATCCTTCGCTGCTTCTAACTCCCTTCGCCGTCTCTCTTCTTGAGTTTTTCCCTTTATTTCTAGTGTTTTTTTTAATTATTGTCTTCGTGTTTCGTTGTTGTTGTAGACTTCTT
>NC_051404.1:4156458-4156579 GCF_015228065.2 Penaeus monodon | reverse complement strand
TCTTATCTCGATCTATATGCCTTTATCTGTTAACATATCTGTCACTACAAAAATACTTTCACGCGTTTCATTCAGTTTTTTTGCCACTCGTCTACAGATTATCTATCTGTCCACGTCATTG
>NC_051404.1:4155184-4155298 GCF_015228065.2 Penaeus monodon | reverse complement strand
GGGCAGGCGCCGCGGGGGAGTCGAGATCCAACGTCGCTTTCGATTAGCCTCCGTCTGGCGGCCGAGGAGGGCTTTTTACTCGGGCCTTTCGTGCCCAGGAATGGAAGGCTATTT
>NC_051404.1:4153930-4154437 GCF_015228065.2 Penaeus monodon | reverse complement strand
TTACGCAGAAGCGGCCGCCAAATACGTCCGACTCCCGCCGCGTCCGATACCGCAGATGCAACTCCCTTTGGCTCGTCTAGGGTTAATGACAGTGATGATTAGCGACGTGCTCGACGGCGCCGAGGGAGGCTGAAGGGCGCGAGCAGTACATCATCCGCTGAATATCTTTCCCCCCGAAGGTCCTTCCTCCTCGCGGTGACACTTCCTTTTAATGGGACCTTACACAAAGCCTCATTACCCTGGCGCTAATCATTTATGCAAATTTTATTAAATCACCTCCCCCCCGCTGGGTTCTCTGCGGCGACTTCGCGAGATTAGATCGGCGTGTTGACAGTCAGCTTCCCCGTGATGGATAAGCTAATCTCAATGATAACTGGTCGACGAGGACCAATGGCTGCCTGTAGTCGGAGGCCACACAGGTGTTCGACGCCCGATGGAGCCTAAGCCAAGGTCGGCGAGACTGCGAATGTCGTGCGTGGGAATTTATTTCGAAATGCCATAGACGTC
>NC_051404.1:4153460-4153902 GCF_015228065.2 Penaeus monodon | reverse complement strand
CAGAAAGACTAGAGCACGGGCCTTCAAAACGCTTCTATTGTTAGTTCAATCACTTCCACAGCTAGGAGATTTGCTCTTAAAGACTAGAGGTTGAGATTTATAGATGCTTATAGCTAGATACTTGTATACGATTATATAGATAGTACGATTTTATACAGTTATATGGATATAATTTTTTTTTCTGTCTGTTTTATCCTAGCTATGCTGTCTGGAAATCTCCTTGTGTTTGCAGTTATGGATTAACGAGAGGAAAGATGTTTATGCAGTAACGTATGATCATCGTTTTTTAATATCCGTGTATGACTGTAAATGTGGAATTGCTAATAAAAAGTGCAGCAGCAATTTCCTTTTAATCCTCATAGAACATTCTGCTGCTGATGGACCTTGACCAATGAAGATAAAGAAAGCTAAAATTGAACAAGATGTTGAGAAACATTGTAGA
>NC_051404.1:4153001-4153410 GCF_015228065.2 Penaeus monodon | reverse complement strand
ACAAGCTTGACTTATAGCTACATTGAGAAAAAGTTGAACTTTCATATTTCAATATTTTGATTCCTAACTCATAGCGCCCTGCAAAGTTGCACAGATTGCATTTTTGTAATCGCATTGCAATGAAATGTTGACGATTTTTTTGTGCCGCTATTTTGTCTTTCAATCTTTTGTCTTATCATCTAAGCTTGTTATTACGTTACAAGCTTGCCATATCGTGACATGATATCGTCACGACAAACGGCACTTTGTCACGTCATGACCTTTAACACTTTGTGTGCCTTGCCATTAGGTTTTGAAATGCAGACGTGTGGCAATGTTTTCGTTGTACGTTGCATTACGTTGCATTGCAAGAGGAAGAGGCCGACCGAAAAAAGATGGCTATGTAGTTAGCTGAAAGAGAACCACACAC
>NC_051404.1:4152346-4152433 GCF_015228065.2 Penaeus monodon | reverse complement strand
CCAAGTGAGCGGCCAGAGAGTTGAATGCCACCACACACGGCAAGTGCACAGATAGACGACCAAGCAGACAAACGGAAGGAGAAAGGC
>NC_051404.1:4151907-4152242 GCF_015228065.2 Penaeus monodon | reverse complement strand
GGGGGGGGAGAGAGACAGAACTGACACAAACTGACACGAAAAGACATACGAAAAATTTGATGATCAAAGCATAATGCAAAGTTGCAGAAGGAGTAACATTTGCTCTCAGTCTCGCTGATGTATGCTTTTATGACCGCATTGCTAGATTGGAAGCGATTTTCGCTGACGATCAGATAAAGGGTGTAATGAATATAAAGTAGACTGAATGAATGCCTATGCAATGACTTGCGTTGTTTGGAAAGAGGATACATATTTTGCAGAGGGTGGCTTGACCTTTATGATAGTTGCTTCGTTGCCTGTATCTGCATGGACGCCCGTGTGTATTATGCAATAGT
>NC_051404.1:4151177-4151353 GCF_015228065.2 Penaeus monodon | reverse complement strand
CATTACTCATGACAGTCACACATCGACGACCAGATCTACAAGATGCCGAGTGAGGAGTGATCGTCAGTGACAGATTCATTATAGCTATTGCGATCGCTAATGTCGAGCTGCTTAGAGATGTCAGCACGTAGAGGGAGAGTTGCTTGATTAGCTCATTTTTTGTTGTTTCAATCGCC
>NC_051404.1:4150293-4150717 GCF_015228065.2 Penaeus monodon | reverse complement strand
GTACATCGCCAAGTTTCCCTTCCTTTTTTATTCCTCGATGGCTGCTTCCTCCTTGGCATGGATTCTTTAGCCTCGTCGCCCTGCACGTCTGTTCCTACTTACTAATAACTTGTACCAAATTAGGTACAAGGGAAGCACCTGTTTATCTGTTTATCTCTGACCGGCGTTGGCAGATAACCGACCCTCCCTTGAACCAGACTTCATTTACGGCCACATAATGAATGAATCTCAGCCGCAGTCTTGACCCACTGGGGGAGGGGGGGGGTAAGGAGGAGGGCAGAAGAGGGTTGCAAGATCATTGTGTACAACCGCGTGATCTCCTATCAGTGCAACTCTCTATCTACGTGTGTGTGTTAAGGAATGGAGGGGTGTCTATGTGTGGGTACTGCTGGTTGTGAATATTCTTTGCATAGTATATTTTACA
>NC_051404.1:4149188-4150035 GCF_015228065.2 Penaeus monodon | reverse complement strand
CTCAATCGAACGTCCTTTAACGCCCTTGTCTTCTCGCCCCACAGTGCTGCAGCGGCGGAAGCGGCCTGAGCGTGGTCCCCATGGCGTGCCGCAGCCCCGACTCGCCGCCAAAGCAACACTTTCGCCGCAGTTTCTCGCGAGTGTACTACGCCTCCGAGGACGGCTGTTGGCCGGCGCACAGCTTGCCCAGGGACTTTTGGAAGCGCTCCAGGACGCAGAAGGAGTCCGACATTCAGGAGAGGGCCGAGGAGACGTTCAGCTCCGGCGAGGACGCTGTCGAGGGCGAGTTCTCCCTTGAAGGTCCTTACGGAGGCTCTCTCCGAGGGTCACCCTCCCAGCGCTCACAAGACTCGGGTTACTCGGACTCTGGGGAGTCCACTGTTGCGCAGCAGGACAGCGACTCCTCGGCGGCCGCCACTCCTCCCAGCGTGAAGCACATCACGAGAATCTACTTCGGCGAGAACCTCCACCTGTACAACGACAAGATCGTTTGCACGTCGCCAGCGGGAGGCGCGTCGGCCGCCCAGGGGTCGGCGGCGGGGCGCAGCGGGAGGCGCGAGAACCGCTGGAAGAACCTCGATTCTTTCCATCGGTCGGACCTCGAGGAGTTGGCGGAGGAGCTGGAGCACAAGAGCGTGCTGGAGATCGGACCGCGACACTCCATCGCCGCCAGGAAATGGAGCGACAGGTCGTCCTTAACTCCGACGCGACGCCCTCAGCGATGCAACAGCAGCGTGGAGAAGGCGACGCTCGAGGGCGCGGAAGGGCACCCCGGCCGCCCCGGGAGCAGGACGCGGCGGCGCTGGTCCATGGGGGAGGCGCAGCCGGTCGGCAACAAGCACCGCAG
>NC_051404.1:4148620-4149136 GCF_015228065.2 Penaeus monodon | reverse complement strand
AAGTGTAACCCAGATCTCGTGACGAATCTGCAGCCCTGGTCTCTAACGGGCTCGGGCGACCTGCCAGTGGCGCGGCGCAGAGACCACTGCGAGACCCCGCCTCCGGGAGCGGACGCCGGGAACTCGGCTTTTTCGACGGCCGCGCTCGCGCAGGGGATGAGGTGAGGTTCTTACTAGCTGCTCAGGCTGATCCTTCTTTAGCAAGTTTTATGTATATTCAGGTATTTATCTGCTCCTGCGTCTTAATTGAGCCTACGACATTTTCAAATTAATTTCGTCTGTTAAATTTCTATCATCACATAATATTTTTGGTCTCTCCCAGCAGGTTATATCCGCATTTGCACATATATAAAAAAAAATCATTGGTCTTATCACACTGAAGTGATCTGATGACTAAAAGTTGCGATAATTATGTGCCACTAAAAATAAAGAAATTATTTCACCTAATTCAAAGGTTTCGTTCAGGCCCATAAAACTGATGCTTCTTTAGGGAACGATAATTCAGAGGAAGAAAAT
>NC_051404.1:4148010-4148129 GCF_015228065.2 Penaeus monodon | reverse complement strand
AAAAAAACAAAAACCGCCTTGATGTGCGTGTTAATCTCTCCATCTTTCCCGACGCCACGAGGGGGATCCGGGAGGAGGCGCTGCCGGTGACCAAGCCGTTAGCTCAGAGGATGCACCCC
>NC_051404.1:4147788-4147974 GCF_015228065.2 Penaeus monodon | reverse complement strand
ACTACGAAATCTATTCCTTTCTCACTTGCGCCCACTCGGCATGGCTGCGACATACTTCGGAAGGTGTCATCATCTTCTGCGTTGCTTGTTGGTTTTGTGTTTTCAGGTGTTTTCAATTTTTTTTCTAAAGGGCAGTTTTACTTCCTACTTTGTTCAAGATCGTAATTATAGTGACTTAAACTATAG
>NC_051404.1:4146648-4147580 GCF_015228065.2 Penaeus monodon | reverse complement strand
AATTTGCTGCAATTACATAGATATTCAATGTAGGTGAATTAAAGGAATGAAATAAAAGAGTATCTGTGGGTATAAGACAGGGAAGCTGTTGACACAAAGACCGATAATGACTTGGCGTATTGGCAGATGACAGTCGATTAAAAAGTGAAAGTTCACGTTATTTCAACTTTTATCTGAAACATGTCTGAAAAAATAATAGCCGACTGAAGATTTTCATCTTCATTCTTTTATAATTTAGATATCCCATAATCCGTCTTTTCTGCGCTCCAAATAGCGTTGGGGTTGAGGACGAGACAAGTCATTCAGTGTCCATTCACCAGGACAATCGTAAGGTTATCGATATTCTTTCCACGTTCCTCGGCCATCATTTAATCCGCACGAAACCTCGCGACGGAGAATGGGGAAGACGCCTCTCATCCCCTACCCAATAACCCGAGACACAACAGCCTCTCCATATCCCTTTTCACTGAAGGTCTCCGGTGGACTCGAGCGCCTCCGCCTCGCCCTGAGATCGGTGGGTGTTGACTCTGGAGATAATGAGATGGCAGCGGAACCGTTAGTTAAGAGTTCTTTACGCGCGACAGGAGGCGAGAGGGAGCTTTTGGTGACAAGGAAGCGGGGCAGGGGCGAAGGGTGATGAACTGAGGGGAATGAGAGATGGGAAGAGAACGGAAGGAGGAGGGGAAGGCTAGGGGAAGGGGAGGTGGGGAATAAATAAGAAGATTAAGGGAAGGGTGGTGGGGAATGATGGAGGAGAGGGAAGATAAGGGGGATGGATGGTGGGTAGTGAGGGAGGAAGGAAAGGATGGTTGGAAAGCGATGGCTAGAGAGCGGAAAGGATAGGGACGGAAAACGGAGGGGGAGACAACGGGACAAATATTAAGAAGGGTCCAAGTAGTTGATGAAAGTTTGATGGTGAGTGTGACCGAGGC
>NC_051404.1:4146086-4146604 GCF_015228065.2 Penaeus monodon | reverse complement strand
TCACATATCAATCTCATCAATCTAGCAACGGCGGGAGAGACTAGCCAGCAGGACCACACTCATACCCATGACGCTAAAGATGACGGAACAGCCTGTGAAAATCATCCGAAAGACGAGAGGAGAAAGGGCGGTGCGCAGATGGGGGCCCGAGATAAGGCCTCGGCTGCGACGTCTGAAATCGTATTAAAAAAGGCTGCGAAATGGAAGCTGCGAAGAGACGGCCGGGAGTAGCATCAGATAGAGGGCGAAAAAGGAAGTGCAACCCAAGGCGTAATTATTATTAATGGCGAAGGGCATTTGCTATTATGCTAACGGTATTGCGGGAAATATCGGTTATACTAACGAGGTGGTTGTATTTTTTTTTTTTTTTTGCCGTAGAAGAAGGGCCGAGGGAGAGATGTTCTGTATGTTTGCAAGGGGGATCTGGAGCAACCTGTCTTGGCCTTTACAAAACCTGGAAGATTTTTTTTTTTTGCCAAAGGCGCGCGGGTGGTCCGATAGATAGCAGATGGGAGAGG
>NC_051404.1:4144776-4145404 GCF_015228065.2 Penaeus monodon | reverse complement strand
TGATTAGCTACCATCGTTGATCGGTTGTTGTTTCTGCTCAAGCCATTTCTCTCGGAAGTTTGAGGTGAAGTTTAATACAGCGATGGAAAGGAAGCCACATTCCGAAATGCACATTTTCCTAACAGGCAGCCATTATCTTCGAGCCAAGCATAAAACGTTTAAAATAAAACGTTTAAAACTGGAAGTTCCGTCGTATCTCATGATAGAGAGGCCATTTGCGGTTTGTCTCGCTCGATGTTAACTGGCAAAGTGTCTGGAGCGGACGCGCTAGTTAGATCTCTGGAAAGCCTAGTTAGCAAGTTCCCCGCAATAGCAAAGGTTCTTTCATTGATTTATGTCTGACCAAGCCTGCAAAACCGACACGGAAGGAGCCATGCCATAAGGGCGATTCTGCCTTCGTATTGCCTGGTAAATCCGACCTCACGGCCTTTTCCGTCCTCACACCCTCGACTCCAACCGCCAATTGTTGTTTCTACAGAGTGGTCATTAAGCAACAATGGCTAAGTCGTAGCAGTTTCTGAAAGCCGTTTCAGCCGAAGACCCGAGGACCCGTGGTTTTTAGAATCATTTATATCGCTGATGGAAAATTGGTCTATCTTTAGGACGTGACCAAAGGGGGTCTTTGACT
>NC_051404.1:4144493-4144733 GCF_015228065.2 Penaeus monodon | reverse complement strand
GTGAACGTATACAGAAACTCTTTCACCCATGAGCAAAAATGTTGCGTTTTTTCCCCCCTGATACGTTTTCTAGCCTGTCATCACTAAATCCCCCCAGGGAAGAGAACGGGGGTATTAGTTAGAAAATGGTAGGAGGAAGTGAAGATAAATGGGTCTCAGTCACTCCTCACGCTTACTGCAGCATTTCTTTCCTCACTTATCACCTGCGTTCCTCTGCAGCCATGAATGCTTATGGTGAAA
>NC_051404.1:4142365-4142678 GCF_015228065.2 Penaeus monodon | reverse complement strand
ACACACGCTTCAGCCGCGGCAACAAACAACGCTCTCTTGTCATGTACGTCCACAATGCAGAAACACTTTTATGCACAGGAAAGCACATGCAGATTTCGTAAACAAAACCATTATGGCCACGCACCTACGCAGGCTCATAAATGCATCTTTTTTACGGTTTCTATGCTCACGCTACGTTGATAGACACATTACTATTCCCAAAGAATTTCTGACAAGTAGTATCGTTCTTATGCACTAACGCATTGCAGAACCACTTTTAAATGAAAAAGGAGTTTTATATGAAAGAAAAAAAAATGTTGCTCTCTGTACAAGG
>NC_051404.1:4141828-4142282 GCF_015228065.2 Penaeus monodon | reverse complement strand
GGACAAAAGTTCAGAATAATATCATCATCGATATGATTTTTTTACATATATAACCAAAAGGGATACATAACAAAAATAAGTTACACAATGGATTCCCCTGGTATGCTAAAAATCCTAAAAAATATATCATAATATTGACTACGCGCTGTAGTTCCGACCATTGCAAATTTGTTCACAACGCTAGCGACGCAGTGTGTCCCACAACAACAGATTCCGAGATAAGAAATCGAAGCGAGATTTAATCAGAAATGACAGAAATGGCCTTGTGTCGGATGCGGGGACGGAGACGTCACTAACGCGCCCACATAATTAATGAGAAGCTTTTGCAAAAACTTGTCATTGCCCGTGTGAGAAATGACAGGCAGAGACACGGCTCGGCCCGTTGCATTTACTTATATGCATCTTAGGGTATAATTACACGCACACTCATCTATACATACGTGTGTGTATGTGT
>NC_051404.1:4140786-4140971 GCF_015228065.2 Penaeus monodon | reverse complement strand
TCACACTGAGGACATTGACACCACAGCCACGTCGGTTCCACTTGACAACGCGGGAAAAAAAGCAATCTTGCAGCCCATTACGGACATAAATGCACAGCCTCAGAATGCAATTAACAATGCAATCAGTGCCATGAAGGTGGCAACGATAACTGCTAATTATGGCTGTCGTCGTGAGTTGTACTGAA
>NC_051404.1:4139204-4139402 GCF_015228065.2 Penaeus monodon | reverse complement strand
TTCTGTGCTCATTAACTTAATTCAAATCGGAAAGAGACCAACGTCATGATTGCAAGCGCAGTCAACATAATTTAGCTTAAGTGAGAGGGATGGGAATCTTAACCAGGGTTTGTGAGTGAAAATTATCTTGAAAATGAGTTAGTGCGCTTTCCACGAAATTGGCGGAACTGCGAGTGTCAGGCTGTCAACACGTGTAGG
>NC_051404.1:4138154-4138461 GCF_015228065.2 Penaeus monodon | reverse complement strand
TAAATTCCACGATATCAAATGCATATATCACGATAGAACAGATTAAAAAAAGATATATATATATATATTGCAACATCATACCGAAGATGGTTCTCTTGATAGCAGCTGGTGGTACGTATACCCTTATCATTACGTCAACATTGCAGACGGAGTTGTCATTGTGCTGATAGCGTGTCAATTTCGCAATGACCTTTGACCCCGTGTGAGATGAGAAAGGGGTCGCCTGTTCGTGCATTACGTGGGCGGGGAATGAGGCGCTTCTGTTGTGTTTTTGTGTGTGTCATATTTGTGTTGATTTGTGGTATGC
>NC_051404.1:4137731-4137988 GCF_015228065.2 Penaeus monodon | reverse complement strand
ATTCTACATACTGCGTTGACTGATTTGCCATGTATTTCAAAAGGAGTTTGTGAATTAGTTTCGGGACACTTAATCTGACTGTCCAGTTTGAGAGCACCTTTGGGTAACGCATGGCAGTCGATCCTCTCATAATATGTATCGAGGTCTGTGGTTCGTTCCGCCGCAATGGGTTTTGGAGACTAATAAGTTGGAATATATATTTTGCGACACATGGATGATGTAACTTCAGTGTTAGCTGATCTTTGATAAATCTGATA
>NC_051404.1:4137046-4137218 GCF_015228065.2 Penaeus monodon | reverse complement strand
ACATATATATCATCATTTTACTATCCCTCTCCCACCTTCCTAACTCCGTTTTCAGTTAATTTAAATCCTTTTTTCATTACGTAATCAATGTCGAAATATTTCTCGTCTTCAGAAATTTCAAACACGGAAATTCAGACACCAAAATATTATGTGCCATTTACCTGTTGTTGTT
>NC_051404.1:4136448-4137018 GCF_015228065.2 Penaeus monodon | reverse complement strand
ATAAAAAAAGTAAAAAGAAAAAAAACGTAGCGACAGACAAAGAGAGTGCTTAGTGAAGACAGAAAACAGGAATACAATTATTTCAGCTAATTGGTAAATCATAGGAGGAAGTTCAAAATAGGAGAAACTTCAGTATAGGAAGAAGTTCAATAAGTTCAGCATAGAAGGAAGTTCGTCATAGGAGGAAGTTCAACATAGGAGGAAGTTAATCATTCGAGGAAGTTCATCATAGGAGGAAGTTCATCATAGGAGGAAGTTTATCATAGGAGGAAGTTCATCATAGGAGGAAGTTCATCATAGGGGGAAGTTCATTATAAGAGGAAGTTCATCATAGGGGGAGCTCAACGCAAGAGGAAGTTAATCATTCGAGGAAGTTAATCATAGGAGCAAGTTCAACGTAGGAGGAAGTTAGATATATGAGGAGTTAAGTAAAAAAAAAAAAAAACGTTGGTTGAGTTTATACACAAGAGGATTTTGAACGTAGCAGAAGTTAAGTATAGTAAGTGGTTAGATAGAGAAGTTAGATATGAGAATAATTAAGAATAGGAGGAAGAAGCGTGAAATATGGAT
>NC_051404.1:4136257-4136384 GCF_015228065.2 Penaeus monodon | reverse complement strand
GATTTTCACACTTTTTATATCCCTTATTTGAATACTGAACGGCATCCCATAAGGCTTAGATTCTCATAGTCACTAACATAAACATCGACCTTAAGGATATTGTGAATCGTCATAAATCAGGGTACGA
>NC_051404.1:4135747-4136215 GCF_015228065.2 Penaeus monodon | reverse complement strand
ATAACACGTACATGACGAACAAAATTTCACGGACCTTCTCATTATCTAAACAAACAGAAATAAGCCGTTTCTTTTGTTAATCGAACCTGAATGCTGTTTTAGAGCCATGATTGCACCGAATTGACAATCGTCGCTTATTCAATCCACGTTTTTTTTTCTCTCTCAATCAATCATCATCCGACATAATTCATTATCAAGGAGCTCATTCAGGATTGATCCTAATAACGCATAATCATATGGCTAATATCTTTGCGTTAAATCCTGACAAAGTTCAAAGTTCCCTGCTGTTGTTTGGATGTGAATTCTAAACATCATGATTCTCATCAATTGCATGATAGATGTTCGGAGAAAATTGTTCCATATTTCATCATCAAACTCGACTCAATGACCAGGCGGTACCAACGCGCGGGGCGCGGAGGTGATGCGCTTGATAACGATGCACTTCCTTGTTTTGTTTTGCAATCTCAC
>NC_051404.1:4135535-4135637 GCF_015228065.2 Penaeus monodon | reverse complement strand
CCCAAACCGTTTCTTCGCTTGTTCGTGTCTACCAGTTTCTCCGCTTTATTCTATACTTGTTTACATTATGTTTTATGTCTTATTTCTTTCACTTTTCCGTCC
>NC_051404.1:4135023-4135454 GCF_015228065.2 Penaeus monodon | reverse complement strand
AGTTAAACAGCTAAATAGATTGAATTTTATCCACAGCTCGAAGGTAAATCCCACAATCCAAAATCTTCATCATAGCGCGTGGTTTAAATGCAACAAGCCACCCAAACCCTCGCTTGTTTGTATGCGAATCTGTAGAATAAATGGCAGGTCTTCATTACTTATCTTGACATTGCTCCATTTACAGCCTGAGAGGTGAAACGCCCATTATTTACACAGCATTATAGATCCAGATATCTATAAGAAACCACGTACCAGTTTTTAGCCCATACACCGTTCAGTAAAAGTATCTGCTACATAAAATCTGGTGTTTATTGGGGATAAGGGGCACAGCTGGACAACAGTGACACTAATTCAGATTTGTACTGAATGGCATCAGCTTTAGGGTCGAGTCGTAGTCAAATTTTACCCACAATAGTGCGTGTACCCGTGTT
>NC_051404.1:4134016-4134682 GCF_015228065.2 Penaeus monodon | reverse complement strand
TTACATCCTCGAAGCGACAACAAAATATTTAAACTACCATCATTTCAGGTCATCGACGTCCGTGAAATGATTCAGGAGTGTAATAGTTTTATGATCCTAAATAAAACCGCAATTGAATGACTCATTTTGAGGTTTTCCCCAAACCGCTACTAAGTGATTCCCTTGTCTGCTCTTTTGAGAGCAATGAAGCTAAAACTTGTTCTTGATTTTCGCAGAAGAAATTGCACGAAAGACTCACTTGACAGGAAGCCTTATTGGAGTACCTTCACATTAAGATTAATGTCTCTAGAGCAACACTTTTGATAGTCTTATATGCACATTGAATACTCAGAGTACACGAAAATCTTGTGATTATGGCAATTACACCAAGATTAACCAATTTGTCTCCATTCAACCCACAATTTCTCCCCCACCATCTTCGCACCTCCTTTAGTCAACGTCTTTTCACTGTTTCTATCTACTTTCCTCTTCATTCTTCTATTCGCTTACTGCCTACTTACCTCTGGACATTTCGGACAGTAGACAGAAGAGGAGGTGGGGAGAGGGGGGAAGGGGGGGGAGGCAGTCTAGCACGCTGGCCCACAGACACAGTTTACTCTCGCGAACACACACACGTCTCAGGCCTTTGTTCCATCGTCTGTGTTTGCGTTTCGTGAGAGTCCATTA
>NC_051404.1:4133243-4133620 GCF_015228065.2 Penaeus monodon | reverse complement strand
AAGTTTTTACATTATTTCTCTGTACAATTCGTGTCCTTCCCTGACACTTCTTTTCTTACTTGTTATATTTTACTTATATTTGTTAATGTTACACGTATCTGGTATTGATTTCAGCACGCACAGTAAATACGATTTGTTTAAGTCTTATAATGTTTTTCCCTCCAACTTCATTCTAATATCTTCGTACTTGTGTCTTCTCAATTCACTCTCATTCCTCATTCTTATGTACTACGTTCATTCTTATCTCTCTCAAAGATCATCTTCACTGCCTCGTTGCTTCGCCAAATTCCGAACTTCATTCCAAGAAAATCATACAGTCCGGTTCTGTGAATAGTTTTCTTGACCTTTTCTGTAAATACGCACTGTGTAGGTCTGTT
>NC_051404.1:4132850-4133164 GCF_015228065.2 Penaeus monodon | reverse complement strand
TATAGTATACTTTTGTTTGGGTTTTATCCGTCCGTCTGTACGTTACACTTACATCTTGCAGCTGAAACTATAATCCACGTGGACACGGACTTCAAGTTTCTTAATTTCAATCTAAGATGGGCAGTTTATGCTAGGATTAATGTTCCATATAACTGCGGTCTTGAAGTCAAATCATTTTGGTGTAAAATGGCGTGATGATAGATAGCATAGAATAAACACACATCTCACACGCCATGTTACGAATCTTTGAGAGGCCTATTCTAACACTGTTATCATCCTTATTGTTATTGTTGTTATTATCACCACTATTGCCA
>NC_051404.1:4132640-4132708 GCF_015228065.2 Penaeus monodon | reverse complement strand
GAAGAGGAATGGGGGAAAAAATACAGAGAAATCCCTCGTATCTTTTTGTTCCGTAAAACTTCCACGTG
>NC_051404.1:4132356-4132457 GCF_015228065.2 Penaeus monodon | reverse complement strand
TTTCTCTTATATACTGACCAAACAGGGTAAATAATCATCACTTGCCCATTCCAGCTGATCTCACGACCGGCCAGATACGCTTAGGCCTTGAATACACGATC
>NC_051404.1:4131637-4131906 GCF_015228065.2 Penaeus monodon | reverse complement strand
CAGATTCAAAAATCATTTTTAAATCGCATGTTAATATCGTGCAAGGTGCTCACTATTACCTTGCAATATCGTATGTTGCAATACCGGCTCTTCTTCTCCGTACGTGTAAATACTTGTAAATCTTTTTGGATTTTTTCATTTTTATTTCTAAGTGTTTGATTTTTCCCTGTTATTTTAATTCTTCTCTTCGTTTTGTTTTGATTTTTTTTTCATTTTCTCGTAGTTATCGTATTTTTTTCCTTGTAATTTTCTTTATTTTTCCCATTTAT
>NC_051404.1:4131056-4131468 GCF_015228065.2 Penaeus monodon | reverse complement strand
CCACGCAAAGTGCCGGCGTCTTCCAAAAAAAAACCTGTTCCTATAAAAAGCCGAGGAAGTGAATTACTTGAAAGCCGTCGTTTCGGCTTCTCTTCGCAGCCGTCAGCAGTTCTCGCCACGATTCCTCCTCTCTCCCCTTTCGAGATTTGCTCCCCCCCCCCCCTTTCCCCCTCTTCCCTCCTTCCATCTCCCCCTTTTTGAGATCTTGCTTACTACGAATCTCTCTTTTTTTGACATCTTGCTTAACACGAATCTCCCCTTTTTGAGATCTTGCTTATCACGAATCTCTTTTTTTTTTAGATCTTGCTTACTACGAATCTCTCCTTTTTGAGATCTTGCTCACTCCCCTCTCTCTCCCGTGCCTGTCCCTCCCCCTTTCGAGATCTCGGTCCCGTCCTCTCCATAGTGAGAT
>NC_051404.1:4130855-4130991 GCF_015228065.2 Penaeus monodon | reverse complement strand
TTTAAGGTCTCGCTCTCTCCCGCTCCCCCGTGCCTTCCTCCCTTTTCGAGAGCGCCACTCCCCTCACTCTCCCGCGCCTACCCCTTTCCTCTTTCGAGATCTCAGCCCCCAACCCCCTCTTCTTCCCATTCGAGAT
>NC_051404.1:4130669-4130827 GCF_015228065.2 Penaeus monodon | reverse complement strand
CCGTGCCGAACCCCTCCACCTCCCGCTCACTTCCCCATTTCCCTCAAGGGCTTCTTCCCTCCTCCTGTCCACGAGACCTTGCCTGAGCGCCCCTAGATTATCCCTTCCCTGTCTCCCCTCGTTTTATGTTTCTCCCGAATGAGATTTCCTGGAGCCTA
>NC_051404.1:4130109-4130505 GCF_015228065.2 Penaeus monodon | reverse complement strand
CCTTGAAATCTCCCCCACCCTCCCTTTCCCCTCACCACATACCACCCCCCTCCACCTATCCCCTCCTGACCCCCAGTAACATTACTCCACTCCAACCCCCCCCACCCACCCTTATCCTATCTGCCCCCACCCCCCACACCCCAAACCCCACACCCGGGCCTTATCCAACGCGCCAAAAGCGATACGGAAGCACAAGCGTTTGGACTCGAGCTTGTGTCTGCCTGTGCCTGCTTGTGTGTGTTTTCCTCGTCTGTTTTTTTTTTTTTTCCCTTCTGCGTGCGCTGATTGGCGGTGTCTGATGCGCCGCCCGTGTTCGCTGCCTTTTGTTTTCTCTGCCTCCGCGGCACTTGGCTGAGGCCTCGCGTTGGAGATGAATAATTCCATGCTGTGAGCTCT
>NC_051404.1:4129730-4129861 GCF_015228065.2 Penaeus monodon | reverse complement strand
TTTCTTCCTAAGTATCACTTGTTTAACTGTCTCACTAGCTTATTCATTTTGACGTTCTTTCCTCCAGAAACCGAGAATCCTAAATTATTTTTTCATTCAGCCGCTCTTAGGCTCAATGACCTCCCCCCCAG
>NC_051404.1:4129327-4129654 GCF_015228065.2 Penaeus monodon | reverse complement strand
TCTAAGAATACATAATCCAGAAATAGTGTTTTATTCAAAACGAAAGAAAATATCATCTGGAAAGAAAAGAGAGAGAAAAGAAAATAGAAAAGAGAGAAACACATGTATAAAAAATCAAAGAAAACATAACCCAGAAATAGTTTATTATACAAATGAAAGAGAATCATCTAAAAAGAAGGAAGAGGATTTATGATGTAAAGCGAAAGAGCAGGTTTTATCAACAGCTTCGATCTCTGTGCAACGTCGGCCTGTCTGTCACTGCATCGTATCTTTCTTTACAAGAAGAGCAAATCAATTATGAATCTAATTATATCCTGACTGGTTGTC
>NC_051404.1:4129016-4129117 GCF_015228065.2 Penaeus monodon | reverse complement strand
GTATTTTCCTTTTCCCTTTTACGAGAGATTTAGCGAGAGGCTCGACCGCGGAAGAGAGATTTGAGAGGAAAATTACAGAGTGAATGAAGTATTGCACGACA
>NC_051404.1:4128209-4128544 GCF_015228065.2 Penaeus monodon | reverse complement strand
GATACCAGCGAGTCAAGGACAAGATATTTTCCCTAATCATTTATTAAGACCCAAATCTACTAAAACACCTTTTCCTCCCCCGACAGGAACGCATCCCTGCAGCAGTGGGTGAAGGAGCTGCGTGTGTTGTACGAGGCCGAGTGCATGAACACGCTGCAATCGAAGTCGGTGCCGCGAGAGAGCGTCTTTCCCGACCCCGCGGCGCACTCCACGCGGGAGGCAGTGCGCGCCATCCAGCTCCGTGCGCAGGATGTCTCCACGGAGTTCGCTAAACTGTGCCAGTGAGTGCGGCTTTGCTGGGGTTGCCTTTTGTATGACGGTGGTAATTGGTACGC
>NC_051404.1:4126928-4127014 GCF_015228065.2 Penaeus monodon | reverse complement strand
TAGGAAAAGACTTCTATTACAATATTATTACTGCCTGTGCATATAAATGGATTAAGAAAAGTAGAGTTGAGAGGATAATCGTAACA
>NC_051404.1:4125858-4126614 GCF_015228065.2 Penaeus monodon | reverse complement strand
ACAGTATATGAAATTCTGTCTTGCACGTTTTCTCTGCGCGTTTATATATTTCCTTACTACTTTGCTTGTACAGGCTAAGCAAACATGTGTTTGTCATTCCCTGATGAATAATGGCTGCCCATCCCTTATATTCGTGGCATGCATTGTAGCTTCATGACATGCACAGGTAGGAACACCATTTACAGCATTACACTCTCCTCCTCGACAGGCGCTTAGAGTGGCTGGAGCTGGACCAGGTGCCCGCGCTGGCCAAGTCCCTGGTGTGTCACATCAACACTTTCCTGAGGGATTACACCACGCAGTGGACGTCGGCCGAGTCAGACTTCCAGCCGCAGGTGAGGCCTCCTCCTCACGTCCCTTTTCTCTAAGTGACCCGCGTGACACATGTTCATATATTTCTTCCTGTTCTTTTACTTATATCATCTTCCGGGTAGCGTCCCAACTAAATGCACTGCTCTTCCTCGCCACAGTCGTCGCTGGGTCGCCAGAGCAAAGTCATCGAGCAGATCTGCCAACGACTTACGGACGTGTGCAGCGACGACCACACGCGAGAGGCAGACGAGCAGGACACGACCCGGCAGGTGGTGCAGGTGGTGACGGCTCTCGGCCACGCCTTCACCAAGCTGGTCGACCTCATGATCAGCCGCGAAATTAAGGTGACTGGCAATCTGGGACTAAATTTGACTCAATTATTTGGCTTTCACTCTAGAATGACTGTCATCTCTCACGCTTATATTTGAGTATGCCCCCCCCCCC
>NC_051404.1:4125496-4125780 GCF_015228065.2 Penaeus monodon | reverse complement strand
GTCATTCTAAAGGTAAACTTTCCTCCCTCTCTTCCAGATTGTAATCAGATCCCTTGAGGACTACTGCAGCTTCAGGGACACGAGGGACGCCATCATGAGCCTGACTGCGATGGGCGCGGACGGAGGGCACATCTGCCGCCTCATCGCCCGACTCGGGGGCGTCAGGGCGCTGCTGGGCATCTGCCTGGAGTCTCGGGCGGGCGTCGTTAGGGTTGACGCCCTTCGCGCTCTGGCCACCGTGTGCTGTGTCGTCGAGGGGATTCTGGAGCTGGAGAAGGTAAGCG
>NC_051404.1:4125314-4125469 GCF_015228065.2 Penaeus monodon | reverse complement strand
AGGAACTTCTGGCGAGTTCGATGTACCACGATTCACTTGTACATGTCTTTTATTGCAAGCCACTGAATGAAATATATACTCCATGTTTTACTTTTTATTCCACTACCTCATCGTAGTTTCCCCAAGCACTGATATTTGCGTGTTTCAGGCCTTAG
>NC_051404.1:4124574-4125229 GCF_015228065.2 Penaeus monodon | reverse complement strand
GAAAAGTGATACAGAATACGTACAGAACATACATAATGCAATAACAAATCGCTTCCGTGCGTGCCAGGCGGGGGGCGTGGAGGTGGTGGCGGAGGTGCTGTGCGACGAGGAGTGCCCCGAGGAGGAGCGGAGCGAGGCGGCGGGCGTGCTGGCGCAGGTCACGTCGCCCTGGGTGGAGGACAACCACCGCCTGGCGGGCCTCCACGACAACATGGACGCCATCGTCGCCGCCCTCACAGGTACTGATATAAAGGCACTCTTTTTTACATGCCTAATTTGTGTTTTATAAAGATGACTAATGTGTAAAGTTTCGTCTAATTTTCAGTACTGTTCATACGTCGAAAAAAAAGATACACGACGCAGCGCTTAAGGAAAGCAAGTTCGCCTCATTCCCTTGTGAAACGCATTGCAGGTCTCGCTCGCAGCACCGAGACGCCCGAGACCTTCCTGCTCGCCTCCGCCGCCCTCGCGAACCTCACCTTCCTGGACAGCGACTTCGTGGACGCCATGGTGGCTGCTGGGACCGCCCGCGTCCTCCTGCGGGCGGCGCGCGGAAGCCTCGCGCTCTCCGTCTTCACCAAAGACCAGGTGATAGGCGTTGGCTTTGGGGAATTTGTGGGCGTGGGCGTGGGCGCATAGACGGCGGTTTTGTCTT
>NC_051404.1:4122878-4123633 GCF_015228065.2 Penaeus monodon | reverse complement strand
ATGCCAACACGCTTATAGTAGGCATCACAAGCATGTCACATCTTGTATTATAAGGCTATGACCTAACATTTCCTATCCCTCTCCCTCAGATCGCGACGGTGCTGGCCAACCTGGCGGGGTCTCGCGGGGCGGCCGAGGAGGTGGTGGCCGCGGGGGGCGTGTCCGTCCTGCTCGCCCTCCTCAACACGCGCCCCGCCCCCTCGCACCGCCTGCCGGAGGTCGCCACGGCGGAGCGCGTCCAGCAGAAGTCCGCCATCGCTCTGTCCAGGTAGTTGATTGGAGGAATTGAGAATAATGATACAGTAAAAGAACATCTTCTATATAGTTTGACATATTGATAAACTGACCAATATACAGGCAAATAGACAGACAGATACAGATAGATACATGTACCGAACATAACCTTAGCGGTTGAAGGCGAGGTCACACACCGTTCATTATGCAGTACTCTAGATCTGTGGCTCATTTACCTGGCCTGTGCCTTAGTTTTTTTTGTAAAAACCTGATCCAGTCTGGAGACATAAAATTGATTCCATGCTTTGAAGATTAAGAATCAATCGCAGAGAGATAAATTTATCAATAAACTTTCGGATAACGTAATCTATTCCATTGAAGATCTTGTCTTTACTGTTAGACACAGTGCACAAGAATGCAGTGCAAATTTTGATGTTTACCCTGGAGGCATGGGTAATTCGCTATCAAAGCAAAAACGCAATTGCTTTGGTGGAGACTCGTGGTCTTCAAGTAACCCCTTC
>NC_051404.1:4122005-4122374 GCF_015228065.2 Penaeus monodon | reverse complement strand
TTTTACACATGTAGCACTTAACTAAATCCCGAGAGACCTCACCCCCCCCCCCCTGACCCGCACGCCCGCCCCCAGGCTGTGCGCGCGGGCGGCGGTGGCGCGGGAGGTGGCGGAGCGAGGCGGCGCCAAGAGGCTGGTCCGACTGTGCAAGGACGAGGAGGAGAGGAACCACAGCGACTCTGTGCTTGTGGCTTGCTTGGTAAGTCGCTTTGGAAGAAGTCCCCGCGTGCGTTGACTCGTGATTGCATTGTTGTTGGTGGGATTATTTTTAGTCTGTGGGATTATCTTTGATCGGTCTTTTCATGGGCACCACGAGAGTTTTTGATTTTTTTTTCATAAATGTTCATGTTTTGTTATACAATCCGTATT
>NC_051404.1:4120876-4121244 GCF_015228065.2 Penaeus monodon | reverse complement strand
CGCGCGTGCGTGTGCGTTCACATTTATAACAAACCACTGAACAGCCATTTAAACGAAGCAAAAGAGAATCATTTCCCCCCCCCCTAACGAGACAAATTGAGCTGTTGCCTTGACGGAAGACGCAAGCGCTATCCGGCGATCTTGCCCTGAAAGCCCCTAAGCCGGTGTATGAATAAACCTCGACTGGCGATTAGGACCTCCTGAGGATGTGACTCCCAAAAGGCATAATGCCTCGCCATTGACATTCAGAGGAAGCATCGTATCACTTATCTGCATTTGCCTCTTCCTGGTTTTATTCTGCCTTTCCTCTCTCCCGAGTCATCTTTTTTTTCACTTCTTGATTTATTTTGTCTGTCCTTTCTTCCGGA
>NC_051404.1:4119790-4120614 GCF_015228065.2 Penaeus monodon | reverse complement strand
ATGCCCTTCTAAAGATTTACACTGTTTATTCCCTGCCATAATCATCGGCCCTACCATTTCCCTCTTCCGATTCACCCTGCCTTCCCCCTCCCTTCCCCCCCCCTTGATTCACCCTGCCTTGATTCCCCCTGCCTTCCCACTCTCTGCCTTCCCCCTCCCTTGATTCACCCTGCCTTCCCCCTCCCCTCATTCCCCATCCCTTCCCCCTCCCTTGATTCACCCTGCCTTCCCCTTCCCTTCCCCCTGCTTTCCCCCTCCCCTCATTCCCCATCCCTTCCCCCTCCCTTGATTCACCCTGCCTTCCCCCTCCCCTCATTCCCCATCCCTTCATTCCCCCTCCCTTACCCCTTCCTTGATTCACCCTGCCTTCCCTCTCCCTTCATTCCCCCTCCCTTCCCCCTCCTCTCATTCCCCCTCCCTTCCCCCTCCCTTGATTCACTCTGCTTTCTCCCTCCACCTGCAGGCGGCGCTGAGGAAGATGGCCTCCGCCTTAGGACCCGAGGAGCTCCGAGAGATGGGCGCGGCTGAGCTGGTCGAGCCTCGTCTTCTGGATTCCTTCCTGATCTATTCGTCTCGCCAGGAGAGCTTCGTGTAGCAAAAAAAAAAACAAAAATGAAGAAAAATGAAGAAAAAGAAAAATTTAAAAAAAATCCAAATTTGATTAAAATCTAATCCAGACTGTTTCGATTTTTTCCAAAAACAATGTATTTTCCTTATTTTCCTGAATCCCCCCCCCCCCCCGTTCCATTGCTACAGCCATGCCGTGTGTGGGCGCTGCTGTCCCTTGAAATTAAGCTGCGAGAAAATATCTTATCTGGAGGGCA
>NC_051404.1:4119679-4119753 GCF_015228065.2 Penaeus monodon | reverse complement strand
GCCCTGTTTTGCTTTTATAACTCTTGCCACCTTTTCGCCAGTGGCCGGACAGAATTCTTTGGTTCTAATCCTTA
>NC_051404.1:4118589-4119388 GCF_015228065.2 Penaeus monodon | reverse complement strand
CCGTCTTAGAATAGCTTAATATCAATTACACTATAACATAATTTGGCAAAAAGTTAACTTCCGAATAAGTATAAAAAGATGATAACATTTGATAAATATAACACTCTTTTCTGCTGTGTACATAACTCTACCACCAATACACTTAGAATCGAACGAACTAGTCAAGTCTTTACACCAAAAATAGTCTGTAATGTTCCTTCTATGTATAACATTATATTTTTCGAATAAACGATGACATTACCTTTTACTTTTATTTCTCCGAGTACCCAATGAACCGACGTCCGGAATTGCAAATTAGATTTTTAAATTATATTTCCTCTTCATTATCTTCATGAACAAGCACTTGCCTCTTGGTCGTTAGTGAGAGGAAATTTATAACCAAAAGGCAAAACAATTAACACGAGATAGGTATTCATTATCCATCTTAACATGCGGATGAGACGCCCGCCACGATATAATAACCATAAATAACTTTATGTTAAGACTGGAAGCAAAGACGAGTGATAATTCTTATCCGAGCAAACAGCCTTCGAAGGCAATATCGATGCGAGGCAGCGCTGCTCAATTACTCCTCACCCTTTTAAGGACTCGCTCCCAGCACAATCAGGCTTCTGGAGGACGATTTATCACTTGTCAACGAGTGACGAACATTCATCATGGAGCTGTCGAACGAAGCCAAGACCGGTGCTCACGTCCATACACACAGATTACCGGCTTGCACACCTACGCGTATGGCCGATCGTTCTCGTGGGCTGGCATGGGCTCACGCAGATGCGGATGGACGAGGCAGATGTATAGG
>NC_051404.1:4116474-4116719 GCF_015228065.2 Penaeus monodon | reverse complement strand
GTAACCTCACAAATAAATGCCCATCAGCCTAATGATAATAACGCAGTGCACCCTGTCAATACTCACAAGGACCAAGCTGTGAGAGAAATATACCGCGCGGCTAAATTGGATCGCACGCATATACTAGCAGTTATGAATTAAAGTTACAGCTCTTACCCTGTTGTTTTACTCGGGGTGTTTGACTTCTGTTATTTAGCAGGAGGGCCGTTGGAGGTTTTTCTTTATAGGTGTCCGTATATCTTCTC
>NC_051404.1:4116303-4116423 GCF_015228065.2 Penaeus monodon | reverse complement strand
CTCTGTTTAGTATTCATGTTGTGAAACGCGGAAAAAATGTCATATACATTGATTATATTAACAATATATCATAGTACGTTATTAATTATGCGAACAATCTTATCTTATGGCAAGACTTAG
>NC_051404.1:4115426-4115740 GCF_015228065.2 Penaeus monodon | reverse complement strand
CCAATAATGATAATCACACATCAATCAAAACTCAATGTCAGACTCCATTCAAAGGCATTCATGGTATACCACGGTGAAACGAGTCTATGAAAACTGAGGGACCACTACATTGAAGTTTTTCTTTGTCCCGCTGACCACCAGTGTATAGCCTCCTGGTCGGCTTCTACTGGATGAACAAGCCCTCGATCATTCATTGTTCTCAGGGTAATCATGAGTAAAAAAGACGTCTTTTGTGCATTCTTTTTTATACTAATAGATCTATCGCCTTTCGTGTATGGGAAAGCTTGTCTGACCGAATTTGACGTTACGGAAAC
>NC_051404.1:4115156-4115401 GCF_015228065.2 Penaeus monodon | reverse complement strand
CAATACCCAAGCCACCTCATGAACTAACGTTGAGATCTTGGGAAACTAACGAAACCGAAAGTTTTTGTGTATCTTAGATCTCCATTTAAAGGGGAGTGGCAACAGACGGTCAGATTTTTCGATGTATTCTCCGTGCACAGGATCCAATTAAGATTTTGTTGGGACCAGATTCTCCAAGAGGGATGAACCGTTGAGAATGCGAGTTTGAATTCTAGTTATCAATGGTTTTCTACGAGTCTTCGTTC
>NC_051404.1:4114184-4114264 GCF_015228065.2 Penaeus monodon | reverse complement strand
GATAAGATTCCATTTTCTATTCACAAATAACCACAGCATAGGCACTTACCTACAACAAAGCGAAATACTACCCTCAGAAA
>NC_051404.1:4113513-4113843 GCF_015228065.2 Penaeus monodon | reverse complement strand
AGTTTGTCTCCTTTTTTGCCACTTTTAAGTTTTGTTTTACTTTATTAATCAGTTGTATATAATGATAATATAATAACATAATGATATGATAATATGATAAAAATATGATAATACAATGATATTTGTATTTATAATTTCATTGTGATTTTATTTTACAGTAGATATTTTTATGCATATATTATATTTTTGTTAGATATTTTGTTTGCATATTTTGCGTTTTCAGTTTTTAATTTGTTTTTACTCCTGTTAGTCTATTCAAAAAAATTGATAACTGATTTAGAAACACATTCCATCTACTATTTTTCACACTGAAGATGGAGCGAAAGACTC
>NC_051404.1:4112955-4113276 GCF_015228065.2 Penaeus monodon | reverse complement strand
TTTCCGAAGCTGCAAACTTTACAACACTGATATATAAACGTCTAATGCAGTAAGGTATAGTTGAAATATAAATCTAACTTTAGCTTTTAACCTTAATGCCTTTGCAGAATTGTGTCATCATTCACTACAGGAAATTCGGAGGGATGTCATGATGTCTTGCGGATGATGCGATGTAATTAGCAAAGTTTCTTGTTAAAAACCCTTTCCGGTCTTTTTTTTTAGGAAATTATGAAGATGCGAAGTGGAGTTTGGCCCGTGTATTGCGTTCAAGGCTGTTCTCTGTTGTCTACTTCGGAGTGTTAAATGTGTTAAATGCTTTCA
>NC_051404.1:4111973-4112849 GCF_015228065.2 Penaeus monodon | reverse complement strand
AACATGGATTTTTTTTTTTTTCGCTACATCAGTAGGTTGCATACCGATTTTTTCATCATTCTGCCATGTCAAAGAAACTTTAAACTACCGAACTATGCAACTTTCGCTTACAATTTGACTGGACACACGATCACAAACGGTTATGATTTAGTTTCGTATGTTGCACACAACGTCACATATTGCACAAAGACTTACAAGTTCAAGTACCTTGTATTGCAGCATGATAATGCATTTTCATAGTAGTTCACATCACACAACCTGAAACCTAAAATACCGTTTAAGGAGATGCCATAAATAGCTAGTCACGCTAGTCTTCTGTCTATTGTGCCCATCTCCACCGCAGCTGGCGTAAACACAGCAGGCGATTGTCAACGTGAACATTGCGACAAAGGTATGCAGTAGTAATATACGTTAGACTAATTTCTCTGTGATAACCTTTCTGAGAAGTCACATTATTTTAGGAATCCAAAGAAGTAATGTAAAGATTTTTAGCTGAGAATTTATGAGATGTTATTTTGTACTCATGATGAAAGCGCATAGGGAGTGTCCTTATCCGAAATATTCTCGTTGTAAGTCATATAAGAACTAAGCATTTTCTTTCGAGAGGATACTATGTTTACTCAAAATTCGTTTTCAAAAAAAGGGACTGTAACGATTGTCAGTCCAGTAAACTACAAATTCTTAATGGCGAATTACCAATTTATATGGAAGAAATATTTACATTTCTAGTAAAACATAAGTAAATGACAAAGAAAAGCTAGGCACACATTTAAACAGCCAGCAAGATAACATGTGACATATACAGTGGATATAGACTGGCCATTTTCACCCCATAGTGATATCTTTTGATTAAGTTACAGGTTGTTTAAGTAAGAT
>NC_051404.1:4110232-4110342 GCF_015228065.2 Penaeus monodon | reverse complement strand
AACGAAACGAAGTGAAAAGAAAAAATACCCGAAATATCAAATTCATAAAACCCTTTCGTTCGTCGCTTTTTCTAAATTCAAGTTGCGTTTAGATAAAAGAAAAAAACGTA
>NC_051404.1:4110121-4110195 GCF_015228065.2 Penaeus monodon | reverse complement strand
GTGGTGTAAATATCAGCTGTCTTCGCTATCTGGTGTTTTGATCTTCAGTTTTAGTTAAAGCATTATGGTTTGCA
>NC_051404.1:4109203-4109768 GCF_015228065.2 Penaeus monodon | reverse complement strand
CTTAAGCCTTGGATATTGCATAATTACTCTTTTGCCCTTGCTTGGAGATGGTGCGTTTGTTACCATGTCTGATTTCAGTGTGAGGGCGTAGTGAACTTGTTTCCAGATTTCTGTTTTGTTTTGCTTAATCCAGGATAGCATAAGATGATAAAGGACTTGGCTGAGACTAATTTCAAGTTTTTTTTTAAACTTAGTTTATTAAGTAAAGTCTTCGATTAATCATTGTTTTTTTTTAAATTCCCTTTTCGGTCAGGATCTAAAATGATATGTTTGCTGGAAATCATTCATAGAGATGAAAAAATACAATGTTTCTTTTCTTTTTTTATAGTAATAAAAAAAAAAGTTTAAATGATGAATGTCGCAGTGTTAATTAGGGCTCAATATATCATTCTGGTTGGTCATTAAAACTTCATGTGTGGGAATGGATTAGTGTGGGAGCCAAAGCAGCTTCTTTGCTGATTTCCATGGTTGTGTGCTGTCGCTTTTGCTAGTTTAGGATTACTAAGCACAAGTTGAGTGTGTTTAAGGCGTCTGTAGTTTGCAATTTTCTTCCAATTAAGGGGTG
>NC_051404.1:4108968-4109043 GCF_015228065.2 Penaeus monodon | reverse complement strand
ACAAATATTCTACGCTATTTGAAAACTGTGCCTGTCTAAGGAGCTCGGGTTATCCCATTCTCTCTATCTTTACGA
>NC_051404.1:4108589-4108925 GCF_015228065.2 Penaeus monodon | reverse complement strand
CCCTTGCATGAATTACTCGTTTGTCATGTGAATGTAAACAGCCTACCTTACATTCCTCCCCGCGTCGGTGTGTAGGCTGGCCAATTTGCAAGTTTGTAGGAAGAGATTACTGGGTGGGTCGGCAGAAAAGTAATTAGGAAGGGAACGCGGGTCTAACACAAAGTCGTGGAAGGTCCGCTAAGGTAATGCTGTAAAGGTAAAGTTGGCGGCGCTGAGGCTCGCTTGTTTGTCTGTGACGCTTCCTGAAGTTACGGGCGCTGATGCAGCTTCGTTTCGCAGGGAAGGTCTTCTGCGAGTCGGGGGGATGGGAGAGTGAAGGGGAGAGCTCGGGAAGCA
>NC_051404.1:4106238-4106844 GCF_015228065.2 Penaeus monodon | reverse complement strand
AAAGAAAGTCAAATCTGCTTCATTTAAAACATCTGTATTCATTTATACACAGAATTATACAAAATATTGGAAATCTACAAATATACATAAAAGATTTTTTGGTACAAATGAGTGACTAGCGAGGCAGAGCCCAGGTATGAGCAATGACTGATTAGGGTTAGACAACCATTCATAAAAATACCAAAATGACACTTAATGCCATAACCAAAGTCGTATTCGACACATAGGCTACTTTATCATTTAAAAATAAAACCGATAGAACTTTTTTAAAAGAGAAGAATAATTCAACAATATATATCTATAAATGAGTTTCTTTGTTTACAATCTAAATTCGTATAACTGTTGAAAAAAAAGTGAAAGAAGACGAAGATTAAGAAATCATATTCACTCAAACAAATTTTGGTCTTTCGTAAACAACTGTCAATCACTCAGACTAACGACTTTCACTCACACTTAAGAAAAAACAAGTGAAAGTTGTGTGCAAGATATAAAAGGCATTTTTCTGGTGTAAATATTTTGGATCCTTTTTCGTTAAATGTATCTAATACATAAGCGTTTTTTTTTATATAGTCTGTAAATCTGTTTTTTCACTCCATATTTCAACAA
>NC_051404.1:4106043-4106125 GCF_015228065.2 Penaeus monodon | reverse complement strand
CTTCTACGCCTTAAGGCACGAAGTTTAAAAACGAGAGTAAATATTCTTTAAGGAAAGTCTTTTTCTGAGCGGCCTTAAAGAT
>NC_051404.1:4105599-4105976 GCF_015228065.2 Penaeus monodon | reverse complement strand
ATCATCTTCTTCCCTCGACTATCTTCCATCGCCTCTCTTCTTCCTCCGACCTCTCTCTCCCAGAAAATTCCTCCTTTTCCATCTCTCCTTTCCTCCCTCCGCTTCCCTCCTCCCTCCTGCCATCCTTCGGGCGCTTCCTTCTCCCTCCTGCCATCCTTCGGGCTCTTCCTCCTCCCTCCTGCCATCCTTCGGGCGCTTCCTTCTCCCTCCTGCCATCCTTCGGGCGCTTCCTCCTCCTCCCTCAGACGTAGCTCTCCTGCCGAGAGGAGTAGGTGAGAAAGGAATCCAGAAGACGCGGCTCCACCAACTCTGCGGCGTCCATGTCACGCAGTTCGTCTGATCCTAAGGAAGAAGCCATCTTCCTCAGCGCTGCCTGC
>NC_051404.1:4105476-4105562 GCF_015228065.2 Penaeus monodon | reverse complement strand
CGTGGTTAGAACGGGAGAGGTAAATATTGTAGGTTGGAATGATAGATTTATTTGGTATTTTGAAAATGAATGTTTGTTTGTTTGTT
>NC_051404.1:4105114-4105368 GCF_015228065.2 Penaeus monodon | reverse complement strand
CGTAAAATATACAAGGAATATATCACAAGGAACGTCACCACATCAGCACCAAAGACCCGGCCAGGCGACTCACCAGACACGCCACCAGCACCGCGTCGCTCTGGTTCCTCTCGCCCTCGTCCTTGCACAGCTGCACCAGACGCTCGGCGCCCCCCTGCTGCGCCACCTTCCGCGCCACGCCGGCGTCTCCGCACAGCCTAGATGGGGAAGTGGAGGGAAAGACGTTAAAGCAAGAAATGTATTCGGTCCTATAA
>NC_051404.1:4104289-4104833 GCF_015228065.2 Penaeus monodon | reverse complement strand
CTAAACGGCCTATAAATATTTAACCTTCATACATCTACATACAAATACCTACAAACGAAGACGCTGAAGACCGCGCCTACCTGGACAGAGCGATGGCGGACTTCTGCTGGACGCGCTCCGCCGTGGCGACCTCCGGCAGGCGGTGCGAGGGGGCGGGGCGCGTGTTGAGGAGGGCGAGCAGGACGGACACGCCCCCCGCGGTCACCACCTCCTCGGCCGCCCCGCGAGACCCCGCCAGGTTGGCCAGCACCGTCGCGATCTGAGGGAGAGGAAGGGCAGCTATGAGGCCAAGTGGTAATAGAATAATATTCGATTATTTCTGTCTTCCTAAATGTTTTTTTTTTTCCCAAGAATGATTCATTTGCATAAACAGATATATATCTAAGGACAATGGTCTGGTGATTCATTTTATCGAACGTGCCATGCGTCCATATCTCCGTGCAATCTATCTGCCAGCCTCCCCGATACGCGAGGCCGCTGTGAATGATCGCAAGAATATTCATGATCTGTAAACAAGGGATGATAAGTGAGCCTCGAGTCCCGG
>NC_051404.1:4103661-4104253 GCF_015228065.2 Penaeus monodon | reverse complement strand
CGACCGCCGAAAAAAAAAAACGCTAAACAAGCTTCCGTCACTCACTTGGTCTTTGGTGAAGATGGAGATGGAAGGATTCCCGCGGGCGGCCCTGAGCAGGACGCGGGCGGTGCCGGCCCTTCTCATGGCGCCCACGCAGCCCCCGTCCAGGAAGGTGAGGTTCGCGAGGGCGGCGGAGGCGAGCAGGAAGATTTCCGCCGATCGCGTCCGCTCCGCTAGGCCTGTCGAAAGGAAGCACATCCAGACTTTTAGCATTGGCTAAGAAAAATAGACAAGTAAATCCAAAATCAATAACCCTCAAAAAAATGTTTCACCTTCGTAGAATGACTCAGTGCGCAGACTCTGGGTCACTTATCAGTTACGACGTGTCAAGCTCGCTAGGATGCTCACCTGTGAGGGCGGCGACGATGGCGTCCATGTTGTCGTGGAGGCCCGCCAGGCGGTGGTTGTCCTCCACCCAGGGCGACGTGACCTGCGCCAGCACGCCCGCCGCCTCGCTCCGCTCCTCCTCGGGACACTCCTCGTCGCACAGCACCTCCGCCACCACCTCCACGCCCCCCGCCTGGCACGCACGGAAACGATTTGTTATTGT
>NC_051404.1:4102290-4103620 GCF_015228065.2 Penaeus monodon | reverse complement strand
AGACAAGGATGGAGTGACAGATAAGCGGAAGGAAAGGCAAAATCCTCACCTTCTCCAGCTCCACGATGCCCTCCACGACGCAGCAGACGGTAGCGAGCGCCCTCAGGCTGGCCACCCTCACCTGCCGCAGTCTCGGCTCGAGGCAGAGACTGAGCAGGGCGCGGACGCCGCCCAGGCGCGCGATGAGGCGGCAGATGTGGCCTCCGTCGACTCCCAGCGCCGTCAGGTGTGACACCGCGCTGCTCACTTCCTTCTCCCCGCGAGGCTCCTCCAGCGCCGCTACCACGACCTGCGATACACCGCGAGCGGGTCATGAAGGCGAGGGTCACGGGGGAGGCAATAGATTATGCACGCATTCATCATCATAAATTTCCTTACGACGCTCAGCAGTTTGCTGAAGACAAATGCTCCTTTTCCACCCACCTTGATCTCGCGGCTCAGCATGAGGTCGACCAGCTTGGTGAAGGCGTGGCCGAGAGCCGTCACCACCTGCACCACCTGCCGGGTCGTGTCCTGCTCGTCTGCCTCTCGCGTGTGGTCGTCGCTGCACACGTCCGTAAGTCGTTGGCAGATCTGTTCGATGACTTTGCTCTGGCGACCCAGCGATGACTGTGGCGAGGAAGAGCAGTGCATTTAGTTGGGACGCTACTCGGAAGATGACATAAGTAAAAGAACAGAAAGAAATATATGAACATGTGTCACGCGGGTCACTTAGAGAAAAGGGACGTGAGGAGGAGGCCTCACCTGCGGCTGGAAGTCTGACTCGGCCGACGTCCACTGCGTGGTGTAATCCCTCAGGAAAGTGTTGATGTGACACACCAGGGACTTGGCCAGCGCGGGCACCTGGTCCAGCTCCAGCCACTCGAGGCGTCTGTTGGGAAAAAAATGGAAGGGATGTTAGATCCCGGTGACAATGGGCATGTTAGAAAAATAATGACAAGCACATACCCAGACAGCAGTCCTCAGTAAAGCTAAGTATATATTACAAAGGGGGTTGTCATGGACTGAAACTCCTAAAAGCTTGAATAAGTAAACCATGACCTCAGAACATCAAAGCCATTTCGAGCCAAAACGTAAGCAGAGGCACTCACTGGCAAAGTCTCGCGAACTCTGTCGACACGGCGTGCGCTCGACGCTGTATGGCCCGGACGGCATCGCGGGTCGAGGGGAAAGAGGGGCCGCGGCGTCCGGACTCGCCTGGCACCGACTTCGACTGCAGCGTGTTCATGCATTCAGCTTCGTACAAAGTTCGAAGCTCTGATAACCACTGACTCACTGATCCGTTTCTGTAAATATATGAAAAAAAGGCGAAATTTAATATGTGTAAGTT
>NC_051404.1:4101579-4102232 GCF_015228065.2 Penaeus monodon | reverse complement strand
ATCAAATACACTAACAATACTAAAATTTTATAAGTACTTCTTTACAGACCCTAACAACCTTGAAAACGAACCCTTAAATTTAAGTAACTAGCTCCCTGCATCGAATCAAACCCGAGTCTTGATATTCCCAAAACGCCCAGCAAAATGAAAAGCCCGAGAGGCCACGGAAATTTCCCCCCAAATAGATTCATCAACTCGGCGTCTCGTCCACTTGAGATTCAGTTAGCATTGGGCTGTCAGGGGCTCATTACGACCCGGGCTGGACCGCCTTAACGTTCGGCCAATCCATTACAGATAGTGTCAGTAAGAATAAATAGGTGAGGCCTCGCGCTATTATTCTTGCCTACGGACCTGTCAATCGGCCTCAGGGATGCGCCTGCCATTGATTTAATTATTGTTTCGAGGGCGGGGTCAGCCACAGGTGAGTTACAGGTGAGCTACAGGTGAGTTACAGGTGGATTGCTGGTGACAAACGGGGGAAGGGAAAAGGAGATTTATGGGCCGGAGAGAGGCAGCGCGATTGGCAACATAAATTCGAGTGTTAATCGCTTCTTAAACTGTTGTCATAGTTAGCGTTTACGGATGTTTGCACTCACCAAAAAAAGAGTCAGAATAAATACAAGTGCATGTGGATGTGCATGCGTGGGCGTGTT
>NC_051404.1:4100053-4101309 GCF_015228065.2 Penaeus monodon | reverse complement strand
ATTTTTGTGTTAGGTATGCTTGTATGTTTGGTATATAAAATATGATTACACCTATGACATATATACATGCTTACATTATAACTTCAGAAATACTTATAAGACTAATTCATACTATCTATATAATTGTCTACAAAAGGATCACCTGCTATGTAATGAAAATCTCGACCATGACAAAGTATAAATGAACATGACCTTGACAGACCCTGATGAGCATGACACTTCACTTGCCCTTGGCACCAACCCTTTACAGCCTTCCAGGAAATACCTCAAAGGCGCGAACTTCATGACTCTCCATGACACATGCTCCATGAGATCACATACGAAGAGGAAGATTCACTAACCGGACTTGAAGCGATTCAGTCACTCGCACATACTGCAACACGCACTCCCCCTCACAAGACACTCTTCGCCGTCCCTCAAGGATCACAAGCACCAACGTCCCGAGGGCGTCCCTACGAGATAAGCTCTTTTACCCGGACGCCTCGGACACGGGTTTTAATGACGGTCGCTTCCATGCTTGGCACGAGCACCTTTTGACACCCGATTCATGAGCTTCTCGAACCAAGAATGAATTGCCAAACGAGGTATTTATGAATCACGATGTTGTTGTATTGTTTTTTTTCCTCGTATGCAATCGCTTAGGAATTCTCCACGTTGCAGCTTGTGGAGAAGATTATTATTTTCTGATGTTTAGCTGTGTTCCTTTGTTTTATCTTCGAATGGCGTCTGTCCATCCAGGTAAACAGTGAGTGTTTACTTTATTCTCTTTGTTTACTTACCTTTTTTATTTTAGTTTGTTAATTGATGTGTTATTGTTAACATATATTAGTTCACGTAATAAGACATTCAACAGGTATGTTTTTTATGTATCTATTTATATAAGCTTAATTTATACAAGCTGAATAGTAAGGAATGATATCATACTTCCCTGTTCGTTTGACATTCTAAGGCATCAGTTCATTAAAACAATAAAGACTAACGACTTCGATGAATTGCCAAAACGATTGTCAGGATTTTAGCAATCTGATTTAAAGCGATAGCAACCCACTGCTACCAAAACCCCAAGCAAATTAATAAATAAACGTTGATTATCCTCCCGAAAGAAAACAAAATCGTTATTGCACTTCATCCGGGGAACAGACCTAGCGTCAACACCGGGTCAAGATAGCGTCAGTTGCAAAGGTTTAGCTGCAACGCGAGATGGAACGAGGAAGCTATTAATACTTGCCACCACATGAGGGCGCGGCAGAGGGTTT
>NC_051404.1:4099937-4100024 GCF_015228065.2 Penaeus monodon | reverse complement strand
AATGGATGAGGGAAGGAGAGGTAATGAGAGTGAGAGTGGAGGTGGAAAGTGGCTGAATGAGTTAAATAAAAAGGGGTTGGGTCCGAA
>NC_051404.1:4099265-4099746 GCF_015228065.2 Penaeus monodon | reverse complement strand
CTTACTCTCCAGCTGAAGGTCAAAAGTGAGAACTCGAACCGTAAGAGAGGAAGAAGACAATCAGAAAACTGGATAATTAACGGAAGAAGGAAAAAAGACAAGGAGACAGTCAAAAGCGAAAGAAAGGAGAAAACAATTGGATAATTCACGAAAGAAATGAAAGAAAAAAAACAGATAATTAACGAAAGGAGGAAAAGGTCAATCAGGTAACAAGACAAATAACGAAAAATAGGAAAAGACAAACAGATGATTCACGACAGAAGGACAATCAGACAACAAGACAATTAACGAAAGAAAGAAAAGTCAATCTTGATAATTTACGAAAGGAGGGGAAAGAAAAACCACACAACCAGATACATAACGAGAAGGAAAGAAATGAAGAGTCACTTAAGGAGGACAAAGAGAAACCCAAATCCTTAACGAAGAGAAGAAAAAGAAAATGACAAATTAGCTAACGAACGAAAGGAGGAAAAAATCAACC
>NC_051404.1:4098690-4098935 GCF_015228065.2 Penaeus monodon | reverse complement strand
GTTCATTTATAGCAGCAATAAACTCCAGCGAGTCTGACTTCGGTTTCAAGGCCAGTTAAGACGGCTTATTATTATACTGCAACGAGATATGCAGATCGCGGGTGTTCGTGGGTGTCTGTCTGTCTGTCTGGAGCAGGATCTATCTTCATCTGGCAAATGGGTGCCATGTGACTGTGTGCTTGTACGCGTGGGATTGGGACGTCACGAGGTGGATGTATGGGGTTGCTTGTGCAATGTACAAGAGA
>NC_051404.1:4097319-4098632 GCF_015228065.2 Penaeus monodon | reverse complement strand
AAGACAGATAGATATTGAACACTGATCGGTTGACTCATGTGTTCGCATAGGTTATGTATATTCTCTTTTTTACGTATGGTATTCAAATCTATCTGCGTAGCTTTATAATATCGTTATTCTTTGATTTATTTAGATTTATTTTTCATGACTTTTAGGGACTACTCCTTCCTGCCATCGCTAGGACCAAGGCTAACGACCCTGCATCATCGTTGCCAATCACGCCTCGCCGCCAAAGCTTCTGGGTCAAACGTCAGACACTCTAGCCTATTAATATCCAGCAAATAACACGCGGGAGAGAGCAGGCGATGATTTGTGGAAGATCTGGCAGCAATTAAAGTGTCGACTGAGTATCACTTGAGGCAGATGACTTCTAATCCCGGCGAGGAAGGTTAATGGTCTCTCCTGTATGAAGAATAGCCTCTTCATCGTTCTTATAACGATATTCATTATCGAAATTAAGCCTTTTGGGATGTGGAGCTATAAATCAACCGGATAAATACACATTAACAGAACCCCGACGCCGAATAATGCAGCCCCGATACGCGTGTGAGACGGCGAAGACCTCGAGACGCGTTTCATCGGGGAAGAATCTTTCAATCTTACGGCTTCATAAGGACGCGCGTAGACTGTGATTTCGCCGGACATGTTAATCAGTAAACATTAATCAGTAAGCATAGCATCGCGCGGCCCTTGCGTCTGATGGATGTGTCGTAACAGATCCCCATTATGGCATCTGTCTTAATGGAAATACTTCGATTTGACGTCAACTGCACGAGGCAACTGCTGTTTTAATGGGAAAAAGACCCGAGTTAATGTCAACTCTACGAGAAGAGAAGAAATCATTGCGAGATAAGTTTGTTTGAAGAACCTGCTGCTCGGTTGATGAACGGTTGCAGTGATGGATAGAAGGATATACGATTTAAATGCAAATAGTCTCGGCCGCTCGGGAGGATAATTTACTAGTTAGACACTAAGGTATATAAAAAAAAGAAAGGTTTGCAGGTGTTGTTGTTGTTTTAAGAGGAGACAGATACGCATGTACAATGTTTTGCCGATTGAATATTACTTACAGAATTAATTACTTTGAAATGTGATCTGCATGTGGGAAGCTTGCGGGATGCTAACAGGGTAAAAATAATTTGATTGTGGAGGATGAGTACGTTCTTTGATCAAAACCTTTTTTGGTTTAGATTTTTTCGAAATCCTTGTTTTCTCTCGCATTCGTAATTTTATTTTGCACATTAACATTGCATTCTTCTAATTTTTGTATGATTCTTTGTGTTGTTTGGCTTTCTTTGCGAACTCAGAACTAA
>NC_051404.1:4096766-4096920 GCF_015228065.2 Penaeus monodon | reverse complement strand
AGGTCCGGCGTCACGGTCGCGGCGTGCACCGCTTGCTGCTGGGGTGTTTACATACTAACATAAACATAACACAATAAAGATATTCGAAAATGATCCGCACTTCCACTGAGCCTCTTTAGTGCTGCCCCGAGAGGTTTATGGCCACTCCAACTTC
>NC_051404.1:4096173-4096730 GCF_015228065.2 Penaeus monodon | reverse complement strand
GGTTCCTTCATCTCCCGGCATGACCAGCATTCTTCGGCAATACTTTATCCCGCCTCGTTAACCGCACGAAATCATGAACTCTTCTGACCCAATAGGCGCTCCATGGGCAGGCTGGAAGAGAGATTGACCCCGCGACCTCTTCCATTCTAGGTTGAGGTCACTGAGAATAATATGTGTGAGGTCACAGGAATCTTACTGTGATTAAAATGACGTGGGTGGACTTTAGTGGGCGGGAGTGGGCGTGTCATGAGCGGTTAGAGATTTAAAAAAAAAAGGATGATGATTCGGAAAATTATACCTTCCAGCTTTAGATTGTATTTACTGTAGGCGTAAATACCTGCGTTATCCAGTCAGTGAGGACCATAATTAGACTTAAATTAACTCAAAGTCATTTGACCTTAACTGAATCACATAACAAAACACCCAAAAGCAAAGCGTAATATAATGCTATCAAATAACATAACGTGAAATACAGAGTCTTGAGAACAGCGAGGAACATCGAAGAAGTCCAAAAAAGGAATAAAAAAAATGGTTGAATTAGATGATTTCGGGGAGGA
>NC_051404.1:4094282-4095858 GCF_015228065.2 Penaeus monodon | reverse complement strand
CGCTAAGAAAGTGCGGCCGTGTGTCCTAGAGCGGGACCATAGGATGAGAAAATCGTGTCTTTTTTATTATTGTTTATGGCGCGGGATTCGCTTCGAGAATGTGTAATGTCGAAACCCGTGGCTTATTGGCTAGCCCACGAGCCTTAGTTGAAGAGGTGCGCCAGGGTTCCATTAATTAGGGACTGTTCTTGAGGATAACATATAGCGACATTGCATTCTGTTCTTTCCATGTAATTAACACGCTGTGAATATTAAATTTAACCCTTTCGAATCACTGCTGCGTAAAATGTGCCTTTCGAGGTCATGTGATTTATTTGAGAGAATTTAAGACTTGATTTTCCTCAGGTTTGGGTTACGAATAGTTCATTGCAAATAGTAAAATATTTCAGATAAAGTACATCATAAAACTGATTCATTTTTTGCCTGAATCGGAGGAGAATAACACTAAAATCTTCTACAGTTCCAGACAAAAAATTCCGGCTTAAATATAAAGTCATTCGAATCTGTAAAACACTATCGATAAAGTACATGAATCACCAAATTTCATTTTCATTTGATCCATAAAGCGAGCAATCCTACAGTTTGCACAAGCACTCCAAAACCTTGAATTTCCCCGGGGACGGTTAGTGTTGTTACGAGCCGAAGAAAAAATCGGCCGAGAGTATGTATAATTCAAGTCAACTGAAGGAGCTTGGGAGGAGGAGACAGTAATGACGTGTTAACACCAAGGTTCGTAAGCAGTAGGCTGTAAGAAGTCGCCGAGAGACGGGAAATGAGCTGTAAATTGAGGAAGACGAGACCAATGGCCTGAATTATGACAGAAGGAGGAGGGATGCTGGATATAAATTCAAGACGTAAGACAATATGGTGCTATAATGACTCGTTGCTAATGATGACAGATGGTCGATTCTCTGTATTGAGCGATGTATTATTTCCGTCCTTACGGCTCTTTCCAGTGTCTCTAAGAGCTCCCGAGAAGTGAAGGTGATTTACAAGAGGGATGTGGAGAGTAAAAGCGAAGTGAAAGGTAATGAAATAGTAAAGCAGTAAAGCAGAGAAAGAGAAAATGGAATAAAAGGAAAAAATTAGACATCCCAACTGTCTGCTCTATCAAATATATTACATTACACACGGCAAAACACGCAAATGGAGTCCACACTTACAACATTTTTTACACGTTACCAACATTCTCATCTCGTGCCCTCAGCATTACACCAGTAGCATCAGCAGCAATATTACCTACACGCACTAATACATTTGCTCGGGATCATGATAAGGAAAGGTGCATCTGGCCAAGGAAGTCTAGGAGCAGTAAAGACAAGTTACGTTCAGTTAAGGCTTAGTAGCTGTGCATGCAAAGCTCCATTTGTTATCGCAAATATGGCTCTGACGCGCATTATCTGCTTGGCAAGATAGAATTACTGTTCCAACAAAGAATGATTAAGTCAAGCCTGTGTTGATATGGAAGCGGCCGTGTCGTCCATAAACACAACACTCTTTAAAGACAATAAACGTTCTCACAGCGTCTGGTTTACCTCTACGTTATTTCCTTATTTTTGATGCCATTCTCGATAAT
>NC_051404.1:4094004-4094197 GCF_015228065.2 Penaeus monodon | reverse complement strand
AGTATCTCCGGGTTTAGACAAACGAATGGCTAACACAATGACTTGGCTGTATATATGTGAAGTTATAATATGCCGATGATAATTTCCATTTTGCTGATCTCGACAGGGGCAATCTGCAAACTGGTTTCGTAACACTTGAAGGTCTTTGAGCGTTACGACTAAGCACGCGATCGGAGTCTCCTTCAGTCATTTC
>NC_051404.1:4093596-4093686 GCF_015228065.2 Penaeus monodon | reverse complement strand
CAGAACACCTTTTCTTCAGAGCCATCCTTCTCGCACCCTTTCCCCATTTCCTCTGTTCCCTCCCTCTCGTCTCTTTCGCCTCTCTTGCCT
>NC_051404.1:4093407-4093505 GCF_015228065.2 Penaeus monodon | reverse complement strand
CGTCCTTAAAAGCTGTCCGCCCCCGCTCCCCGCCCCTCGTCGGCGTGTGTGACCTGACGGGTCTGGGAAACTAAGAGTCAAGGTCGGGTTGGTTGAGG
>NC_051404.1:4091993-4092983 GCF_015228065.2 Penaeus monodon | reverse complement strand
TGAAGTAATACTGATGCTTACGAGTCCGGAATGCTGACAAGTGATGCTGATGATGTTTGTGAACCTTCTCAGGTAATAGCAGCTTGCAACACGTGAGACTGGCCGGGCTTTTCCCAATTACAGGTCGTTTTATGTGGGAGCAGAAATATGCAAAATTGGCGGAAGTTCAGGGCACATCGTGAGGGTGACAGACGTAATGGCAATGGCAGCGGTGATGACGCTAGTTCTAATGGAAGCGTAACTCTCACGCTCTCATACGGTAGGTAATGGTATTTAAGTGAAACAGACATGAGAGGTAAATAAGGAGACAGATCGAATGAATGAATGAATTGAAATATTTCCTTCACTCGCCGTTAGTTTTTGTCCTCAGCTCACTTCGCAGAATTTCAATCGGTCCCTTCGACTCATCAAATATTCTATCAACGACCTTCCACACATTCGTCTTTCTGTCTCTCGGCTACTCTACATATTGTCCTCATTCATTCAGCATCCCGCCTCGCATGCTTCTGAATGATCTGTCATGTTCTCTCATCATTTCTCAAGTTCAAAGCGTATCATCTCCCATGTCCGCTTTTGTCTCTCGATTCATCTTCGGTTCGATGAGCTCTTGACACGGCCGCGTTTCGGCGTCTGAGTGAGTCATTACGTGTTTTGACTGGGGGATGAGGGATTGCTAATAACACTGACATTTAGATAAGATATATCACTTAGGTGGTTTGTTCGGGATAAAAAAAAATATATATATGTAGTTTATTTTTTTCTCAAGATACCCAATAAGATTTTCTATCTGAAGACTTTACTTTTTGATAAACATTATTGGCCGAAAAAGGAACATTACTAAACGTTTTTGTTGGAGGAACTGTAAGATGTAACCATGACTTCCAACTTTCTTGAGCTTATGTCACTTTTCTTAAAGTCTCCCCCTAAATGTTTTGTAGTTTCTTTCCAAGCATTCTTTGCACCCCATTCCAATTTCCTGTACCTTTGCGC
>NC_051404.1:4091232-4091628 GCF_015228065.2 Penaeus monodon | reverse complement strand
TCTGTCTCCGCACATCATTCACCCGAATTTCCTTCCTCCCATCCCCTCCCCCCACCCACCCCGACTTCTCCCCGACTTCTCCCCGACTTCTCCCCGACTTCTCCCCGACTTCTCCCCGACTTCTCCCCGACTTCTCCCCGACCTCCTTAAAGCCAGGCGGCCTGAGGGCATTCCCAGCGTCGAGAACCGGACTTTACACAGACAGACTCCAGCCCCTATTCCGGCCTTCCTCTCCGCCACATCCTGCGCACAACAGCATCCTCCTCTCGCAGCAGCAGCAGCATCTTCCTCCTCCTCCTCCCTCTGCGCCCTTGGCACGAAAACGCCTCTCCCGGCCTTTTAGCAACTGCATTTCTTCCCATGTTATTTAAGAGTAGTCATCATCATTATCTCTCA
>NC_051404.1:4090553-4090661 GCF_015228065.2 Penaeus monodon | reverse complement strand
ATACTTGGCCAGTGACTCTCGTCCGCCAATCTCATTACAGAGCAAGCAAACACCAGAGTCCATTGTGGAGTTCACAATGGAATACCTCGGATGATCCTAGCCTTGAAC
>NC_051404.1:4089750-4090039 GCF_015228065.2 Penaeus monodon | reverse complement strand
TGAAAGGAGAGAGGAGGGAATTAGTGGCGTTGGAGAAAACAGAAAGGGAGGAGGATTAGAGGAGAAAGCGGTGTTTAGGAGACGAATAAGAGAAAAAAAAAGAGATCGGTAGATGGAGGAAAAGGTGCTGGGGATGGAGAATGACAAAGAGGAAAAAGGAAAAGGGAATAACAGAAGATACATATACCACATACTCTCAGTTTCGAAACAAGGATATATGCAGTCACACCTCTGTCTGAGAATTTGGAGTTGCGGACACTCACTGAAGGAACAGCGAAGTGTTATTTGA
>NC_051404.1:4088902-4089468 GCF_015228065.2 Penaeus monodon | reverse complement strand
TGGTTAACAACCAATGCAGATTAAAGGCAGTGAGTCTGCAATGCATCTTTTGGAGCTCATTTCTGGGGCAGATGTTCGCCGTAACAAACAATTCACGTTGACAAAGCGTAACAGAATGAGTAATATATCTAGCGAATTCTACGAAAAAGTGATCACAGTAGTATTGCATATCATTGTCAAAACACAGCAGTTGCGTACCGAAGAAAGATATAAAGAGTAACTGAGATATATAACGAAGGCCCTATTTACACACATACCATATGGGAGGTGTTGCTCCAGTAACCATATGGAAGACAAACCAACTTATGAAAATGTCAAGCCTCCATTCCACGCATTCATGAGTTGACACTGGGAGGCAAGTACGAGCTATACACTTCACCATCTTAGGCACAAAATCCCAAGCTAATACAACCCAGAACGAGCTCTAAGGAAAACCAAACCCCTTTCGTAATTTCCGATTCGACTTGCGTAATTTAAGGGTCATAATCCCAGGGTGTGAAATCTGGAAATCGCTACCAGGCCCGTGGTCAGTAATGGCGCTGTTGGGGGATGCGTTAGCGGACAGC
>NC_051404.1:4086721-4088876 GCF_015228065.2 Penaeus monodon | reverse complement strand
GGACAGGAGAGGAGCGGGGAAGGAGCTTTTCCCGAGGAGAGGAGCGGGGAAGGAGCTTTTCCCGAGAAGAGGAGCGGGGAAAGAGCTTTTCCCGAGGAGAGGAGCGGGGAAGGAGCTTTTCCCGAGGAGAGGAGCGGGGAAGGAGCTTTTCCCGAGGAGAGGAGCGGGGAAGGAGCTTTTCCCGAGAAGAGGAGCGGGGAAAGAGCTTTTCCCGAGAGAGGAGCGGGGAAGGAGCTTTTCCCGAGGAGAGGAGCGGGGAAGGAGCTTTTCCCGAGGAGAGGAGCGGGGAAGGAGCTTTTCCCGAGGAGAGGAGCGGGGAAGGAGCTTTTCCCGAGGAGAGGAGCGGGGAAGGAGCTTTTCCCGAGGAGAGGAGCGGGGAAGGAGCTTTTCCCGAGGAGAGGAGCGGGGAAGGAGCTTTTCCCGAGGAGAGGAGCGGGGAAGGAGCTTTTCCCGAGGAGAGGAGCGGGGAAGGAGCGTAGGGAGATTGTGGGATGAGGGGAAAATTACATGCAAAATGGTTGAAAGAAGAGAAAACAGAAGGGACTGAATGAGAGCAAAATGACAAAGAAGAATGTCGGGATATATATAAGCAGATGTGGGCAGATGGAGAGAGGATGTGAAATTCCTCTTTACTCGGTTGCTAATGACTAAATTATATCATTGAGGAGTTAGACTACCCTCCTCAGAAGAGCATAAGCAATAGCCATTACACAATGAAAGTATGGATTTTAAATCAATGCAGATATAGAAAATTATAGTCATTTATTTGAAGACAGAGACTGTGTCACAAGCACCGAGCACTGTACAATGAAGACACGAATTTTAAACTAAATCAGATACACATAAAAAGAAATAGCTTCCTTTTATTTTAATATAATTCCGTGCCCCTCCACCCCCCCCCCCCTTCATAAAAAAGAGAGAGACGGAAAAGACGATACTCACAGCGACGACCTAACTCGCCGTAATAACAGGGATAATACTAAATAATCCAGTACTGTGTCAAAATACGGCGTCCATGATGACGGAAGCCGAGGCGGGCGAGTGCGAACAGTCACTTTTGCCGGCGTCATCTCTCCTCAATCTGTCACTTTCACTCTGGAGTGTCGTGTCATCTTCCCTTAATGTTGGTAGATCTCAGTCATTTACTTCGTACCCAGGAAGGTGCAAGGCGAAGAAGGCGAGGAAGAAGAAGCTCCTCCAAACACACCTCATCTCTTAACCACGTTCTTTCTTCCCTTTTTCTGCTCGTTCAGGTATCCATTTATTCATTCAGTTGGTCCTCCTCCAGCGCCGAGCCTTTCCATGTCTCGTCTTTCACACTTCTCGCTTCTTTTCCTTCCCTTTTTTCTCTCTCTTTTTTATTACGAGTGTGTGAAAACAGAGGAAGATGCCATGAGTATGTACCGTCTCGTCATCTGCTCTTTGAAAGTGACTTATCATTCCCATGAAACATTATATAGACAAGGCTATGTTCCATTGGAAATTGTGATATTAACAAAGCCAAATGCATTATTCGAGATATTTCGGAACTGCGTGTCATATTTCGCCAGTGGAGGAAGAGATAACTTTAACCGGTGCGTTGAAATCTCCGTTAAATTCTCCAGCCCTCTCTGTAGGCTTTATTTTATCTGAAATATCAGTCTGTGACATTTCATGCTCTTTCTGGTAAATAATAAACTGCATTAAATTTTATGAGTTCAGTTCGTAGGACATTTTATCCTGTATTTTTCCTTCTAAAATCTTGGCGTTGTATTGCTATTCTTTAAATGCTAGATCTAGAAATAATTCCAAATGTATATTTTACGTGTACAGATCTCGATTAGTGTTTGTTATTGCTACCAAGACAGAGATAACCAAAAATATAATGATATACAGATATATCGTAAAAAATACCTCATTATCTCAGCTTGTACTTGATTTCCATCTATAATTATACAAATTATACAGGTTTACACAAATCTGCAAGCTAATCACGCAATTTCTGATGTTAGTGAGGAGACGTAGATGAATAATGTGGTGATCATGAAGTACAAATGGAGTGTTTGTTTTCTGCAGAGAATGTTTGCCTTCATCATGCTTTCATCACAAGGGTCGTGAGATTTCGTCGAGTTAATTCTAAATTTGTTTTATGTTAATTTTACGTTTTCTAGTTCTT
>NC_051404.1:4086017-4086225 GCF_015228065.2 Penaeus monodon | reverse complement strand
CAAGCACCAGTAACCTACAGATGACGTGAGTGTTTGCGGTCTCGGTACGACGATTTCTCCCCCGTGTCAATGTTGACAGACGTACGTTCACCCTCGCTGGAAGGTCATGGGAGCCGGCGCCAGTCTCGGGAATCCTGGAACACTGAAATTCGTCCTCTTGGCTAAATTGGGACGTTCTTTTTTTCGGTTTGTGAATTTCCTCGAAGTG
>NC_051404.1:4085486-4085604 GCF_015228065.2 Penaeus monodon | reverse complement strand
GAGTGAATTCAATTGAAAGGACTTATGTTGTGGCATGTTGTTAAACTGACGGCGTACTCGTCTCTTCCACACTACGCCCCCAAAAAAGTTGCAACATTAGAAGACAAGAGAGAGAGAG
>NC_051404.1:4085147-4085459 GCF_015228065.2 Penaeus monodon | reverse complement strand
GACATGCAAATGCAAAATGACTTTGCTAAAACAGGTGTATTTGCCGATAATGGAACACGCCCGAAAGGTCGAAATTATTGGGTTAGTCGCACGAGGAATCGCCCTTCGAACGCAGGCAGATACGGATGATCGCAGCTATCGGAGTGTTCAAAGGAAAAGCCGAGGGGAGTGCCATTCACAGGAAGATTATCGATATCGCGGATTCTCTGATTACTGAGTGGGCGAAAACTGGGAATAAAGTAAATGATAACGATAATCTAAAGTCAGCGGTCCATTGTGTGTGCGTGTGCGCCTCCAGATAACGTCGGCAGA
>NC_051404.1:4084833-4085107 GCF_015228065.2 Penaeus monodon | reverse complement strand
AGTCTTTCATAAAAATAAAACGTATATATTTACTGAGCTGACCAAGATAAGAACGCGAGGAAGGAAACAATTACATAGATAATAGTGAGAAAATACACGGTGATGACAATTGTGCAAGGAAGGTGTGGGAGGAATAATAATAAAAAAAAACTCAGGTGCTGCATTACTGAGCAAGAAATACCACTGTGAAGGATTAAGATGTTATCGGTTTCGGAAAGAAAAAAAAGTCAATAAAATGCAATTGTAACACATAAGCTATAATCAATCGCTTTTA
>NC_051404.1:4083696-4084242 GCF_015228065.2 Penaeus monodon | reverse complement strand
ATTCATTCATCTACGTGCGTATATATCCCACTGATATTAATCTGCTAATATCTGTATCACATGAACTCTGCCAACCATCACAAGGAACCTAACCATACCAGGGTTAACACATACATCATCGCTGACATGTTATTGACGTGTTGAGTTGTGGGGTAGTGTTAGCTAGAGGGGGAGATGGAAGGGGGAGGGGGGATACTGTCAGCGTCGGGGGAGCTGGGGTGGGAGGGGGGAAGGGCAAGGGTCAAAGGTCAAAGCGTTCGTGTGTGACCGCGTCCCTCAAGCCACGGGTGAGCACACTAAGCACGGGTCTCCGAGGGTGCTCGTGTACGTACGAGTGGGTCGTGTCGGGTGCTACCAAACGACAACAGTTCCAAAACATCGACAACGAGGGAAGAAGGGGGAGGGGGGAGAAGGGGGAGGGGTGGTCGCGGTGATATAGGTCTGTTGTTGTTGTTTTTTCGCTGAATTAATTTTAATCTTCATAATTCTCTTCTTCGTTGTTTCTTCGTATCGCATATTTTTACTTGTTATCCCGTATTCCTTGTA
>NC_051404.1:4083306-4083596 GCF_015228065.2 Penaeus monodon | reverse complement strand
TATTATTAGTTGTAAGTGTTATAGATCGGCGGAATACGAAAGCTTTCCGTGGAAGCATAATCGCATGCTAATGGAGGATATATCACCGGGACCTCTGCCATTAAGGGCACATTACGCGCCATAAACAAAAGGAAAACGAATTCGGACTTAATTTCCTTCCATCTACATCTCCCCCTCTCCCCCTACCTCTCCTACTCTCCCTCCCCCCCTTATGCAAAAGATGGAGAGATCGAGTTTCAAAACAACACAATGCTTTACGGAGGAAATGAGGTTATGATCTTCTCTATGCC
>NC_051404.1:4083174-4083269 GCF_015228065.2 Penaeus monodon | reverse complement strand
TCTTGTCACCCTCGACATCGAACTCCACATCACACCTGCTTATTACACAACACATTTTTGTTCTCTTGTAAATTGCCCCCTTAACCCAGTCTTCT
>NC_051404.1:4082309-4082552 GCF_015228065.2 Penaeus monodon | reverse complement strand
CATTACGTCGGGCAACGTAAACGAGAGAGGGTGAAGCCGGTAATAAAATTCCCGCTAGTTCCACTTACGACGTGAAACGAGTCTAATGGCTGACTAGCTCTTTCGCTGCTCGCACCTAATTCATATACAAATAACTGAATAAGTATTTTTATCTATGCAGGGATATACATGTTGCATATATGTGGTAAATATGTGCATATAACTATCTGTGTGTTTGGGTGTCTACCGGTTTTTCTTTCTACC
>NC_051404.1:4081146-4082272 GCF_015228065.2 Penaeus monodon | reverse complement strand
GCCTGTCTTCTTGCGATTCAAGCGGATATTTTAGCGGCGCCCCACGCTGAGATCACAACCTTCTTGAACCGTTAACGAGCAACTGTAGAGGCGAGGGAGCGAGCGACTGGGTCAATTAAGGTAATTCACGAAGCTGTAAAATTCCCTAGCTGAGCCCAATGCGTTTTTGTAATGTTTGAGATTGCACTGAAAGGTTTACTTAAAGGGCGCTTACCTCATCTCCTTAGCGATGGCAGCCGGATGTATTTTGAGGCGTCGGGCGTGATGCGGGCGTGGTGCGGTGGCGTGTGTGTCTCGCGGGCGTGGGAGGGCGTCGTAGAGGCGTGGAAGGGCCTCGGGGTGTGTGTCGCAATCGCCCGCCACCCGCGACGCCGGCACGGGGTCGTCGAGGGCGTCGAGCGAGCAGGTCACGCCCGCGCGAGCGCTCGACGGCAGGTCGTTGGTGCTGGTGCTTCTCGAGGCGTGTGTGGGAGGCGCTGCAGGCGACGGCTGCTGCCTGCGCGGCCTCTGATCCTCCTGCAGTTGGTGTGGCTGTTGCTGCTGCAGATCTGCCGCAGACCAGCGCCTCCTGGCCCTCAGAGGAGCGGGGCGGCGAGCTGCGTCTGGCCGAGGTTCCGAGAGTACAGTAGAGCTGCTGCTTCTACGCGAATGCCGCTTGTTGGCCGCGGCGTCCGAGGACGAAGAGGAACCTGCGTTCGTGCTTCTCTTTCTGACGGCGCCGGTGCGTCTGGCCGCCGCAGCCGCCGAGGCTTCCAGTAGGCTTTTGTGTTCAAGCTCCTCCGCGAGCTCCTCGAGGGGGGCCGCACGGCGCTCGCCGGGGCTGCTACCGCTGCTTCCGGAGGACGCCTCTGAGGCCAGGCTGGCGGGGCTGCCACTGGGGGAGCTCACCTTGCCTGCCTTGAGCTCGGGAGAACAGACGATCTTGTCGTTGTAGAGGCGCGCCGGGTCATGGCTGTCCCCGAAGTAGACGCGGGTGATATGCTTCACGTTCGGGGGCGTCGCTGGAGACCCATCGCTGTCGTTGTGGGCGTTGGATTCCCCGGAGTCGGAGTAACCGGAGTCCTGCGAGCGGTGAGAGGGGGAGCCCCTTAGGGAGCCTCTGAAGGAGCCCAGTGGGGAGGAGGCT
>NC_051404.1:4080785-4081110 GCF_015228065.2 Penaeus monodon | reverse complement strand
GAGCTCGAGACCTCCAGGATGGCGGGCTCCTTGTAGCCCGCGCTCGTCTTGCGTGCTGAGCTGGACCGAGACGCCGGGGCGCTTCTGGCCGAACTCCTCGAGGTCGAAACACTCTTGGCAGCGGGCGTCGTCTTCGCGATGGGCGTGACGACGGCGTTGCCGGCGCTCGAGGAGGAGCCGCGAGTGGGACTCAGGCTGATGTTGCGCCTGACCGCCTTGTCTTTGGCTGCGCCGCCGTCATTTGGCAGCCAGTTGTCTGAGGTCTGCGAGGCATAGTAGACCCTTGACCTGCTCCTCTTGAAGGGCGTCGCTCTGATCTCCCTCT
>NC_051404.1:4080594-4080739 GCF_015228065.2 Penaeus monodon | reverse complement strand
ACGCCCGCTCACTGCAAGACCTGCTCCCTGCGGAGAGCAAGAAATATCATCTAAGTCATTTGCTGGCAATATCACAGTCATTAAGTCATAAAATCTAATAGCCTATTACACAATAAATAATGCATGATTTCCAAATTTGCATTTC
>NC_051404.1:4080239-4080397 GCF_015228065.2 Penaeus monodon | reverse complement strand
TAAGACTGGTTATACATGTTTGTGTATTTACAAGCGATTTTGTGGCGGTGCGTAGGTTGAAATGCTGATACACTTTGGGGGGGGGGGGGCTGAGGAGCACACGAAGCCACAAAATGTTACCCTAGGAGTGTTGGGAACTGACACTTTATTTTTCAGTT
>NC_051404.1:4079404-4079822 GCF_015228065.2 Penaeus monodon | reverse complement strand
CGTGCGTGCGCAATGCAATCGCACCTCTGAAACTAAGATAAAAAATTTCCACTGCATTCCCATTTGTTTCTATTTGTTCAACATAAAAAAAAAAACGTAAAAAGCCATTTTACAAATAAAAAAAATACTGTACTTTAGGAAAGAAAAATCGGTTCCTGAATATAACAAAAACCAGGCCCTTAACACCCCAGAGCCAGCGAAGCGTGACGGAGGCGAACCAATATTTCGGTTTTGTTTCCGTCGGCGAGGTCACCGTCCGGCGCTGCCCCTTTCGGCTCCCGATATGCCATTCGAACCTCCGTAATTATGACATCGACCTGTACATGCTATCAGCGAGGCTCCTCATCGCACATTCAGCCTGCGCTTCTGGGATCGACCAAGCACAGTTAGCTTGTTCCTTTGCCTAAGTCTCGCGACC
>NC_051404.1:4078858-4079353 GCF_015228065.2 Penaeus monodon | reverse complement strand
ACCTCACCCCCCCCCCATCCAATTCCCTCTCCACCCCCTCCTCCCATTCGTCCAGATCATCCTCCCTCCCGGTCCTCCTCCTCGACCCTCCCCCCCTCGCCCCCTGGCCCTGTGCGGGGAATACGAAAGTGGGTCCTTTGCTCCCCTTGGAATGCAAACGAAGGCGCTCCCTGTCTGTGAGGATCCGTTTTCCGTGTGGGTTTCGTCGAGTTCTCACAGACCTTTACTATGTCTGTGGCGTGACGTGCCTGTGCCGTAAGGAATTGACAAGGAGAAATCTGAAACTAATACACGTGGAGAGGAAGAAAGTTAATTGGTTGAAGGGGAATGAAGAGAGGAAGGGGGGAAGGGGAGTTAAAGAGCCATTCTTCTACGGACGGATGCCTTGGTAGCGCAAGGACGTGTCTCAGATCCCTGCTGATTAACATGTGTATGTATCCACGTCCAGCTGAGGCATGTGCGATTTCGTAATGTACTGGAAGGAAGGACCTCATG
>NC_051404.1:4077598-4078215 GCF_015228065.2 Penaeus monodon | reverse complement strand
TCTATGTGGGAATGTTTATTCATAACCGGAAAATTGACTACGAATCGAGCCCTTTGGCAGTCGTGGTCGGCCCTTCCTAAATCTTCATTAGGGAGCATTAAGGTGTGGTTCCTCCCCCCTCCCCCCTTACCTTTTCTCCCCCCACCCCCACCCCCTTAGCCTTGCTTTAAGCCCCTACCTCTTTTTCTCATCCCCTCCCCGTCCCCTGCTTCACTCCCCCTTCCCCTTACTCTCCCTCCCCTTCTCCTCTCGCTACCCCTCCCCCTAAATTTTCCCCTCTCCTTCCCTTCTCCCTTTTTTTTCCCTTCCTTCCCCCTCACTTTCCCCCTCCAACTCCCCTTCTTCTCCTCCCCCCCACCTCAATTTCCCCCTCCCCTTCTCCCCCCTCCACCCCCCATGCTTCACTCCCACCTGCACCTACGCCGAAAACGAAGCTCTTAATGGGGTAGTAAATCACAGAGTGTGGGCGACGATGGGCGGCATCTGACGGGCGTGTAGCCGATCGTGGGCGGCAGTTGACGGGCGTTTGAGCTGGGATGGGCGGCAGCTGACACTCTTGGAGGTATGAATGAACACTTCCTATTAATTAATGTACTAAGCGTCCACACATTAGCGTG
>NC_051404.1:4075575-4076850 GCF_015228065.2 Penaeus monodon | reverse complement strand
TGGCCAAAAGTTCGTTTCACCCGTTGGCGTTGATTAATGCCTCTTCCAACTGATAGATGGCGTTGATGGGTATGCAGTTCAGCGGGTAGGTGTCACTAACAGGTGTGTAGCACAAGGAGTGACAACTGCTACTGACAGACACACGTGGATATTTTATGTTCTGGCAAGGATGGGCGTCTTGTTAGCCTTTGCTGAGAGAAAAAAGAGAGTGTAGAAGGGATTCATTATGATACATCATTTTGTCTGTTTGTTCGAAGCTGGCTTTATATATCATGCATTAAATAATTTGTCGAGTAATCAAACACCTTTGATAATGTAAACGAACGATGGAAGGAAAACAAACCCTATACAAAAAAACATCAAGTTCCCCTTCCTCTCATTCCATAGTCTCCCGAGGAGTTCGCTGGACGCTGAAAGGCAAACACAACGTCCAGTGTTTACGCCCAAAGGTTTACCAACACAGCTCAGGTGTGACGCCGTGACAGGTGTAGAAGCAACGGGGTTTGGTGCGTGATCGATCAGCCCTGCCGGAGACGGACAAGCGAGAGCCAGAGTTGCCTCCTTTGTTTTACAGCTTTGGCACAGAAACCATTTGCATAATTTGACGCTGGATGATGATGCATCACGAAGTTGCGGTGTGAGATGAGCATAACGAAAAGCGATCTCTGCTAGGGACAAAGAAGAAGGAGGAAAGAAAGAGAGGGAGATTACGAAAATAATAAAAAACAACGAATGGTGACTCCATGTCTCCTTCACGACAATGAGAGGTCCTTGCTACATCGAGGGTCTTTTAATTAGAAGGAAATCGCCTCATAGACAACAGATAATCACCACTGTGTGTCTATGACGGAGATCAGACCTTTGGACATCTCTTTGTTACTGCGACTTTCAATTAACCTCTTCTAGCGGGAAATATACAAACACACGCGACTGAAAAAAGAACAAGACCCTAATAAAATCAAGAGAGAACAAAAGAACGACAATGAAAGTGAGTAATGATAATTACAATACACATTTCATGAACTCGTAATTAGCACAAAAGCACACTAAACCCCCTGCATAAAGAACCAAGCGTCGAGCATATATAACCAAACATAATTACTTCAACAAAAAAAACGTGACGGCAAGAGCCTCGTGTCCTTTCACTTTATCTTCTCACACATCAACCTTGACGACAGCCGCTCATCCTGGTAATTACGGCCAAGTATTGTCACCTCACGTCCGTGCGCGCGTGGCGGGGTACTGGCATTTTATGGGGAGGGGGGGGGGGTTGAT
>NC_051404.1:4074460-4074685 GCF_015228065.2 Penaeus monodon | reverse complement strand
TCTTCTTTATCTTCTCCTTCTTCCCCCTTTTCCCCCAGAGAGAGACACCGAAGACCTTCTCATACTAGCGAGTTTAAACAATAAATTGAATAAGTTGCTAAGACCCTTTACTTCGACTACCCCGGCAACAACACCAACCAGCTTGTATCCTTCACAATTATCAATTTTATGATTTCAGATTTCCAAATTTAGTCAGTCACACGGCAGTCGTTGGCTCTGGGCCAA
>NC_051404.1:4073700-4074011 GCF_015228065.2 Penaeus monodon | reverse complement strand
TTCACACTTTTTCAGCTTGTTGCCGGACGAGTTTGTCGATTATGTCATGGCAGCCAAGGTTTACGAGATTTTCTTCGTAAGCGATAACGACTTTTAACTAAATTTTGCTGAACTTGGACCCAGGAAGTTTAAGGTGTTTTTGGGTTTTGTCCGAAGACTGTCGGCGGCGTCTGGTTTATCGAAATGCTGATGCATCGACGGAGATAATGTAAATATGATTGTTCGGTGTGACTGGCGAGAGTGGAGGTGGGAGCAGCAGCGGCGGCCAACAAGAGCTGCAGTATGGAAGCAGTCTAGACTTGGTACCCTCG
>NC_051404.1:4073211-4073611 GCF_015228065.2 Penaeus monodon | reverse complement strand
AATCTTGATCCGAGTGTTTATTTTCATCTCTCTTATCACTGCTGGTGGCCCTTCCACCGAGCAGACGAGGCTCCTCAAAAGATTAAAAAAGAATGAAAGAACGATAATCCTCCAGCTCCTCCCGACAAACCAAGTAGTCCTCCTCTCGCCCAGTTCCTTTCAGTCTCGATATAATGCAGGCAGACTGAGGCTCGCACCTGCTCGGTATGATTTACAGTCTGATAACATTGCGTCTGGAGGTTGTCTGGCCTTCGTAGAGCCGCGTCCCGCCCTTCAGGAGGAGAGAGAACTCAGGACCGTCCGGATTACAGGTTAGGAACACCCGCGAGCTGGTGTGAGGCGAGCCTTTGCATGGCTACCTGACGCGCGCGAAGGGGCTCCTGATGGCAGGTGGTCGGGT
>NC_051404.1:4072295-4073054 GCF_015228065.2 Penaeus monodon | reverse complement strand
ATATGTATCAACCTATCTTATCCTTCCCCTCTGCTTCTGTATCTACGATTTCTATCTACCTCTTCCTTCTATCTCTATACCCAGCAACACAATACCCATAGCCTCCATTCTGTCTACATTACCGTAGTCCATCCTACTCTGACCTTCCGCTATGTCCTTCCACCTTTTTTATGGCCTTTTTATAAGAATATCCTTCACGGGTTTTCGAAAGGAGAAAAGGGGGATAGAAAGCAAAGTTAATTAATGGGTAAGTGATGCGAGGCGGCCGCAAGGCAAGGATGAGACGGTCGGAAGAAATTAATGGCAGGGAAATTGTGTGCTCGAGACAGATAGTGGTGATTGATTTGGCATTACGGCGGCGTGGAAGGAAGGAGGAGGGAAAACAAAGAGGTTTATTCATCTAAGAAATTTGACTTGAGTGAGGATAACGCAAATAGGTAAGTCTAATATTGACTTATTCTTTGAAGAGGAAAGGGGGGGAAAAAACCGAGGATTTTCCATTCACAAAAATGATCGAGGTGAAGATAAAAGAATCATAAAATAATAACATTGACACCTTCTAACAAACAAAAGGTCAAATGAAAGCGTGTTGCAGTCTAAAAATGTAAGAACAATGAGGGAATTTACATCACACGAAAAAAAAATAGTCTGCCCTAGAGAAAGGCAACGAAGAAAACATGATATCTGGAGTGTCAGTAAGGCTGTCATTATCTCTGCCTGCCCTTCTGTTTTTGCATATTCTGATTGCCCAAATGGATT
>NC_051404.1:4071389-4071621 GCF_015228065.2 Penaeus monodon | reverse complement strand
AAACGGGATGTTTCATTCCCATATTGACAGAAAATGTGATGGATGTGTAACAAAAAAACTGTTTGATCCCGTGCAGCCAACCAATAAAGGAAAAAGCTGATTTGCCTTTTCGACGTCGCCCTGTTTCCCTTCCTGCAAATCCCGAGGCAGGTCTATTGTGGCAGCTGCTGCTTGTTAACATATCCAGAACCAAAACACCTTTTTTATTTAGTCTCTCGTTTCGGCTGTCTGT
>NC_051404.1:4070662-4071054 GCF_015228065.2 Penaeus monodon | reverse complement strand
GTAAATAACCCCCCCAAAAAAACAATAGATATGTGCAGCAAGGCGTGACGCATCAGCTGTGTCACTGGGCTCGTTTGCTTCACCCCCCCTCCACACCCTCTTACCCCCACCTCACCACCTAGCGTTTCCCATGGACAGTACGAAGGAATGTCAGAATTTCAGAACAAAAGACAGATAAAAAAAAAAAATAATAAAAAAAAAATACGAATAGAAAAGACGTATTCGCTCTCCCAAACGAACATAAATTCTAACTTGTTTAGATCTGAGAAACATCGTATTATCATAATTCAATTTGGTCTTATCTCCCGCACGTTTCAAGCATAGGAGTTTCCGCATTGCCCCGTCGGTGTTTATTGCTCTTAAAGCCCAGACCTTTCGGGAAGAAGGTGCCC
>NC_051404.1:4070571-4070635 GCF_015228065.2 Penaeus monodon | reverse complement strand
ACTGACTTTTTGGAGCTGACTTTGGTGTATGGCATATCCTCTACATGGTCGAGGTCCTTCGCTG
>NC_051404.1:4069681-4070517 GCF_015228065.2 Penaeus monodon | reverse complement strand
CGTTTGGAGATGCAAGACCCAAAACTGGTCAACCTCTTTTTTTTCATGCGTGTTCTTCTCCGGAAAGGGCTGGAGGCTGAGGACTAATGATATGCGGAATGTTGGTGTTGTCGGGAGGCCACAGCGCTAACACGTGTCCAGAGTGGTCGGGGAACCAGGTTCCGCCCAAGAGATAATCCACTCATAAACGATAAGACATTTGCAGATAACTAAGCCCGTTGTATCTTCTTCTTTTTTTCCCCGCACCTAAGTAGGAATAGGGAAAATAAATGCCTAGATTTATCCAAATTAATTTCTAGCAATATTTTATCTCTTTTTTTTTCTCGTAGACCCCGAACTTCTCGTGTCAGTCTGATTTTCTCTCTGTTTTTTTTTTTCTCTCTCTCTTTTGAGTTATCACCAATCCAGAATGAACATAAACAGCCAAAACACAAATAGCGTATCTTCGACCAGGACTCAGAGAGACCAGGACACAGACTTGGCCATCGGGAACACCAGATTTATCTTAATTTATTCTACTACAGCTGTGGAGGACAGTGTGCGTGGCTGGGGATAGCGGACCTTGGCCGAGAGACGCGCTGGAGAGGATACCGCCGTCCGTGACAGAAATGTTCAAAATAATTTACAGCCTTCGCGATATATATATAATTTTTTAATGACACGATATAACGTCATTTGTGAAGCGATCAATCTGACTTTCAGATTTGATGAATGGTCGGTTGATTTATCTTTGAAGAAAACAGGGGAATTCCTCCTCAAAGGTGATAATGATGAGGGAGTCATTAGCGCAGACGATGGGTAGGAAATTGTATCAGCCATCACAAGGGGAATTGGGT
>NC_051404.1:4069318-4069483 GCF_015228065.2 Penaeus monodon | reverse complement strand
ATGGGCGGACGATGGGCGCGTTGGAAGCGAGGGCGTGAAACGGGGAAGGTGGGCGGGCCGTGATATCACTCGGCCTCCCACCGCCAAGGACAGAGTTCTGTTGCGGTCGAGTGGACGGGTCGAGATAACAGCTCCGAGACTGCGCCGCTTGAAGATATACCGTGT
>NC_051404.1:4069064-4069224 GCF_015228065.2 Penaeus monodon | reverse complement strand
TCCCATTAGCGAGTCTAATTACAAACGCGATAAAAAACGTTTTACTGATCTTACGAAAAGTACATCGGCACCCAGAATTATCTTGGCGTAAGTGAGCGAGACCATATTCGGAGCCTATTTATTTCGTGTTCTTTTTTCGTTATCGGACGCAGCGTTTTTC
>NC_051404.1:4067014-4069040 GCF_015228065.2 Penaeus monodon | reverse complement strand
AAAAACCTGCTCCATTTCTGATAAATTAGGAATATCAAATTTGTAAATGAACACGGATCACCCCATGTAAATCAGCACCTTGGTTCCCAGTTCACTCACGTATTCAGCTGAATATTCAAAAGTAATGAAATACGTTCGGACGCTTTATATCAGAACAGCAGGTAGTTTACCAGAGGGTGTGTCCGCGTACTAGAGTTTCCTTCTTAGCATTCAGATGCAATGTACATGACTGCCTTTACGATCGCTCACTTTTTTTTTCTTTTTGACGAATGCAGGCATGAATGTAGAGCATATTGCGATGGTATGTTTATATGTTTCGTGTATCTGGTTTGTTGTTGTTTTCTTCTCTTTTTTTTAAGCGGATCCTATATGTTACTCTTTTTATTCTCTTTATCAGTGCACCGCCTTCGTCCTTTCTGCCCGCACGAGTCCTTTTTTCACCATCTGTGACATCAGCCAACATACTAAACATCCTACGCCCGCCCCGCCCGCTCCGCCCATACGCAGCGCCAAATAAAAGCCTCCTACGGACTCCGGTCATAAATTCCCCCGTGGCGAGACTGGTGGCGAAGCCGGTGGTCAGGCCCGATAATAGCGCCCGTGTCCACTCTCGCGACCGGAGTCCCCCCCCCCCTCATAAACGCTGATTATCTACCTCGGCCCACGATTGCACCCACGGCTGCGATCCCACGGATGGGATTGGACTCGTTCTTGGTGTGACATGCCTATGTCGCACGCGCATGACCTTGGCGTTAACTCTGCTGGGGTGCTTGGTGTCCCTTGCATCGCGCGAGGGGGCCCTCCGTCAGCCGTTTGTTCCCACGCCCGTCGCAGGAGAGAGGGCGCGAGTGAGCCGCCTCTAGTGAGTGCGGGAATTAATCACATCGTCGGCAGAGCCACACGCGGGAACAAAGCCATTATCTCGACGTGAACTGATGAGCGTTTGAGTCAATTACAAGGCGAAGGAAGAGCGGCCGCCTAGGCCCAGGGTCTCTCGTCCGTATTAGTCAAATTCTCGTTACCGGAGCGACCTTGGGAAACGCCGAGGCTCTCCGCCGTAAAGCAGGATCTAAATACTCATAAATAAACAATAAACTCCTTTTAGAGGGATGATCAAGTCGCCTTTTGAACCTACCAAGTTCCTGACGACGCTGGATTTATCTCCGATAGGGTGAAGGTCGCGATGCGTCTGCCGCGAGATGAAACGTGACAAAAAAGTTGAAACGCGGGTTTTCTTGCTTAATTAGAATCTCCAGACGAACAGACAGAATTGATTCTTTTATTGATTATTCTGTTGTTTAATTACAATGTCTAAGAGGATATGTGGAACTGATTATTTTTCGTTGTTTAATTAGACTTTCCAAAATGAATAGCCTGAATTAAGTGATCATCTCTATCATCTATAAAGTAAAACCCAGAACAGATATAACTGTTTCTTTTTTTTTTCTTCAAATTATTTAACATTAACATTCATACAATTCTTTGTATCAGTTATCTTCACCGTATTGTTGTTTTGCTGTTGTTATTTCTTTTTATCTCCCTTTTATCAGTTCTCCCAAATTACGGCTTCTTTTACGTCCATCCCAACTTCGCCTTTGATGATCCACCGCCAAAAAGCTGTCTTAATTACGCCTTGATTGTTTTATCCATCAAGATGTTTACTTGTTGTTCGGGAAGCAAACTCCGTCAAGGTTATTTTGGTTTAATAGGATTCGCTTTTATCCTCCTCAAAAGATCTCTTCGCTTCGTATGAATTTTAAGACGTCTCCAGAATCTATTTCTCCCCAGTATATTGCCTCTAAAACACTATTGATAATGTAACGAGCATTATAAACGTCAGATATAATTTTACTAATATGATTTTAATTTTTTTTTTCGTTCATATAACGATCATGCAAGGACGTGTTTTTTTTGTTGTTGTTTTTCGAAGTTATCTCCATGCATTACATCGAAGTAATTACAGCGAAAAATAACAGACCCGACCATGAAGCATTATGGGGAAGGGAGGAAGGGGGAGGGGGGAAAG
>NC_051404.1:4066739-4066829 GCF_015228065.2 Penaeus monodon | reverse complement strand
AGGGGGTACGGGATGACATTCATGAATTCTTGAGTATGTTCAGCCGACGGCCTTAATGTGTTAGGATAATTAGCGTGGGTAATTAAACAG
>NC_051404.1:4066501-4066567 GCF_015228065.2 Penaeus monodon | reverse complement strand
TTTGTATTATTGTGTACGTGTTTGAGTGCGTGTTGGTTTTGTGTTAGCATTTACGTGGATATGAGC
>NC_051404.1:4065979-4066107 GCF_015228065.2 Penaeus monodon | reverse complement strand
GACAAAACCCAACGCACCCGGCATCGATCCCCCGCCACCACGAAGAGTGCGTGTGTGTGTGCGGCCGTTGTGTTGCTCGGGGATCTCTTTAACGGTTGAGGGAACACACCTGCGCCTGTTTTCCGCCT
>NC_051404.1:4065850-4065943 GCF_015228065.2 Penaeus monodon | reverse complement strand
ACCCATGCCAGCTGGGCACGTGGCTATTACTGCCCAACGTCCGCCGTTACAAGCACAGGCCTCCCAGTCAGGGAAGTGTTTGGGAAGGATCGC
>NC_051404.1:4063913-4064250 GCF_015228065.2 Penaeus monodon | reverse complement strand
GCACAAACGCTCGTGCGTAAATACATTCGCACACAAACAAGCCCTCCAGAGACCCCCCCCCCCCGTCCGCACCCAACGGAGTCGCAAGCCGGACCCCAAACGCCTCCTGCCACGCACTCCCTCCTCCTCGGCCGCGGGAGCCTTGCACCATCCCTCTCGAGGAGTGGAGATTGATTAGTCGACTCCTAATTGCTAGGCCGAAGCACTCCCCCGGCGCCTCCCAGGGACTCCACCCGCGCCGCCGCAATCACTCATCCTCACAATCTTCCGGGAGATGAAGGGAGGATGGGGATGCTCTGACGCAGTGCTTCGTCCGAGGAACATCTTCACTATTGTT
>NC_051404.1:4063648-4063720 GCF_015228065.2 Penaeus monodon | reverse complement strand
TAATTTTATTTCCTGTTTCGGTGTTTCAATGTCGGGTTACAATTTTTTTTTTCGTTCTCTTTTTTCTGAGGG
>NC_051404.1:4063505-4063609 GCF_015228065.2 Penaeus monodon | reverse complement strand
GAGCAAGAGGCGGAACGCGGACCAGAAGCGCTCTCGACGCAATCCGATCTTCTTTCGGCCATTTGTTTACACACCTGGATTTCGCGCGTAGGTCGGAGCGGTAG
>NC_051404.1:4062800-4063149 GCF_015228065.2 Penaeus monodon | reverse complement strand
TGAGGGTGTTCCCTTCATAAGCTTAAAACGCGATCCTATCTTTTTCCCCGGAATGATTGCGAAGAAAGGTTGTTAGTTCACCCAGGGCGTCGTGTAACAAAATCTTCTATTTTTTTTTTTTCTTAGCAAGAGGTTTAAATTTGTGTTAATTCGCCTCTCCTCGATTACCATATTATCTGACTAAGATATCTTGAATCGGACATTTAAAGACATGTGTTTTTTTTAGGCGGTCGGGAGATTGCGCCGTTTGTTTTTGTTTTGTTTTGTTTGAGTATATTTTCTCCTCTTATTTGTGTGTTTGTACGAGTGTTAAAGATGTGTTGGTAAATATATGTATAGATAGATATAT
>NC_051404.1:4062293-4062697 GCF_015228065.2 Penaeus monodon | reverse complement strand
TCTTTTTTGTATGATTGTGTTTGTGTGTCTTTTCGTTAAATGTAAATTCCTCTTAAATTACTCTTGCTCTAAATATGTGTGTGTAAAGAAGATTGTAGATTTTCCAATCTTTTTTTATGCATTTATATGAGCGTCCGTGTATGTATAGATACATAATAATTTTCTTCAATATAACTTCTAAAGGTATCAAACACTGCTTTTTCTTTTTAACCCTCACCTCGCTTTATAATGAGTGACTATCTGTCCTTTCCCCTTCCTGGTATCTCTACATCGACCAGTGAAAAACAATGTTAAAAATGGAGATGAAAAAAAAATAGATTTACCGGAGCGGAAAATCTTTCCTTTGGCGGCGGATGTGAACGAAGGACCGAGGACAACGGGAGTAAAATTTTTTGGCTTCTTAT
>NC_051404.1:4061903-4062097 GCF_015228065.2 Penaeus monodon | reverse complement strand
TGTTTCTTGTTTTTCTCTTTTTTTCTTTCTTTTTTTCTCTCTTTTGTTTCTTGTTTTTCTCTTTTTTCATTTTTTCTTTTTTATTTATCATCTTTCGGTCTAGTCCTGCCTGCTTGAACAAGGGGTCTCTCCTTCTGTTTCACTGAGAATTCCTTTCATCGCGTTAAGGTGTCATGAAATTGTGAAATTACAGT
>NC_051404.1:4060852-4061331 GCF_015228065.2 Penaeus monodon | reverse complement strand
TCACGCACGCACCTCTTCACCCCGCCACCTACGACACACGCCTGCCCTCTACCGCTCCCTCCTTCCTCTCCTTTGTCGGGGCAGAAACCTTCACCTTTACAGGAATGCCAGTGAGGAACCTTTTTTTTTCTCTTACACTAGTATCGTGTTTAATCGCAAGCCATTAGTTATTTTTCTTCGAATTACGGCCGACCGGAGAGGTTAATAAATTCATAGTAGCCGATTATGCAGATCATTTTTATGGTGCCTATAAGATAATGATTTTTCATACATCATCTCTAATTCGTCCTGGCACGAAAAAGGGGCTTGGTGTGGCGCGATGACCAGAATTCGGATTATTTTAATTGATTATATTATGAGGCGAAAATAGCTGGGTTTCGAATCAATTACCATATTTATTATCCCCCTCCGCTCTTGATGTCTTTGGCCGCCGATGCTAAGGGATAAAGGCCGCAAGAAATATAATAGACGATTGCTTT
>NC_051404.1:4060498-4060750 GCF_015228065.2 Penaeus monodon | reverse complement strand
TTATGCACCAAAACGAGGTCGAGAGCCAAAGCACAGGTCAAGCTGGCTCGCGGCGCGGGGGAGGGAAAAAAAAGAGTAATTTGTTCCCTTCAAGAGTGTCTGTTTCTTATGCCGGAGAGCGTGCGGTGGCCTTGGCTGCGGCGGTGGTAGGGGCTGTGCTTGTAATGCTAAGTGCGAAGTGGAAGCAATGCTTGTGCTGTTGCCTGCGAACGTTCATTTGGCCAGCTGAGACCTTGTTGAAGGAATGGTTCT
>NC_051404.1:4060067-4060424 GCF_015228065.2 Penaeus monodon | reverse complement strand
TTTGCCATAGTGATGTCACTTCTGATGGTATGCTGTGATTGACGATTGCAAAGGGATTGCAACGAGGTTTTCTCAATATCAGTGATGTGTTTTAATCATGTTCACTACACTAGAAAGGTTTGCTGATTCGTACGACTGAACGGGAAAACGTTTTTTCAAAGGCCCCTACGGAGAACACTATTGTCTGCAAATAAAACTCTCAACAGTATATGCCATTTCCTTAAAGTAATGATCAGTTGTTCTTACGGTCCGTGTATTTTTCTGTCTTTCCATCATTCGAGAGTCTGCTCGCCCGTTTCTTCAGATCAACGCCCTCAACACGGCTATTTTTGTCAGTTTCCTTTTACTTTTACAAAA
>NC_051404.1:4059416-4059819 GCF_015228065.2 Penaeus monodon | reverse complement strand
CGCAGCCTCCAGCATCCCCACGCCTCTTCGTCGCAGAGAGTGCCTTGTGAAGCATGGGCGTTCGCGTAAGGGATCACGGAGAGAGATGCGGGAATTTGCGAGAAAGTTTCATTACGCGGAGCATCTATCACGAAGCGAGATGAGGGCTTGCCGACACGCGAAGGGGGTAAGACGAAGGGGGGGGGGGGGGAGTGAGATGCTGCGGAAAGATGGAGGAAGATGTAGGTGGGGGGGGGGGTGAAGCGGAGGAGTGAGTGAAGTTGTGATTAAGATGGAGAAACATGTAGGTGTGGGTGAAGTTGTTGTTGAGTATTGTGGTCATGCAGCGGCGCAGGGAGAATATGCGTGTGGTAGAGGTGGTAAATGTGGCATGAGAAGGAATTTATACGCTGGTTCTCATCCG
>NC_051404.1:4058994-4059198 GCF_015228065.2 Penaeus monodon | reverse complement strand
GCATCGCAAATAAATACGTACAGAAAATATAACTTGTTATGACGTTTACGACATTCCCAGCCTGGCCTTATCTGCGTTCTTCTCATGCGCTTATGAATCATTCCAGAAATGCCTCCACGTCGGCTCAAGTAACGGTTTTTTTTTCGTAGACTATAAAACACATCACGAACGCATTGTAGTCTCCCCCTTCCTGCGCTCATCACG
>NC_051404.1:4058861-4058948 GCF_015228065.2 Penaeus monodon | reverse complement strand
AGTATCTTCCCGTTAGGTATCTCCGCCGTTTCGTTTCTTGGATGACTACTGTATCCTCCTGCTTTCTTTGTTTATCTATTTATTATC
>NC_051404.1:4058413-4058631 GCF_015228065.2 Penaeus monodon | reverse complement strand
TCCTTGCATCACTTACATTTTCAAGATAAAACCTACGTTGATCAGTGTATCGATCTTTCATTTATTCTATTTACTCTTCCATTTCTCTAACTACCGTCTCCCTTCTCACCTGCGTTCATAAAGTCATAACGGTAATAAACACATTTATTAATCAGCCTTGGGCCTGGTTCTAATTAAATCATTACCAGGCTTTGAGGTGGATCCTAATTTCTGTTCAG
>NC_051404.1:4058214-4058341 GCF_015228065.2 Penaeus monodon | reverse complement strand
ACGAACGCTGATCGAATTATCTTTTTTTCTCCGCGTCTTAATTGCCTTTCCTCATTTTCTCTAACGAGTGCAAAGTCGTAATGGCTTTTTCCAGTCACCGTTTTGTTCTTGTTTCTAATTTCGTTTC
>NC_051404.1:4057872-4058115 GCF_015228065.2 Penaeus monodon | reverse complement strand
GTTCGGGTACTTTTTCTTTTAAAATTTGAGTATGCCTTTATCATGGCTAGCATTAGTGATAAAAGCAGTAATAGCAATTACCATTACTTTATTTGCACCATTATCATTATTACCGTCATATAATTTACCAACAGTGTTATATTTTACAGTCCCGCTCCTCGCCGTCAGTTTCATTATCCTATCACCATCATCATCCGAAATAACAGGGAACATCATTAATTGTTGTATTAATTTAAATAATAT
>NC_051404.1:4057041-4057775 GCF_015228065.2 Penaeus monodon | reverse complement strand
TGTCTTCCCCTTCGCGTATTTCTTTAACCCTTGACCTCTCCCCCTCAACCCCCACGCACCTCCCTCCACCACCCACCTCCCTTCACCACCCACCTCCCTCCACCACCCACCTCCTTCCACCATCCCCCCCCCCCCCCGCCTTCCACCAGGTGAGAAAGCTCCAGGTTTCAGAACAAACTCGCGTAGCTGCGTCCGAGCCATCCATCCCGCGGCCCTCAGAGCAAACACAAGGCGTCACGGTTGACGTGCGGAGGATAATCAAAATGCCCAAACGAAAGGTATCGAAGAGAATTCCTGTCCTCATTGTTCCGTCTTCCATAGGCGAGCTCGACAAAGAGTGCCCCGGCGTCGCTGCCTTCAGTAGCGGTAGGGCGGAGAGCGAACGCCATTAAGAGGCATTATGTAGTCGAGTCACCGCGACGCCGAGAGCATCGTCCTCTCCATCAATCGATAATCACGTACATCTTCGCTTTTAGGAAATGGTCCGGACACGATTGGGATTTCAGCTCGTTATTACTCAGGCGATGGCCTTAATTGACGTTACTTTTGGCTTATTAACGCCGGCTGTAGGAGCTGAATATTAAAGATAGTGTAGACATGATATACAAAGCACCGAGGCTCGCGTGCCCATGTTTCAAATGCATGAATGAACTTAAGATGATAATGTGGTCACTTCTGTCGCCGCAACAACCTCCCAACCTCCACGACCTCACCCACGTCGTCCCTCCTCTTTT
>NC_051404.1:4056287-4057009 GCF_015228065.2 Penaeus monodon | reverse complement strand
AACCCCCTTCCCTTCTATCCTCCCTTTCCTTCCTCCCTTCCCCCCCTCCACCCTCCCTTGCCCTCCACATTCCCTACCCTTCCTTCTCCCCTGCACCCTCTCTTCTCCTCTACCTTCCCTCGCCCTGCTCTCTCCCTCCTCCTGTTCTCTCCCTCTTTCAAGGTCTGGTGCTACGGTCACCAACACGGCCGAGATGCAGTTAGATGGCGCCCCCCTGCCGTGCAACAGAGACACCCTTCATTATCGTCTTCGATCTGTATGCAACAAGGTTCGTCGCTCGTAAGTGTAACAGTGAATTTTAACCTTAATCGCATTCTCTCCATGGTCTATACTGATAGGTTCACAATACATGGAACACCGCTTTCGAAGGGAATAATAGACTTGAATGTATTTTTCTCGCTCACTCTCTATTTTTTCCCCACTTCCATTTTCTTAATGAAACTTAAACCCCCTTCGTCCACCGAACATGGTAACAATGAGCCCTGTCCTTAACGAGGCTATTGACGACAAAGGTGTCCCGTTCATTCAGCGCCGGTGATTAAAGGCGAATTCGCTCGTTACGTCGCGTTCCGTTCCGATGGCCTTCCTGATGCTGTTCGGGCGCGTCCTCCTCGTTAAGCCCAGGCCGTACGAATTACGCTGCTCTTTTAACGAAGCCACACCGAATGTCCTCGATAAAGTTTATCGCTTGTTCTTGACTATCTCTGTGTACGTTTGACTCT
>NC_051404.1:4056072-4056247 GCF_015228065.2 Penaeus monodon | reverse complement strand
CCAGTTGTTCTCGTTACAAGGATTTATCATTGCTTTTTAATGTTCCAGAAGCGCTTCCAAAGCAGTTTATCTGAATCTGTCATATGTTTTCAGCCGACTGGAACCTCCTTGCGTACACATAAAAAGAATCCCCGCTTTGTTCGAACTTAGTCAGGCTTTCGTGATATTTAAATGC
>NC_051404.1:4055854-4056030 GCF_015228065.2 Penaeus monodon | reverse complement strand
AAGTCTTGATCATTGATTTTACAGTCCCGGTGACTACGCCGTGTTTAAAATGAAATTACCTGATTGCAATAAAGGGTACAGAAGAGGCTAAAGAAATACGGGACAGTATGTTTTCCTAAAGTATTGGGTAATATTACTTATCTAGAATCATAAAGAATCGTGAAGCACCGAAAGAA
>NC_051404.1:4054973-4055711 GCF_015228065.2 Penaeus monodon | reverse complement strand
GCCGCGGTTGATACCCAAATGATGCGGCAGTTGACATCAGGTGCAGTAACAGAGATCCCAGAAGGCAGGAAAAGACACTAAAGTCGCGACATGGAAACCCACAACCAAGCAGAAATTCAAACAAATGTCTGATACACCAGCTACTCCGCGAAAAATCCAGCGAAAGCAAGCAGGCAGAGACACTAGGATCCCAGCGAAAGCAAGCAGGCGGAGACGCTTAAATCCCCAGCGAAATCAAGCAGGCACAGACGCTAAATCCCCAGCGCAATCAAGTAGGCAGAAACACTTAAATCCCTAGCGAAATCAAGCAGGCACAGACGCTCAAATCCCCAGCGAATATCAAGCAGGAAGAGACGCTTGCTGTAGCAGGTTGCAGCAGTGAGCAGGTTCCAGGAAGGGGAAGACAGGCGAGCGCGGCGGCCCGAGGATAACTCTCTGTGGCAGCGTTGCAATTACCGGCCGAGTCGTGATGGACCTCCTCATACATTGTCTCGACGCCCAGACACGCCGCGATGCTATGATGCACAGCGTGTTCCCGGCTGGCGAGGGCAGCTCTGAGGCGGCCCCCTCGACCACCTTCCTGTGGGTTCGCGTCGGGGTAAAGCGCTCGCCTCTCCCTTCGCGTGTGGGGGGCTTCTCTCTCGCTCGTTTGTCTCTGTCTCTTCCCCTTATTTCTCTCATTTGTCTGATTCTTCGTCGTTCTGTTTGGTGTTTTTTTTCTGTTAGCTACGATTAAGT
>NC_051404.1:4054367-4054667 GCF_015228065.2 Penaeus monodon | reverse complement strand
GGCTTGGTCCTCGACGCCGGCTCCCGCACCAGCAGCGTCGAACCCCGGCGAGCCCGAGCGACCCGAGGGAGACCTTCCACTACAGAGAATCCCATCAATTTTCAGGACTAATCGGCGCCACAACCGCCTGGTCCAGCGGGCAGGCAGACGCGACCCGGTCATCACGCAGTAGCCTCGGGAGCCTCGTGGGGCTACCAGCGCGAACGATTCCCGCGATGTGGTAGCCGCCATGACCACCATCTCCCTCTCTTCCTGAATCCCTGCGCTTCCATCGCTCTTCTCATGCTTCATCCCCCCTAT
>NC_051404.1:4053983-4054077 GCF_015228065.2 Penaeus monodon | reverse complement strand
GACCGCGTTAAGATGGTCATCATTGCCTCCAGCGGGTAATGATAAGATTCCTAAGCGTCTACCTGGTTGCTACACACCTGAGCAAACATGATCG
>NC_051404.1:4053504-4053961 GCF_015228065.2 Penaeus monodon | reverse complement strand
TGTAAAATACATGAGTCTTCCCCATACAGCTCAAATATCCTGCTGATGATCCGGGAAATGACCTGCATTAATTATCGATTATCTGTGTGAATTCCTAGGTTAATGCGTCGTCGATAATTGCAGTATGAGGAGAAAATCGAAACATCAAGTTATACTTTGTTGCGCATATCCTTATTCGTATTTAAAGAAAGTAGCATCTGTGCTGTTTATATATCACAGTCTGCACGTACAGACTCCTGTCCGGTCACATACACCACGCCATATATATGAGATTACTTGTATACATTTCACATCACACTGTTCTCCTACACTTGCATACAAAATATGTACGTCATGCTATACAGTATACGCATACCTGATTGCACACGTGTAAAAACACCTGTAAATACCACACCATAAATTCACGTTCGCATTCATTATTACAAACATATCGCGCAAATCATCAGAAATCGCACTT
>NC_051404.1:4052846-4053401 GCF_015228065.2 Penaeus monodon | reverse complement strand
CCAATTTTGTGCGGATGATACATGCTCTTTATACCCACATGTGCGCACACATACACGCGTAAACCTATGCAGGCCACGTTGATCCGCGCCGGCACACGCCCCGAGGAACTCCCCTCCTCCCTCCCCGACCAGGTCCTTCCTTTAGGACAGTCTCCCCTTCGCTTTGATTGCACGCTCAGTATAGCCTCTCCGTGCAGGCATGAGGAGCATGCAGCTGATGGTTTTCTCACGAGCCTGCCTCTTTATCTTTGGTCTTGCAGATGCTTCCTCATGATTAATTCATGCTCGGGAGAATGACTAATCAGGAAGTGGATGTGTTCGTTTGTGGGAATCATTTATTTTTTTTATTCATCAGGGAAAAATATTGATTACAGTAAAGGTTCTTGCAGATATCGTAAAACAACACTGTAGATAATATGACTTGATTCATGTAATGAACGTTTTATGGAATAAAATTAACATCTTGCAAGGGATATATGATTATTTTCATTGTTATTCGGTTTATCACCAAGAAGCATTTTATAGATTCTTAAGTGATTTATCTAAATTCCGGCG
>NC_051404.1:4051609-4052517 GCF_015228065.2 Penaeus monodon | reverse complement strand
CAGAAGCCTAAACCAAGGTACCCCAACCGACGCAAATCGGCATGAACTTTCAAATGTCTCCACAGCTTTAGTGACATTTTATTGTATTTGCTCTAAGTGGAGTGAAATTCCCCAAGAGCCCCTTAGTGTTTATAAGCCCGGACACAAAAGTTCCCTTTGGGCTTCCACGGTGGGCCCCCTGACGCCCCTCTGCCTCCCGGGTCTCGCCACAAGGGGGGTATCGGAGGCGATGGGGAGGGCTGTCCACGCGTCCAGGTTTCCAGCCGAAAGAATAGGGGAAAGGTATGAGGATGGAAGGAGGGAAAAAAGGGGGGGGGGGAGGGCCTATAATCCCTGCCTAGAGGTGTGTCCATCCGTCTCCACGCGTCAACAAGGACACTGGAAAACTAGACTGTATGTTGCCCTCTTCCCTCCCCCCCATTTCCCTCCCCCCTTTGGTCTGCCTACCTGCCTGTCTATTATGCTCTTACCTCACTTCCAAACAAATGCATATTTTGATAACTTGAAGCAAAATCGATTTTTCATTTATCTGATGTACATTCTAACTTTATTCAAGATTAAATTTTCATATTATTTGTTAATATATATATATTTTTCTTCTTCTTTTTCCGTTGCTGAAAATCCAACAGAATTTCCATCTTCTTTTCCTCCCACTTTGCCATCCTTTCGTAAACCCTGACATGCGGGACGATACGGTAATAAATTTATGTAAAGTCTGCCATCTGTAAACTGGGTTAATTGAAGGCTAATTTACAGGTAAGGCACACGTATTAGGGCGTAAGAGGACAAGGGAGAGATACGGGGACCATATACTTCGGTGTGTCCCTTGGCACTTAAATGCGCACTTACACGCGAACACAATCCTGGAGGAACAGCGTGAGTGACGTTAATGGAGAGACCGTCATTTA
>NC_051404.1:4051120-4051259 GCF_015228065.2 Penaeus monodon | reverse complement strand
ACCATTCAACCAACCACTTCCTCAGCATCCAAAGTAACAGCGGACAATACAACACATATCATACAGGCCACAAAAAAAAGTTACATCAGACCCGAAAGGCAAATTGCGGGCGCCGTCCGGGTATGGGTAGGGTGGTGTA
>NC_051404.1:4050481-4050586 GCF_015228065.2 Penaeus monodon | reverse complement strand
TAAAGCCAGTGATGGAATGAGTGGGAAAATATCATTAAAAAAAAAATAGGATAATGGTTATGTCAGGAGGAATAAAAACGCGGGTGACAAAAACTCCCGACCGTT
>NC_051404.1:4048635-4049644 GCF_015228065.2 Penaeus monodon | reverse complement strand
CCTTACCTGAAGCCATTTGAATAAAGCTGATTGAAAATCCATTTGTTTTACTGATTGATCACAATCTGTTTATAAACAACTGTCGGCGAAAGTTGCGAATGTAAAACTATACATTTTATAATTTCATTACATCAAATGATACATGCTGTCAAAATAAGCATGTATATATGTTTCACTTTTTCTGCACCTCTGCTTTTAATTCGCACTTCCTTCCGCTACGAGCATTCACCATCGCACTTTTCCGTTTTGGAGTTTTCACCAACAACAAATTAATCACCGTTTCGTTGCTTAACATCCACTCTTCTGAAGATAATTAGTCGGAACTTCCGCGTCGTCGGTCGTAACCCGCCGTAACATCCGGGCGACACGTGGGGGCAGCGCGCGCTCCTCGCAACCGCTTCCGAGGACGTGAGAAACTGGACTGGCCCGAATTTGCTCTCCCCTCTTGTCCTGCCTTTTCTTTCCAGCCCCCTGACCCCCGCTCCCCAACCCCCCTCACTCGCCAGACTTTACCGCTGAAAGCAGGAGTTTCCCGGGCGGGCCGACCGGGGCGGGCCGATCCATACGGTTCAAAACGCGCGGGTCCCTTCGTTCCAATCCCTGGATGAGGGGCGATCGCATCGAATTACCGTCATCGATTTTTTTGGTAATATATGCCATTCTATACAGACCGAATTTTTTTTTTTAATTTCCCCTCTCAATTGTAAAATTCTAAGATCGACATGAATCCCGAATATACATCCTTTATGTATTCACTGACGGTCGTGAACCCCAAATCGACGCCCTTTCCCCTCCCCCCCCGAGGATTGGGACGCGGCTGACGTCACACCACGCGCGAGAGGGGCACGTGCGGCCGAGGCAGCTGCGCGCGAATAACGAACCTCCGCCGCCCGAGAAATCCAGACACAATGCAAGGACGGGCGTTACCATGGTGACAGGAGGATTTAAATCGACGGAATCTGGTTAGCACTTGCATCCGTATTTTGTACATATTTCCGTTATATGCACA
>NC_051404.1:4048056-4048598 GCF_015228065.2 Penaeus monodon | reverse complement strand
ATAGAAGTATTTTTGATAGGTAAGTGTGTAGCAAGTCTGGCATTAATTTTTGCACAGATTTTGATAACCAAAACAGTTTGGGCTGGTATCGAAAATAATTTACATAAAGCGTTTGTTTAAAAAAGTAGGATATTACGTTAACAAACAAGATGGACGAGGCTATCAAATATACATATTCATTTTTCACGTCAAGATACGCAGCAAATAAGTAAAGTTAATTTTCCGGCAGTGGAAGCCACTTGATGTAACGGTCGCGCGTTGAACAGCTCCCAGCATCCACCACACTGGAAAACATTTGCTCTGCTGTACATTCTCTGTAATTTATTAAATTATGATTTTGTCGGCTAAGCGATACTTCTGGTTCGGTCCATGGAAGTGTCTACGGATATTCGTTTCGAAAAATTATTGATTTATGATCTCAACTTTCTGCGTCTCCTTCCCGCGTCTTCCGATGCACGACAAATTGTATCCGGTCACAGCTCATGATGTTTAAACGCTCAAAATAAATTAGGAAATGCTTTTCCTGCACACACACGCTTGCG
>NC_051404.1:4047414-4047860 GCF_015228065.2 Penaeus monodon | reverse complement strand
CACAAATGAATGTATATGTATATGAATAAGAATAACTCGTACAGATTTAAATATACTTCTCTATACTTATTCACACGTCCAGATCCAAAGTACCTGGAACGGGGGGGGGGGGTCGTTCAGCTTTTTGAGTGAGAAGAAACGACCCTATCGATCCGGCGCTCGCGACCGCCAGCGCCGCCGTGAGGTCACACGATGCGTCAACACGGTCTACGGGCGGCGTATGCTTGATCAGCTGATAAACGCTTCTAGGTCATCGCTATATTTTGAGGTTAGAGACTGTGCGAAATGAAATTTTTTAAAAAATGATTTAGGATTGTATAGAAGGTATTACCATAGATGGGTATCGATAGTTAATCAATAATACTAACATGCCAAGGAAAAAGCATCTGGCAATCTTTTAATAACCTCAGGGATATATTAATATCTTTATTACTTCATTTACCAAG
>NC_051404.1:4046797-4047229 GCF_015228065.2 Penaeus monodon | reverse complement strand
CATACAAGATACCCATCCAAAGAAATTATTACCGCACATTTAAAGGGCCCACCGTCACTCCCAGAAGCCAGACGGAAGAACAACGAACCAGAATTCTAAACATCGTTAAATTCCAGAAAAAAGAGGAACCACCATCTCTCCATAACGGCAACCCCTCAAGTACATTAGAACAGCCACCGAAGTCAGTAACAACGGAACCACATAACCAGCAAGGAACGGCCAGGAAAAGAGTCAGCCTTGTCCAGGAAGTCAAGAAAGGCCAAGACGGGAAAGTTTGAGCCAATAAGCGCTGCCATCCATCAAGACGGAGACGGCCAGACGAGGCAGCGCAGTAATTAAGCGATCTGCGGTCCCCAAGCACGCTCGTTTCAGACGCCCCGCGAAGGCGCCGCGAAGGGCCTGGCTGGTTGGGGACACGGCGTGGAAGGAGGT
>NC_051404.1:4046234-4046337 GCF_015228065.2 Penaeus monodon | reverse complement strand
CGCCTCGGGAATCACTGTCTTTTAATGAAAACGCAGTGACACTGATATAAGATCCTAAAACACCACCATCCCCACCGCCAATTGCAGTACCAAAACACCGCTC
>NC_051404.1:4046022-4046140 GCF_015228065.2 Penaeus monodon | reverse complement strand
GATTTGTTTTAGTTAATACTTTCCCTGAAAAATGAAAGCGCTTGGGACGACATATGGAGGTGTGACCGCTGACCGTGAGTCAATTTATTAACGATACCCAGGTACAGCGCAGAGATAC
>NC_051404.1:4045679-4045891 GCF_015228065.2 Penaeus monodon | reverse complement strand
CGCGTGTTTCTTGTACGTTTGGTGGGAAGTGAGAAATGCTTGAGTAAGTGCATGTACGTTTTATTTCTAGTCTGTCGGTAAAAGAAAAAGTCTCTTACAGAATGTGATTAATCAAGTTCTTTCTATATTCATCTTAATAAATTAGAAAGCATCAATCATATCTGACAAATCCCCCCCCCCCACACACACCCACATGAAACCTAATCAAGGGC
>NC_051404.1:4045010-4045396 GCF_015228065.2 Penaeus monodon | reverse complement strand
TTAACCTCCCAGGACGAAAGATAACACATAAAGTCGGCGACGAACGAGAAAACCCGAGGAAACGAGCGAACGAGCGAGTTGCCCGAAATTAGAGGTCGCTGTCTCCGCCCAGTAATTGCGCCTCGTGGTTTATCGTACATTTTAACCAACAGCTGTCACCTCCTCCTGGCATTTGCTCGAGTTATTTGTTTTATTTGAAGGGGTTTCTCTCTACCCTTTTTTTTATTGGGGGGGGGGTTCTATAATTAGGGTATCTTTGAGTGTTTTGAAGGAAAAAAAAGGGAGAGAAACGCTCTCTTTGTTTTATCATTGTCAGGGTGTGTGGGTATCGGCCGGGTTTGAAGTTGCCTAGTAACGGCTATCTGGTGGAAAGTTCGGCGCGCGTG
>NC_051404.1:4044133-4044761 GCF_015228065.2 Penaeus monodon | reverse complement strand
AAGGGACCCCGAGCAGCCAGGTAATACTTAGGTAATGCCACAGTAATGCCAGGTAATATCATGGTAGTTTTATTTCTTGTGGGTGAAGCGAGCACCCGTGTGCTTGTGCTTGTGCGTGTGTTCCTGTGATCGAGATATTAAAAAAAACGAATCACTATTTTCTCAATATGTGAAAGTGATATCTGATGGCAATTTATATGTCAAATTCTAAAGTAATTTTACGTTTCGTTATCAAGGCTGTATGCCATTGGATATTCTTATTATTCTAGAATCATTAATTTCAATCAAATCGTATCCATCAAAAACGTAACGCATCTTTCTAGAGATATTTTGACTATCATTGTCGTTTCGATAATCTCCCTAGTGAATAACGTTAGAAGCGAGACTCACGCGGACGCGGTGAGACTAAAGAAAACGGATAACGGATACGTTCGCAACACACAGAAAATGGGAAGCTATTTCATTGGTATTCTTGGGTTATTTATGTTTGCACTTATATAAAGAATAGTGTAATATGTTTCTTTGTATAAGAAATAAGGGATTGTTTACTTAAATACAGGATACATAAATCAAGCAAAACGCGTATTTATGGGACGTATGAAAGGTATTTACTTGTACGTGTATAAAA
>NC_051404.1:4043283-4044038 GCF_015228065.2 Penaeus monodon | reverse complement strand
CTGTGTAATTGTTTTGTACATATATGTTAGCATTTTTGTACTTACACCGACTGCACCGTACTGTAGTTAATTGGTTTGCAGCTTACCTGAAAGAAAAAATAGAATATTAATAATGTCATAATTTTGAGTGCAATATTCGTTGTAATATCTTTAGAACAGAAGACGGTACCAATAATGACTAACTGTTCATACGGCCTAAACGCTCCACTAAATCACAGCGCTTCACATAGTCCATTTCTCCTTAGAATTTCCTATCGGTTCCTTCTCTTAATTATTCCGTTCATCACCCTTCTGCTTCCCTCTCTTTTCATCACGATAATCCTCCATCCATCACTTCCCCGCACTTTTTTTTTCTTTTTTTTATCAGCCTTACCACTCAACCCTTTCGTCATTCTTCTCTCGCCTCCTTCTCCCCATCATCCCACGGCCCCTCCCCTCCCCCCCATCAACTCACCATCCCATCATCTCCCCCCCCATCAACTCACCATCCTTCTCCTTCTTCCCCATCAACTCCCTTCCATCAAACCTCCACCCCTTCCTTCCCCCATCAATTCCCCCTCCGATTCTTTCCCCCATCACCTCCCCTCCCCCCCCCCCCCCATCAACCCATTCCTCCCCCCCCCATCAACTCACCCTAGAACGCCCACAACGAGACAAAACGCCGACGTTCTCTCAGGCCTTAGACTCACTCTCTCTTTCAGGTGTAACTTCACGCCAAACCTGCCTAGGCTGGTATGGGCGAAGCTAGGGTCCTG
>NC_051404.1:4042825-4043053 GCF_015228065.2 Penaeus monodon | reverse complement strand
TAGAACTGTAGAAAATCCAACTAATGTCTGCTTTTAGCCTCTCCCCAACGCGCGCGAATTCCATTTCAAATCTCAGTCATGAGTCCATCGACCTTCGCCGATCAGTTTATTCTCAGGCAGAAGAGTAAAGTTGCATTTCACTCGCATATTTCTATCATACCTCAATCCACCTCATATCAGAAACTTTCAGCTTTTCTCGATATAAACCGGTTTTGGATGTGAATCAGC
>NC_051404.1:4042073-4042754 GCF_015228065.2 Penaeus monodon | reverse complement strand
CATTTAAGACACACAAGCACACACATATACAAATGCAGATATAGATAGATACGTAGATAAATACACGTTTTATCTGTACGTAGTCGTTAAATATATTGTGTTATGAAACGAGAAAATATGCAGGCAATAACATGACGGAATTGCACATGAAATCGATGTATGATTTTGGTAAGATGCAGAAAATTGATTTTAATGCGCTGTCAGAAATTTTATGGACCAGTAATTACATTAGGTATGCATCTTCCTCTCTGCCTGCGCAGTTCCAAAGATTTTCTACTGGTGATTTTCTCTGCCTCGAGAGAAACGTCAGTGCATCGACAGTGAAATCTTTTTAAAAGGTATTTGCTATTTTAAAAAGTCGTTTTAGGCGTTATAAACCACCTTAAAACACTTTCTCTGTTTCGACAGATGAATAAATAACGGCAATAAAACCGGAATCGTCATATCCCAAAGCATCGATCTTATAGACTCCACCAGAAAAGAAAATCCAAGCCATTTCATAGGATCAAATCCTCAGGTCAACTCAATAGATTTTAATACCTTCACAGAGTGGATCGGACACATGACTTTGGAATCAACGGCCCGCGCTTCCTGAACCACGGCACTTATATATTCCACTTCCTGTTTGTTATTAATGATAGTTCATTTTGCTGTTTGCCTGCTGTGTCTGGCTGGAACGGG
>NC_051404.1:4041034-4041463 GCF_015228065.2 Penaeus monodon | reverse complement strand
GAATTAGGTTGGGGTACGGATATGCTGTCCCGATGCATGCAAAAACTTGAACCATTTGATGGACCGAACAATCCAGATTTATCAGTCAGCTGCTCATGCAAATCTAAATATGCCTGTGCTGTTCACTATTAATATCCATTAGAGTCAGGCCTTATGATTATGCTTATCTGTTTATGAATGAGTGCACGCGGAATGGATGATATTGTCAGCTGTGCCTATATGAATTCAGAGACACTCGCCCGTAGCATATATCACGAGATATTAACTATTGCATGATAAACAGTACGTCCTGTTCTGTACGTGCGTGCTGTTCCTTGGGAGTGCAATTATCCCTTCTGATGACCTACCTCGGCTTTCTGGGTGTGTTAAGCTGTTGTTTTAAGTATTTTGTGTCCTTTTGGGAAAAAAAAAATTGTTTTAAAAGGCGAT
>NC_051404.1:4040349-4040484 GCF_015228065.2 Penaeus monodon | reverse complement strand
GTCCCCCAACACTTTCCTTCGACCTTCCGAAAACTGGCCTGTCGGAGCACCGCGAAAATGCGTTACAAACCTCACTTTTTCCCGCGAAATTCGATCCTGCGAAGCCCGGTCCTTTAATCCGTTAGCCTGATCTGC
>NC_051404.1:4039510-4040312 GCF_015228065.2 Penaeus monodon | reverse complement strand
CGCCCTTAGTGGGAGTTCCCATAGAGGTCGTTTTCCATTACTCGTGTTTAGGAATTCGAGCTTCATTGACAATGTTTTAACTCCCTTTTTTTTTCGTTCGAAGGCAAAGTGTCTATGGATAATATCCCGTTTCTTCTCTTCAGCGCCATTTTTTTTCTCTCTCGACATTTTTACGGGTTGATTAATTCTTGCTAACATAGGTGTCACAACCTACACTGCCGCGTAACACGATACAAGCGATGGATATCACGCATCCATAAACCTCAAAATAAGGCTTATGGATTCCGTAAGAAGCCATATAAGTTCCAAATCTCGGACTTTAAGATCCTGTAGGAGCTGATCTAAGAATATTTGCTATATGTGTTCATCTGCAGACGTGCTAATTTTACAATGCATGGGTCTACAGGGCCTACATTACACAAAAAAAAGTCTTGCTGTGATTTTGTCCACAGGTATGTCTAGAAATTTACACATTTTCATTCAAGATATATAACTGTCTTGTTTGTCTACGTTGGAAGACATCCATTTTAGCATTGAATACCCCGTTCTTTGGCCGATTCTTATGACAGCCTATCAACACCCCTTTCTCCAGGATGTTCTCTTCAAGTTATCGACGTGAAGTGAAAATAAACAGACCTATGCTCTTGCATGCACACTGTAGAACATAAAATCGAAATAAGACGTGCTACGTCACTGTCGAATGGGGAAATAATGACAAAATTACTTCGTTATGTCAATATTACGTCGTTAAGAAATGGCAGAGCAAAATCGCTACCACTGTTGCCAAAATACACACACGTAT
>NC_051404.1:4039122-4039472 GCF_015228065.2 Penaeus monodon | reverse complement strand
CGCCTCCTCCCAGCCGAAGTCAGTTATGTAAACAGGATAAATGGTGGATTTAACAGAAGAGAGAGACGACCACGGCACACTGTGAGAAGACGAGGAAGGAGATAAGAACACCATGATCGGTTCTCACACTTCAGGACGACCATAATCCTCCTCGACGTAATCCTGAAGTAGTCCCCCAACGCCAAAACACGACCTCCCAAGATAACAAATATCTTGTAGATCGCCGGCGTGGGCGGAAGGGAGCGCAGATGACATTTCGCAGCCGTCTGGAGGAGGAGGTTTGCCACAAGAAATGAGTGGAGGAATGTGTAAAGGAAGAAAATGGGGGAAAGCAAGACATGGTTTAGGTT
>NC_051404.1:4038708-4038896 GCF_015228065.2 Penaeus monodon | reverse complement strand
AGGCAGAGGGACGGGGGGTCCGGAAAGGGGGGGGGGGTCGAAATGGAAGACAACATTAGCTTCGAATAAATTAGTGAGAATTAACTTTCTCACATCTCTTCCCCTCATCACGTAAGTTCTCACTCTCACTCTCACGCTGTGTGTGACCAGCATGTGTGATGATCCGCATTCTTCTCTTAGCTCTCCTT
>NC_051404.1:4038247-4038345 GCF_015228065.2 Penaeus monodon | reverse complement strand
TATTTATAGTAGCAAATGCAATAACAACGGTAGTATTTTTTGTAGCTACAGGTGTAACAGTCGTGGTATGAGTGAGTCTATGTAATAACGGTAGGGAT
>NC_051404.1:4038083-4038190 GCF_015228065.2 Penaeus monodon | reverse complement strand
TGTTGTTGTGCGTTTGTCATCAGAATTTTGGTGACTGATTCCATCCATCACCGTTACCATACGTCTTAGCAGAGCCATTACCAAATGAATTATGTCACTTCCTGGCA
>NC_051404.1:4037440-4038033 GCF_015228065.2 Penaeus monodon | reverse complement strand
TCCATTGTTCACTTTATCAGTCGAATATTACCCTTATCCGCTGCCACCCAAACCCTTCGCCCTTATAAACGAGAGGTTAACTTCTGCCCCAATTCGTTGATTAATGTTTATTGCGTCGAAAAATATCAGTTACCGGTAAATTCCACGTTTTCTATGTTCCGAGTGGCGATAAGATACACAGTTAACATGATTAAGATCTATAATAACCACACGTCGCTTCTGTCACTTCTTTTGTTCTTTGTTTTGCTTTGTTTTGTTTCTTCTTCGTGTGTTCATCTTCGTAATTATTTCCATTTTTCATTTGAGTTGTGATCATTCTTTCCGCTGTTTTAGAGGCGCGGTTCACCCCCCCCCCCTTCCCCGGCCCCGTTCATTCGTGTGCGAGGCAGAGATATCACGACTCCGCTAAACAAAACTTCCCGACGACAAAAGTTTGGCCTCGTTCTTTTAGTCGTGGCTGCAAGCGTTCGTGTAATGAGTGAATGCGAGTCGCCAAGGTGCTTTGGGCTACCATTTTCTCTCCTGTAACCGCGCGCCACTCTTTTTAATGACTTTCTATGGGATTATGTTTGGTCTAATTCCGTCTGTCGGAT
>NC_051404.1:4037021-4037384 GCF_015228065.2 Penaeus monodon | reverse complement strand
GCTGTTAGCATGTTTACCTAATAATGTATGTCTCTATTTACCATGTATATCAATAAAGATGATACGATCTAAAACAAAACAACACGAACACTAATATTGTATGCATGTTTGTATGCGTAAGTACTCCTGTGTTACGAGTGCATTTTCCTCTACATCAACTCCTTTTCGACGCATAACGGTACGTCTCAGAGACGACTCGTGCATCAGGCAAAATTCACAGATGTTTTGCCAAAGATAAAAAAAAAGTATTGTATCATTCAGAAAAGTCAAAACAGTTATAATCCATTCAGTTTATGGCCGAGTAATGGCATCACTGTTGACGCGCATGACGACATGAGAGGGAGGTTTTGCATATGACCTAAA
>NC_051404.1:4036691-4036805 GCF_015228065.2 Penaeus monodon | reverse complement strand
TTCTATGAAAAGAATGCAAGGGAAATCATTAACGTAAAAAAATGTAATTAATCTCACAGTTTAATCGCATCTCTTTATCTTAAAATTAATCCTAATTAACGTTCGGAATCGGGC
>NC_051404.1:4035896-4036501 GCF_015228065.2 Penaeus monodon | reverse complement strand
CATCAAGTGGTCTGATAGAATGAAATTATTCCTTCATGATCCTAGAAATAACAGATGTCTTAATATCAAAATACGGATCAATAATCAATAAAAAAAAAGAAATCCTTCTTTTCCTTCCTTTATAGAGCGCTCGCACCGTGCCACTGTAACACGCCAGCTCTTAAATAAAATGTACAAACCGAAACACAGAAGGTCACAAGGTCGTTGGTTCAGAGCGGAAATATTTAATGATAATAGCAACTTCCCATTACATTGTGACGCTACATTTGCGCTGCCGCCCTCCGCCGCAGTGCCACAACAGAAGGCAACAAAAGGGAAAAAACAACAGAGAGCGAGAGAAAAAAAAAGGATGAAGAAATGAGGTGATTATAATAAGCCTAAATGGCAATTACTCAACACATTGTTCGCACGTTTCGGGAGAGGAAAACCACTCTTCGCAGGTAGGAGGCGGAACACTGGAACATTTGCATGGAAGGATCATTGTATTCAGATGGGATGTTTGTTGCCACTTCCCGAGCGCTGCAACTCGTTTGCAATTGATACTCTTCAGCGGCACCTTTTGAGAGCCGGAGAGGGAGAGGCGCCTCGGGGCGAATGTCGGTTTT
>NC_051404.1:4035405-4035765 GCF_015228065.2 Penaeus monodon | reverse complement strand
AGTCCAGAGGAGGAACAGAAAAGCGGCACAAAGGAAAGGCTAATCATATGTAAGGCTCCGAATTTTGCAGGGAACTTATTTCCCCGAATTTCGAGCTTCAAATAAGATGTTACGAGGACTGCGGATTGTGATTTCCACGGAGGGAAAATTGTTTAATGTCAAGGAAACGTATGAGAAAATTATATTATGTAATGTAGAAAATGGTATTTGAATGCGCTCGCGTACGTGATTTGTACAAAGCGTAGATCACGAAAATACATGCTACGAAGTAACACATAAAGAAGGGGTTGTTATATAATAAAGACGAATATACTCGCAGGAATGTAACCTAGGGGGGAAAATATTACTTATAACCCTCGT
>NC_051404.1:4034943-4035219 GCF_015228065.2 Penaeus monodon | reverse complement strand
TCCGTCCTATTCACGGTAGGATGATGGAAGCGTGAAGTTCTGATCCGTCGATATCCGCACAATCAATACATAACGGGGCGAACCCTTCGTGCAGTAATTCGCGCGTATCCTTTCATCTGCAAACGAAGGATTCCCCGAGCCGCCCATTCTTCCCAGGGGCCCGCGTGAGTACCCCGAGGGCCGGCATGTACACACGAACTTCAGCCCAATCTCCTTTTCTCACCTTCGGTTCAGTTCGCGTACGATTCTCACTTCCGCAATGTGGGCACGTAGGAA
>NC_051404.1:4034425-4034897 GCF_015228065.2 Penaeus monodon | reverse complement strand
GTCCAGTAGGAGTTTGGGCGAAAGGATACTGACCTCAGCGGGTCTCTTACAACTCCCCCCCCACCTCCTTCTATTCCCCCCCACTCCCCCAACCCTTCCCCCACCCACACATACTACGGGATCACGTCATTTTTGCCTGCGGGTCCCTTTTCACACCCTTTCTTCGCCTTTATCCGCCTCTCGCGCTTCACATCTCCAGAAGGGGCAGCGTCGCGGGTATTATGCCCCTCAATGGGCCACTTCGACGGCGGCACCGTGAGATGAAGGAGGGTGTAGTGGGAGGGAAGGGGAGGGGGCGACAGCGTGAGGTAATTAAGAGGCTCCGTTCCCGTGATGGCCTCTGCGCTCGCCACGACATGTTTTCGTCGCTCTAGAATAAGACTGTAAACATTCTTTTGGAAAGGGAGTATCTTGTTTCGGTTTAATATTTATTCTAGTGTAAAGGAGACTTTTTTCCTCCTTTAACTCATTC
>NC_051404.1:4033524-4034351 GCF_015228065.2 Penaeus monodon | reverse complement strand
TACATCTATTCTGGTGTAAATATTGTTATTTTAAATTGCGTCATGGTATTTTCGTTATTTTTACTATATCTGAGGTTTCGAAAATCGCGTGATATACATTACATTCTCCTTGGTAATGTTGACAGCACTGAAGACTCCTTTACACTCTCACGTTTTGTCCTTTAGGTAGCTGTAACGGTCGTTTGATAAGGTTATTTTCACCTTGTTCGGTCTTATATTCCAGATTTTTTTGTTGGTAATTATTCAGTGTTCTTCCGTCTTTCATTTTGTTTCGCTTGTATCATTTTTTAGATTATTATGACTGTCGCTCTTTTTTTTTTTTGGTTGGTTTCTTCTTTTATCTAAATTTATCACCACGATTTTTCACCAGCATCGTCAGTTATGCTGTCATCACCATTATCATCCATGTTATTACCACCGCGTACACTCCACTCTCTTCGCCGCACAATCGCCTTCCCTCGACGACACTTTGCCTCGGAACTTCTCGAAGCTTCGAACCTTTAATGAAGTTGTTCCTTTCTCTTCCTTATCGGCCTTCGAAGTGTCACGCCCTGCCCTGTCCTCCTCCCACGGCTGTGACAGGCTGCCCCAAACGTTTCACTTATAGAAGTTCTTCATTTTTTAGAAACTTTGTGTCTACTGGAACAAGGTAAGGTAAGTTTTATAACGAAGATTCTGATTTCGTTTCTGCGCGAATAAATGTTTAGGATTTAGAATTTTCTTTTCTTTATTCTCTTGACGTCCGGTTCAGCGTCTGGCAGTTATCACTGTCCTTGTATGTTTCGGTAATCATGATTCTTATATTAAAACAACCGCGTTATTGTCAC
>NC_051404.1:4032808-4033500 GCF_015228065.2 Penaeus monodon | reverse complement strand
ACGCGGTACAGCCAGAAACCGAATCTTCAAAGAAAGTTCCACGTTTATCATTTCTAAAGGAAGAAATGTATTTCCACCATTATGATTTTACTTTTTCCTTTCTTTCGCCAATACTTTCGAAAACCATTGGCATTTCTGTCGGTCATCATAACCTCAGTTACCGACTTGGCGGCCCAGAACACGGACCGCGAAAGACAAGAGCTGATCCAATATTTTCGTTGTAATAATTCTTTACGAGTTGAACGAGAGTGGGGGATCGGATACAGGTTTCGATTCCTTGTTTCGTATCGAAATTTTCTCAACAAGGGAGAAACAGAAGAGCAGAGAAATAGAGTTAGGTATTGTTGAGGGACAGGTAGATAGATGGAAAGAGACAGGAGAAAGGTCGAGAGGGAGGGAGAATAGGAGAGAGAGAAGGGTGGAGCTAGGAGGTAAAGATAGAGGAGTTGATAGACAGATAGCGAGATAGATGTGAGAGGAGGAGAAAAGAGTGAGAGAGGATGTAGATAGAGAGAAAGTGAGAAAGGAGATAGAGAAGTAGATAACTGATAAATGGATAGCGAAAGGGAAGATGGAGGGAAAGGAAATAACATAGAGGGAGAAAACTATGAAGGTTATCTTGTACACCTAATTTCGGCTTAATCTGATTAACATATCTTCAGCATATAAAAAAAAAATATATATATATAAAA
>NC_051404.1:4032221-4032783 GCF_015228065.2 Penaeus monodon | reverse complement strand
TTCATATAAAAAAAATATGCCAAACGTATATACAGCTCTTGCGACAACGCCTTTACTTTATCTCCACAACTGGAAACGAGTTACTCTAGATTACCCGAGGTTACAAAAGGTTACCACATCCGGAGGCTAATACCCGCATGTATCAGTTGCTCTCGCATGTGGTAATTCAATGTGGCATTCTATCGCTTAAGAACTATTTTGAATGTTTTTCAAATTCTTTTCCGAGTTATTCCGCCGAAAAAAAAAATCAAACAGGAAACGAAAGTTCAAATATTTATGAATGAAAGGTAAAGAAAATGTTCAAAGGAAATGTTCACCACAAATGGCATTAACGAAGAGAATTATACTGATAATAGTCATTATCATAACAGTCATCAACAAGGCGTGAAACAATGCTAACGTAAGGTTACCTTTGCGCACCCACCAACACCCATGGGCGTGGCTAACCCTCCTTGGCCCCGCCCCTGTTGATCCGTGTGATTCAATGTGGTTCATATGTGATCAGTTTTTTCCCACGTGGAACGACCATTCAGGTATTTTTACCGGTAGGATTGTGGGCCTA
>NC_051404.1:4031566-4031820 GCF_015228065.2 Penaeus monodon | reverse complement strand
GCACAATCCCATCTCCCGTATGTTGATCTTCCACCTCGTCATTCCATGTGGCTCAGACCATCTCATGTAGGCCGTTCCAGCCCTTGTAGCTCATTCCCCAACATGCAGTTGCCTTGTCCCGTGCGCCCGCCACATACCGCGGGGCTGGCGGAGTCTGATCTCAAAATGACGCAGGAAAAAAAATCGCGAACGGTAGCCACGAAACGAAGGCAAGAGCGATTCAACCGTTCGAAAGCATGTTTCTTAAATTCGTT
>NC_051404.1:4031049-4031123 GCF_015228065.2 Penaeus monodon | reverse complement strand
TTTCATGTTAGTTATATTCACATCCTCCGTCTCCCTGACAGAACAAAAGGAAACATTGACTAAACAAAACCTGG
>NC_051404.1:4030148-4030556 GCF_015228065.2 Penaeus monodon | reverse complement strand
GGACAGAGAGCGCCCCCCCTGTCCCCTTCTTCGCCTCCGTCGGGTGAAAGTGAGGACTGGGTAACAGACCGATACCGAGACGGGACTGATGGGCGTCCGTACGAAAAGCTTGTGAATTATTCAGTGTTGTTATTACCATTAATTCATTCGGGGCGCGGGTGGGATTTGTGACGCGAATTTAACGATGATGATGGATGGGACGGGAAATGAAAATCTTTGGAAGTAATTTTGGAGATCTAATCGTTTTCGGTGAGTTGGCGGGTCGGCGTTGTGAGGATTTTGAATTACGTTAACGGTTTTTAAGTTAAGTTAGTAGGGGATGGATTTGATATGGAGGTATATCTTTAATCTCTAAGCTCTCATATAGATACAGAGACGCATAGACACACAGGCGAAACACACGAGTCT
>NC_051404.1:4029836-4029997 GCF_015228065.2 Penaeus monodon | reverse complement strand
TTTTTTACCTGCCTGATGCTAACATAAAAAGCTCATTTCTTGATGAATATATGAATGCCAAACATAAAGATGTATAAAGGTAAATGATATTGGCTTTCTAAAACATGGTCCAAGGTAACGTTGTCCTAGTCTTATTGACATACTTTTGTGGAAAAAGTGGG
>NC_051404.1:4029599-4029725 GCF_015228065.2 Penaeus monodon | reverse complement strand
TGCCCATTCTTTGCGCTTCTTAAAGTATTTCAATTTAATTTCATCGTAACACTTAAGCCTGAAGTATTACGTTATTCACATTCCTAATTACCTTTAGTGCCAAAGTATAGTTCAGGCTTAGTTCAG
>NC_051404.1:4029205-4029423 GCF_015228065.2 Penaeus monodon | reverse complement strand
CCAATTTCCCTTGATTCAATCTATTTATCAATATTCTTCCTTCACCGTCGTTTTTCCCATTCAAATATTTCCACATTAAAACAGCGTATGATTCCGTGAGTAGAACAGGAAATAGCCCACAGTAAACGAAAAGAAACTTGAATGATGGGAGGAAGAGGAAGACAGGAAGGAAATAGCATACGATAAAAATAGTCAAATGGAGAAAGAGGAAGAAAGTT
>NC_051404.1:4028381-4029071 GCF_015228065.2 Penaeus monodon | reverse complement strand
GTTGCCGGCCTGACCTCCAGAGAGTGCGTGCGTCGCAGCATCATTCCAGCAACAAAAAATGCAATTAATGAGCCATGTTCCACACTCCCCGGCCGTTCTCGTGATCAGCTGATCGAGGCTGAAAACGGCCTCCATCACTACTTCAGTGACGCGAGATAAACTGTTCTATATTAAGGAAGGAAAAAGTAATTAATTAAGTGTACGAAGGGGGAACTCCGGTGCTCGAGGCTGTTGCAGTTGATTTAATTGCACGATGGCACGAGAGGGTCGCTGGGTGAGTGTGTTGCAAGCGCCGTGGTTGCACTTGCCGCCTGTGAGTCTGCCGGTGCACTGCAGGTCATCGATGACGTTGTTGCAAATGCGATTGCGTAAGGGACGTGGTAATAAGATCCTAAAATTAGATTTCCATTTTGGAAGAGTTTTCAATTACCAATTAATGTCAATGTCGCTGTTTTGGATATTATTACATCTACCATTTTGATATTGGTATGATTTTTTTTCTCTCTCTCTCTTCCGTTCCTAATGATATTTCTTTTTACATCAGTTCCAGTTATCATTACCAGATAATTAACAGCATTTACCACTACCGCGCCTTAATCACAGGGCTAACCTTCAACATTCACCATACCCCAACATACCTTATCTTTATCATTAGCTACCGTCACCCATTACGTAAATACAACAAAGCAT
>NC_051404.1:4027914-4028162 GCF_015228065.2 Penaeus monodon | reverse complement strand
GACCATATTACATCAAACGAACCACAATTCACAAGAAGTAAAATCATAGCAGAGAAACTTTCCCTCGTCACCGCGATCTGGGACACACACGCGATGGCTTGTAAGAATTTGTTTACCGGATATCATGTCAGCGACGGCTTTCCGCGAAGGCCTGACCGGAAGTCTCGTCGCGCCGAACGTGTGAACGTAAGTGCCTTTAACCGCGGCACTTTCATTATCTCGTGGTCTCCAAGAGTGTGTCTATGCTG
>NC_051404.1:4026320-4026416 GCF_015228065.2 Penaeus monodon | reverse complement strand
ACGCCAGCGTTATAAATAAAGCCACGAGCCGCAGCCTTCCCCGCCTGGAGGAGAGTTTCTGGTAAAGAAAATATAATGATCTTATAGACGATTTTT
>NC_051404.1:4026109-4026280 GCF_015228065.2 Penaeus monodon | reverse complement strand
CTAATCAGGATTTTTTTTCTCTCTCTCTATAAGTCTCAAGATTTATTTGGATTCAACTCTTCAGTCACGCTTATGCCTTCAAAGTCTAGCGCTGACAGATACACTCGCCAGTCACGCTTTAGTTACGCTTGTCAGTCACTTTATAAGATCACATTTTTTTTTCAGAATAGC
>NC_051404.1:4025734-4026058 GCF_015228065.2 Penaeus monodon | reverse complement strand
TAGTGTTAACGATTTCTTTTCTGCTTCTGAAGCGAAAACGGGAGCTTGTTTTCACGCTATTTTACGTTTTTTTTTCTCTCTCTTTAATGATTATTATTTTTTTCTCCATTTTTCAAGTCATTCGGTTTTGTCTATAATTCTTTCGTTTGTTTTTACGTCATTTATTTTTCTTTCTGGTGCTGTCTCAGCCATAAAGCAGACTGGGAAGATAGAGTAAGCTTTAAACACGTCTTTCTTTGGGTCGCCTGAAATTCAAGCATGAAACTTGAGAAGAAAGCAGATGCCAAAGATATGACAATAAAGTGACAACGAATGAATCAGCAA
>NC_051404.1:4024709-4025317 GCF_015228065.2 Penaeus monodon | reverse complement strand
TCTTAATATACACGTTTACATATTCGTCATATTTTTTTCAAAATATATGACCGGTCGTTATTTTATACAATCAAGTGGTTTGGCAATACTGTACATGGAACACAACTATATGATAACCAGAGAAAAGAATATACGAAATATTTAATTACCACTGACGCTAATCATACTAAATTCGTTCTTTGCCTCAAAAGATGTTTCTGTAAAACATGAAGGCCGCGCAGATGGCACGCTTGGCGAGGTGGCGCGCCGTCACGAAAAGGTGTCTCCGCGTGAACACTTTCATTGCCTCGGGGCTTCTAATGATCCCCCTTGAAAATCGTCTTTTTATATGTCCCTACCATTTTTTTCTCTCTCCTCTGTTACTTTAGAAATGCATTAAATCTTACTCTAATACAGAGGTTTATCATATATCTGGTGTTTTGGTCACTTAAATCTCTCGACTTCGAAAGCACGGGAGGTCGTAAAATAATAGACTCCAAACTGGCACACAAACCTGCATCTCGCAGCTTTACAGAGCCTGAAACCCTAAAATCCCTAAATCCATCACGCTTCTTAGACCTCTTTAGACTCCTGCAGACCAGTCCCTTACCCCAGACTTGTCCAGACAG
>NC_051404.1:4024178-4024619 GCF_015228065.2 Penaeus monodon | reverse complement strand
CCCTCTCGTTGTTTGCGGACACCTCAACTGCTGAATAATTAGCTTTGTTTTGAGTGGGAGGGGGGGAGAGGAGTGGCATTTAGGGCAGCGTCTTCTCCCTTACCTCATCCCCACCTCCACCCCCACACACCTATACGCCCCCATATATAACCTCCCCTCCCTCCCACAGTCTCTTGGCCCCCCACACCCCGCCCGCCCGCGAGAGGTATTGGACACAGCGCTGAGCCTCCGGTGGCCACGGACAATAGGAAGACTGCCCGCTTGCGTCCCGGGGATTTACGGAAGCGAGGATTATGTTGTTGTTACTGGGGGATTATCCGGTATAAGGCGAAGCTAGAGGGATTAGGAGCCAGGGCTTGGGGCGTGAGGCGAGGTCTTGGAAGATTTATCGCACGTCATAAAGGAGGGGGGGGGGTTCCCTGTGCAAGTTTTGCGTGTACT
>NC_051404.1:4023183-4023999 GCF_015228065.2 Penaeus monodon | reverse complement strand
GCTTCGTCATTCCGTGTTATCTATGTTCTCGGTGACGCTTTCTTCGATCGTCACAGTGTTCTTATACTTACTTTCTATGTAGTTCGACGGATCAAAACAATGAAGGAAAAAAAACGAAAGCATGAGATTTTCCCACAGAAAGTCTCAATCAAGGCGCGTCGAATATATGAAAAATATCAGTCCATTGTTCGTTTGCCGAAGTGACCCAGTTGTGAACGTGATCCAGCCCGACGCACTCTTTGCTACCCTGCTGGGAACATTTAGCTCATCTCTTATTTAAGACCAGCACTGAAATAAAAGGAATAAACCAATGGATCTTCCTTAATTGAGTGATATTTATATGCTGTAGTCCGCTTTCCCTCCGAGCGTGCTACAGAACCAGCCAGCGTGAACAAGACGCCTGAGCCACACGCGACGGGATGGCAAGACATCTGGGTGACACCTTCGCCCCTGAGTGACTATTATATTCCCGATAAATCACTTCCGCCGCGATCGCTCAACGCCTTCGCTGAGTTACATATCCTGCGCGCGAAATTACAGGCTCGGCGCGCCCCGAGGAAGCTAGATTTCGGCGCTAATTACGGCTCAGCGCGGAGGGCGCGCCAGCCTAGTTGTCAGTCGAGGGGGGGGGGGGGATTCGATAACGCCGCCGAGGTCGCCGTATTTCATCGCTAATGACGTAATCTGCGTTATCGTGACGTATCGCTGAGGGTGATGAGTAGCAGGTGAGGGCTGCGATTGCCTCGTCCCCTCCCTCATTTGCGAAATGTTGAGTTCCAGTGTTCAACCCCTTATTCAATTTTCATAACCTAAGGC
>NC_051404.1:4022245-4022671 GCF_015228065.2 Penaeus monodon | reverse complement strand
AAACGCCAACCCAAACAAACGGAAAGAGAGAGTAAGTGCTATCACAAACACCCCTCTTTTACATCATTGAATAAGCGGTCGTGGTCAGCGCCCGACCGCAGCCGGCCGATCCATCGAACTCCAACTCAAAAGACCAAGGAGAGGCTTAAAAAGAATGAGAGCGGCCTAGGCACGGCTGTTACGACAAGGTACCGTGCTGGGGGTCTATATCCACGGTCTACGGGCGGCTAGGAAACTGCTGTTGTGTCGCTGTACCATACTGTGCCGGTCCTTTTCTGGATCACGTGTTTACGAAGAAAGTCAGTGATGGATTTGGTGTTTTTTTTTCATCTCTCGGAGCCAATTGGAATATTCTAGATTTGTGTTAATATCCTAGGCTTTGTGTTGGGATTGAGAAAGTTACGCTGGATACTGTTTTGAGACGCA
>NC_051404.1:4021899-4022113 GCF_015228065.2 Penaeus monodon | reverse complement strand
CTGTATCGTATACATGTATGGCTTTTTTATAAATACAAATCTGAACACAACATTAATCAGTATTTAAGAAAAAAAAATATATATCAAGAATTAAAAGCGGGAAATGTGCTTCAATTATGAACAAAATAGTCACGTTTACCGTCGCTGTTCACAAAGAACGCCATTTGCTTTTTTGTTCTCCACTTTACCCGAAACTTTCGTATGTCTTCCAGCG
>NC_051404.1:4021444-4021815 GCF_015228065.2 Penaeus monodon | reverse complement strand
TACGCGTTGCGTGAAAATATGTCCGCGCGTTGTTTGTCACAGATGATGTTATGCATAAAATTTGACCTCTGAGAGTGGAGCAAAAAGAGGCTATTTGTACAGGAAGCAAAAAAAACAAAAAACGAAAACAACGAAATCGAGAAAACTCCGTGTTCAGTGTTCTTGTGATATCATTTCGGACAATTGTATTAATTCTGGAAACCGCACAAAGTTTCACTCACATGTCACAGTTAGCCATACTTTTTTTTCCCCACATGGCTATTTTCTCTTTTCTTTTTGCTCCCGATTTCAAGTTTCTCTATAATCAGGTACAACTAATAAGGCGTCGAGATATTTTTACGTGACTCAAGCCTTCATGTTTGCTCGCTGGA
>NC_051404.1:4021117-4021353 GCF_015228065.2 Penaeus monodon | reverse complement strand
TACTAAAACATCTAGAAAGAATATCCAAGTTTGGTGGATACTTAAGATTATATAAAAAAAAAAATGCCTCATAATTTATGAATATTTGACTCGTAATTCTTCGTAAATATTCCGATTCGCAAAGATAAACGTTTGTTCGAATCCATTAACCGTCTTTGGCTTTAACTTCTTTTTTCATAAATATCTCTGGCTCTCTTCCTCGCTCGTTTTCATTTATTCAACCTTTTGTTGATATA
>NC_051404.1:4021009-4021080 GCF_015228065.2 Penaeus monodon | reverse complement strand
TAACACTTTCCACGTGTTCTTATCCTCTGCATTTATTCAACCTTTTGTTGATATTTTTTTCTCAATCTTGC
>NC_051404.1:4020775-4020979 GCF_015228065.2 Penaeus monodon | reverse complement strand
CACTTTCCACATGTTCTTATCCTCCGCATTATTTTTTCTACGTATTTTATCCCTAAATTATGATGACCATTTCTTGTTCTCTCGAGGGAGGTGCTAATCCCAGCAGCTTGGAGCGAGTGTGAAGAACCAGATCAGAATTCCGAACACGATTTCGAAAAAAAGGGTCAACTTCAGTAAGCAGAGGTCATTTTACTTTAACTTTCC
>NC_051404.1:4020115-4020327 GCF_015228065.2 Penaeus monodon | reverse complement strand
ACAAAAAAAGTGAGAGAGAGAGAGACAACAAAATATTCATGAGCTGTCGATAGACACACCTTTGATCTACTTCTGAACATCGCGACATACATGCTTATATTTTCTCGTCTTTTTGCAGTCTTGTCGTAAAGGAGAACAGGCCACTTGCAGCCACGTTGTAAATCACGACGTCACGTTAATGAATACAGCGAGAGGGAGGGAAGGGGTGAGGG
>NC_051404.1:4019446-4019595 GCF_015228065.2 Penaeus monodon | reverse complement strand
TTTGTCGACTAGGAGGCGAGCGAGACACATCCGCAAGGCGACCGATTTGGACACGTGTTCTTGAGTAATGTATAAATGCGCGGATCTCGTGATTTAATGCGACACTTTTGAGGCTCTCTGGGCTCAGGTAATCTTGCCATTTATGTGTG
>NC_051404.1:4018640-4018981 GCF_015228065.2 Penaeus monodon | reverse complement strand
GCTAATAAAATCCCCCCCCCCCATCCTTTGCGAAATAGTTGCGTTCCGTTCGCCTGTCTGTCTTCCCATCCCAAGCCCCAGCGGATGGTTTCGTTGATAACTTGACAAATAAGCTTCAACCCGAATGATTAATTGCAAGGCAAGTGGCAAAATGGCGGAGCTGGCGGGATTATATGAGCGAAAGAAGAGAGCGATGATTCAGTAAGCTCCGAGATTCGCTCTCTGAAGTGTCTGTTTTTTTTCCAGCTTGCTAAATCAAATCTTCTGTTTATGAGTTTGAATTCATGACTGGAATATATACATCTCATGTGTACATTGGTGCTGAGAACCGGGTACGTTGG
>NC_051404.1:4017817-4017954 GCF_015228065.2 Penaeus monodon | reverse complement strand
AACTTAGCTTTCTCCCTTCGTGCAGCTCCGCCCCAGACAGCAAGAACAGCGGCGGCGGGAAACGTCTTGGCCAGCGCCCTCGTCTTGCCCTTGTTGACATCATTTGCATTTTTTAGCACGGTGACGCCGCCCAGGTG
>NC_051404.1:4016745-4017266 GCF_015228065.2 Penaeus monodon | reverse complement strand
ATCTTGCACGCCTTCATAAACATGCATTACTAAACACATTGCCACACCCTCGCGTGTCGGCACATTTCAAAGCCTTCTCTCACACCTTCACAACCCCAACGACATTGCTTCCTTGAGATCGCCGACTTTACATCACATTCGAGAGCACAGATTTGGTTTATACTTCAGTTGTTTTCGGCAGTGCATGTTGAACACTTTAAATTTGTTAACAAATCTTGTACTTACATAAATCTTTATGTATTTACACACGTCCTTAGGGTAATACAGTACTGCTCATAAAGGCACATTAAAAAAAATACGGCAAAGAATTACCCACAGTTTCACAACACAATAATAAGAAGAAGAAAAACTAAAGTAAATCTGTTAATTAGATCAACACACTGGCCGAACACCAACGAAAGGGAACAAATCCCTCGCACTGACTCGACAAATATTAACTTCGCAATCAACTCACACGGCAATCATCGTGAAGGAAATCATTACCAAGTCGTGATTAATTACGGGCATCGTGCCGCCACGCC
>NC_051404.1:4016196-4016520 GCF_015228065.2 Penaeus monodon | reverse complement strand
CATGTTCCGGCCTTCAGAACACGCGCGAGAGCCTTAAGCAACTGGCGGCGACTCCGAGATTTCTGATGCTACCATTCTTTTGTCTGAAATATTAAAAAATCACCGACCTAGATGGTGCAACGAGCCTCAGACACGCCATCTGCGACAAATGGCAAATGGAGACTGAGGCCTTCATTAAATGTCTGCGGGCGGTTTGGAATTGAAAGGAGAGAGAAGGAGAAAAGGTGAGAAAAAAGATAGATTTGCTGGTTTGATAAGATGATCGATCAGTTGATATATTCACATTGTATGTGAATGTAGAGATATGTTATGTGAATATACTAT
>NC_051404.1:4015071-4016024 GCF_015228065.2 Penaeus monodon | reverse complement strand
TTAACGTCTTTCACCACTCTTCTTTATCTAGCCTCCCCTCCCCCTCTTTCTGACACCAACCAGTCCCCACCCCTCCCCCCGAAGTCCCAAAGGTTATCAGACCAAGACAACGCAAGGGTGACCAGTGACCAGCCAAGCCCCGCGCTGGATGGCAGCGGACGGTCGCACTTGCGGGGTCTTGCTGTGTACTTGCGGACGCTGATTTGTACTTCTTGTCCGCAAAACGACACCACACACCGCCCCTTTCTTGACTTCTCTGCCATTCTTCTCCATTCTCTCGACCCCCTCCCTTCTCCCCCATTGGCAAGATCGGCGTACACACTACACTGTGGATTTGATAATTGTGTAGTAAGCTTGACAAAAGCCGGATGCGGTCGGTCGGCTGCTTGACTGACGTAACTCGCACTGCCTTTTCGTTGCGGAAGAGCGAGGAACGTTGAATATTAAAGCCGGCAGAAAGAATGAAGTTCCCAGACCAATCAAACTTCATTTTTATCCAAACCAACAGAAAAAATTAAGTTTTCGGATAAAACGAATATCTTTTTTATCCAAACTAGCAGAAAAAAATAAGTTTTCAGATACATCGAGCATATTTTTTTATCCAAAACAGGAAAGATAATGAAGTTTACGAGTAAATCTATCTTCATTTCTTCTAAACCAACAGGAAAGAATTAAGTTTTCAGATACCTTGACCATCTCTTTTCCATCCAAACCATCAAACAGAACAAAACAAAACAAAAACAGCAGTTTTCTACCCCAAAACAAATTCTTATTGACAAGAAAACCAAGACAAATACTCCCGAAAGTCCCACACGATTAAAACCCTTGCGAGGATCATATTGCTCTGTCGCCGGATCCTTGAGGTCAAGGGAACCCGACGAGGAGGTGGGGGGAGGGGGCAGAGAATTAGACGGGGGGGGGGGGTGCGATTTTCGATGGAGTTTGTGATCTTA
>NC_051404.1:4014140-4014531 GCF_015228065.2 Penaeus monodon | reverse complement strand
GACTCTTTGCAAATGTGACGTCGGAGCATGACAATAAAATTTGCAATGCTAATAAGCCTGCAATAAGTCGCACTTTCCTGTTTGCAAAGACGAAACGCCAAGGGCAAAAGAAGGCTGCTGGCTCGATGAATCTGAACATTATCAATTATGTATACATAGCTGAATACCTCTGTCTAAAATGGATTCAGATATCATTACTGTCCTATGTTAAATGTAAAGCAGAAATCGGAGAGGAAAATTTATGATAATAGCGTATGTTAAGTGAGAAGGCCTGAAAGCAATTGTTCGTTATCATAGAACATGAGTAAGAGTAAGTTTCGAGTACATTCACTTTTCCGTACTTGTGTGTGGATAACTGGTAATGTATATAGAGAAAATAAATGTTATCGAT
>NC_051404.1:4012717-4014006 GCF_015228065.2 Penaeus monodon | reverse complement strand
CAAAGGGTATGAAGACAAGGCTGGATTGTTTGCGCCCGCAACCAGTCATTATAACCAAGGCATGAACGCGCTGGCCATCATACTAATACGAAACAGTTCCAAATTAGTCATGGGTTGGTGACTTTGACGTAGCTGCAAATAGTTATCTGAGCCACTTCCCAATTAGGGCGTTCCCCTTTGTGACTTCACGTTAAGGAACAATTAGCAGCTCCGATGAGATACGAACTCAGGTGGTCATTATGGACTAATTAGAACTAAACGTGATGTTTAAAAGGGTCGGGCGGCTGATATCATCGGCCTGCTTATTATGCGAGCTTTATGCCGGCATCGAAGACACATAAAACCCAACGCTGATGCATTCAGATGTTATCCAAGCTGATAAGCATCGCCGGGACATAAAGAACGGAACGGAAGATCGGTAACATTCGGCTGATTAATCTTTACGAGCGTGAATAAGCTTTACTCTTCACGGGAGAGAAATCATCGCAGTGGGTAACGTCGCCGAGGGAGGCCGTCGTGTGTAGGCTTTAGAGCTTATTGTTAGTGAAAGGGGAAAAAATACGTGAAGGCAATACGAACCTCTTATTGTATTATTGTTGCCACACCGGCCCGGAAATGAAGTAATAATATTATGTGTTACGACTCATAAACAGGCGCCTCCGCGTTGAGCAGCGCTTCTTGCTGTAGGATTGCATGTATTCGCGAAGATTCGCTTTCACTACGAGGGTGAGTGTCTCGAACCTACAGTTGGCGCCGGCAAGGACTCGGCATACTGATGAGGCGAAGGTCAAAGCCACAGATGACCATAAGGAGTCTGCTTTTGAAAAAAAAAAAGAAGATAAAGAACTGAATAAACAAGCGCCACGATAAACGGTAAAAGGGAAGAAAAAAAAGAGTGTCGATCCTAAAGATTTTAAAAAGAATGATCAGCTGATCCAGGGCAGCGAAGCTACAGCTTATACAACGAATTTACGATTGTTCCTCTAAATCTCCGACATTCGTACGAGGAAATAGCAAAGGTGAGTCACACAGCATCAATGATCGTTCCTGCGGTCTCTTTCCATAAAGAACAAAGAAGAAAAAAAATACAGAGAAAAGGTGGAGAAAGCCTACACGTGTGCATATTGACTCCATCTTATTGTTTTAGATCATTTAAGTGTGGGAGATCCATGCCGCTCACGCACACCATGACGTGATCTCCGGAACCAGGTCTAAAAAGGGGGAGACTTTCACTGAAAAATACAGTTTCATCTTCACTTTCTTCTTTCTATTTCTAGTTTGTTGCGGGA
>NC_051404.1:4012279-4012385 GCF_015228065.2 Penaeus monodon | reverse complement strand
ATGTGCCTGCGACCCTCTGGCCACTCAGCTCCAAAACTGCGAGGAATGTTCAGTGAATGCGCTATCTCGCTCTCCGTCACCACCATGACCTCTCCAGATACCCCGG
>NC_051404.1:4011156-4012232 GCF_015228065.2 Penaeus monodon | reverse complement strand
ATGCCTCTCGGTGCCCCTTCCCTGTGGCCTCCAATCTCCCCCCCCCCCACCACACTCCCCCCCGCTGTTACCACGCTACTCCGCCTCCCCCGCCGCAGCCATGCATCTTAATGAGACAACAGAAGAACCTCAAAGTGACCCTTAGATGAATCACTTGAACCTCCCACATGATGGCCCGGGAGCTCTTGTGGTCAGCCTCAACTGCCAAGGCTGAGCTCGGCAAAAATAACGTCCACTTGGAAAATCGTTTGTGTGCCCTCCCCCCCCCCCCCAAGATGCGACCCGAAATGAGCAATAGTTTAAAAAAAAAATCCATCATGGCAATACATGACTGACTCGACCACATGACGAGAGGGAAAAATAATGGACGCGGTTTCGACGCTGTAACAAACCGATGTGCATGTGAGGCGGACAAAGAATTCAGCTAAACTTTGTTGCTGTTGTTGATAAAGCGGGTAATAAAGCAACAAGACAAACGCAATGAACGCTGAATGCGCGTCGTGATATCTTAATGTCCAACGGAGACGAGGGAACGAAAGTTTCCACAAAGGACAAAAAAAAAAAAAAAACGATAAGGAGTGGGCGACGACAAATTCGCTCACGGCTTTTGTGAATGAATTCGACAATCGGATCAGATCCCTTCTCTTCGCTGACGTCACGAGGAAATGCGTGGGAAGCGCTCCAGTCTGAATGAACACAATGCGTGGCATCGTGCCGTGCATGGCAGGCGAAATCCGAACTCTGAATCCCGAGCGACGTCTGCAAGAAACATCCATCATTGTCAATTGAAGGGAATACATTCATCGAACCCGTGAATGCAAATCAGAGGCGCAATGTTCAACATGCACAAGCGACCTAGAATGCATACGAAATACTCCCCACACGCCCTAGCACGCCCTAGCACATCCATACACACGTCAGCATCGCGGGTCCGGGGGCGCGAGTGTACAGAGATGCAGCATCCCGCAGATCCCTCAGCGCGTGATGAATGCGAGCCTTCAGCCTCCTTGACGGTCATGATTATATGTTGGGAAATCTAAAGCCTTCCGTTACGGTTCCGCTGGCCTCCTTTATCG
>NC_051404.1:4009981-4010105 GCF_015228065.2 Penaeus monodon | reverse complement strand
CTCTCCGGCAATTTCTCTCCATTCTGCGCCTCGACATGAGCATGGAGGCAGAATCAGAATGACGCGTCCGGCCACGTCTCCTGTGAACCGCGAGGTGATAAGCAAGACACAAATAAGTTGCCAA
>NC_051404.1:4009437-4009937 GCF_015228065.2 Penaeus monodon | reverse complement strand
GGAAACAGGAACAGCGGGTGGGAAGGAGAGAGAGAGAGAGAAAAAAAAAGGGAAAATACGAGTAAACGAAGCCACTAATGATGATAGAGATCTGCACGACGCTTTCGGAGGCGCGCCAGATTAGATCAAATTGTCACATTTTTTGGTCGAGAAGAAGAAACACTTCCAGTTACAGGAGGTACGAGTTACTGTAAATGGGATTAGCACGTAAGTACTCCATCGTCTCGTCGTAACGCAGGAATTTCGACCTTAACGGTACAAAGACCGGGGGCACGAGAGGTCTCGCTTCCTTATTAACAATATAACTTTATCATTGTTGATATTTTCTCTTGCCTCCTCCTTTGTGGCGAAGAAAATAACGTCCGTCAAGTCACGATTCATTGGTGAGCCGACCGTTAGTCCCAAGATGGCGGTGGAGATCGTCATCTCGCCGGATTGAGATCGGCGCCTTATTGCGACGCCGGGGCCTTGGAGGGACGTGGCGATCTGAAAAGGGGGCG
>NC_051404.1:4008502-4009120 GCF_015228065.2 Penaeus monodon | reverse complement strand
TGTGTCAGCAAGTGTTTGTACAAGTAGCCTTTTCTCGAGGAAAATTATAATTCCCAGTCCGCATACCAGTCTGCCTTCATTTGAGAATGGGCGGGTATTTGCGTCTGTGAGCTTCTGGCATTTTCCCAAATGTGATCATTCCCCCCTTTTTTTCCCTCGTACATTAATTCAAACTTTTTCGAAACGTTCTTTCGTGTGTGCACCTGACAGACAGAGAGAGTGCGTGCGTCGGGGCGCGCAAGCAAGCGTGATCGGGAGGCAGTGGGCGGCGGGTCACACGTGGGCGTACATTCACATCCTCTTCCTCCCTTCGAACATAAAGGCTTACTCACCCTCACCCACGCTGACTCACCATCGACTCCTTTGTGGAAATACCGGAAGCGAAACCCAATGCGGATAAATATATCGAAAAAAAAGAACATCATAATAACATTAAACGAACATCAGGAAGAATGAGTAATGAATGAATCGCCGATGAGTAAAGACAGGTGACGCATGGGTGAGTAATTGGTAGCGTGGCGACCTTCGGGTCAAGGTGTGAGGGGGATCTGCGCAAGGATGACTCGGGTTCAGTCAGCGTGTAAGTATGTGTGCGTCTGCGTGTTTTATGCCGTGGCT
>NC_051404.1:4007421-4007594 GCF_015228065.2 Penaeus monodon | reverse complement strand
TACATAATTAAAATTCCTATTTCTACACATGTTCATTACTTCATATGTTTCTGCCTTTAATTAGACATTCATGTATGCAAATATGCATATGCATGTGGGCTTCACTTTCTCTCTCCGTGAGGAAAATCTGCTTCACCCGAGGAAAGGGCGGGGAAAACGTACTCCCACCCGCG
>NC_051404.1:4006828-4006983 GCF_015228065.2 Penaeus monodon | reverse complement strand
TATCCGATTTCTCCTTTCTTATCCGAACTCAGAAATACGAAATACTACAGCAGATGGAAAGTTGTATTCTGAGTTTCCCCATCTGATAGCGTCACAAGCGAGGAGGGCGGAGTGAGGCGTCGGCGGGGAGGGGGGGGGGGGTGAAAGGGATTATG
>NC_051404.1:4006549-4006642 GCF_015228065.2 Penaeus monodon | reverse complement strand
AAGGGAAAGGGAAAAGGAAAAAAAAAAATGGGAGAGGGGGGGGAAAAGGGAAAAAATGGAGAAAATTTAGATAATGGAAAAGGGGGGGAAAAG
>NC_051404.1:4006227-4006481 GCF_015228065.2 Penaeus monodon | reverse complement strand
AGGGGGAGGGGTAAGGGGAGAGAGGGGGGAGAAAGAGGGGGAAAGGGGAAGGGGGGGGAAGGGAGAGAGAGAGAGGGGGGGAAAAGGGAAAAGGGAGAGAAGAGGGGGGGGGGAAAGGGAATAGAGGGAGAAAAGGTTTGGGGGGGGAAAAGGGAGGAGGGAGGGAGGGAGGGGGGGAAAAAGGAAAGGAAGGGGATGGGGAGAAAAGGGGGGGAGAAAGGGGAGATAGATAGATGGGTTTAGATGGGAGAGGG
>NC_051404.1:4005903-4006180 GCF_015228065.2 Penaeus monodon | reverse complement strand
GATTTTAACAACAGACAGAAGAGACGAAAAAAAGACAGCCCAACGACAGACTCAAACAGCCCAAAACCAGACAAAAGCGACGAAAACCCCCAGAAATAACAAAACAAAAACGCAGACAGGGACAAGGAGGGGGGACAAAAAAGCCCCGAGCGGGAAGTGACAAAAATACCTGCAAAAGGGAAAAGGGAAAGGGAAACGGGCATTTAAACGCTGAAAGATGAAAAAGGGAACAAAGAAAAAACAAAAAAAGGTGATTTGCAGTTTTTTTGGAGGGGTT
>NC_051404.1:4004652-4005588 GCF_015228065.2 Penaeus monodon | reverse complement strand
CCGGCCTGCATCGGGCGGCACAAAGCCTTATTATGTAATGGTCCTCCGGAAGTGAATTCACAATAAAGCTGGATTTTACAACAAAGATCTTTTTATGGCCTGCTGTGATTTAATGGCGATCAGCGAGTCGAGGTCATGCTGACAGCCATTACTGCATTAAATAAGCTATAACATATACGACGCTTTGCCCATTGTGATAGACTTTCGATCGCTTCTCTGGAATGCCACCGCCATTGTTGACTATTAATAAATTACCAATAACAGGAATTTCTCTTCATGAACATTGGCTCTCTGTTACGGTCTTGTCCTTACAGCATTATAAGAAGGTAAAGCACCATCCACACCATCAAAATATAATCTCTGATGAAGACGTTATGAGAACAAAGCAATATGAAGTTATGAGAGCATTTGGCATGTGTTGAGGAATGCGAGCGTGATACTGAATGAGTATGAGGGTGTCAGCATTTCCTCTCCACGTCACAATATGAGGAATGCAGGTACAATAATGAGGGAATGGTGAAGGTCTCTCATCGTCTCACTCGATAATGAGGAATGTGAAGGAAAAATGGTTAGAGAAAATTAAAAATTGTAGCTACAAATAAATAAAATAAGGATTGTGAGTGTAACTGTGAGAGAAAAAATGAGGATTGATATTAATAGTGAGAGAAAAAATGGTGATTATAAGTGTAATATTGAGAGATTGTTAGAGTGAGAGAAAAAATGATAATTGTGTGTGTAACAGTGAGAGAAAATAATGAGGATTGTGAGTGTAATAGTGAGAGAGAGAATAAAAGAAACCAGTCCCTTGGCTCGCTCCACCACGACCTAAATCGAGCGGATGTCGTGACGAAGGCAACCCGTAACTATTTGTGACGCGCGTGACGATCGTGTCCAACCAAACCAGGATCATCCGCCGTTTTCCCATTCACGCCCGCG
>NC_051404.1:4004505-4004630 GCF_015228065.2 Penaeus monodon | reverse complement strand
CCAGGACCCACCCTAGAGCATCACCTCCCACCCTATGGACACCCTTAGGACAGCCTAGCACCCCCCTAAACCCCCTCTAACCTCTACCCCAACCCGACCCAACCTCCACCGCTGGACTTGGCACC
>NC_051404.1:4004374-4004466 GCF_015228065.2 Penaeus monodon | reverse complement strand
ATTCACCGTCGCATCTGCCGACAATGTAAACAAATGGATTTTTTTGGCATCGCGGCCCTCTCGTAACGGGACGGTGGCTAGGTAGTTTTCTA
>NC_051404.1:4004036-4004152 GCF_015228065.2 Penaeus monodon | reverse complement strand
ACTATGTATTGCAACATATCCGATAACTAGATATCTGTTCCCTTCCATGTCTTGATATTCCTGGATAATCTTTCATTCCTCTGAATTTCTCACGACGTCTTTTCATCACAGACCTC
>NC_051404.1:4003855-4003946 GCF_015228065.2 Penaeus monodon | reverse complement strand
GCGTCCGCATTTCTTCCTCCGTGGGTATGTTCCTTATCTTTTTAAAACATTCTCTTATCGCTACCGTTTTTGAGTTTCAGGAATGTGTGTG
>NC_051404.1:4003359-4003783 GCF_015228065.2 Penaeus monodon | reverse complement strand
GCGTCTGCATTTGCAACACTTCCACAGGATATGGCCAGACACGCTTCACTCCAGGCCTCTTTCCCCAACCCCACCCTATCCCCTTCCCCGCTCCCGCCTTATCCCCTTCCCCACTCCCACCCTATCCTCTTCCCCACCCCTAGTCTATCCCCTTTCCCACCCCCACCCTATCCCCTTCCCCGCTCCCCCCTATCCCCTCCCCCCACCCTATCCCCTTCCCCATCCCTCCCTCAACGCACTTACACCCCTCCCCTCCCCCATCCCTCCCTCAACGCACTTACACCCTTCCCCTCCCCCATCCCCCACCCTTTACAACCTCCCCCATATCCCCTTACGACCCCGCCCTCCCCTCCCTCCACCCTTACGACCCGAGCTCCTGTCCCTGCCTGATTCACCTCCGACATTCCTCAGGTATTTTCCGTTC
>NC_051404.1:4003016-4003327 GCF_015228065.2 Penaeus monodon | reverse complement strand
TATATATATATAATCCGGAAGACAGACCGAAAAGGTTAATTTCCCCATAAGAATGTTTTTAAAGAGTGATTCATGCTATTGCCAAAGTGTGAGTAATGCCTTGTGTCAACATTTCGTAATTAATGCTGTCATTTTCTGCGGTTTATGTAGAGGCAGGAGAAAGAAGAGAGAGGAAGAAAGAAGAACGTAGAAGAGAAGAGTAAAGAGGAGGGAAGGAGGAATAGGACAGATAAACAGATAAACAGATGGATGGATAGACAAACACATAAATATGATTAGAGAGAAGTGGGGAAAGAAAACGAGGAGGGAGG
>NC_051404.1:4001364-4002747 GCF_015228065.2 Penaeus monodon | reverse complement strand
GGGCTGAAGCGAAATACGAAACAGCGAGATGAAGCGCCGCGTACAGAATTATGGCACCAATTAAATCGTTCCCTAAGGGCGATATTGCCTATTCAGCGCACGCCTCGAGGACCCTGGCGGCAACGCGGGAAGTATGTGAGTCAACGTGTTAACCCTTAAGACATTTCCTGGTGATTCTCGTTCCTTCGCCTTCTCGTGTTTGTGTTTGGAAAGGAGGAGGGTGGTGGAAGACTGGATATAGGGAGGTGTGGGGGAAGAATAGCGGGGAGAAAGGAGAGAAGAAGAGAAAGAGGATAAGAGGGGGGAAGAGCGGTTAGAAGAGTGGGAAGAGCGGTTCGTTGGGAAGGAATTGGAGAGGATGGGAAGAGAGAGAAGGAGAGGGAGAGGAAATTTTGCTTCCTTTTATTCTTCCTATCTGATTTCTATTCAGCCGAAAGGGTCTGTGGGAACTAGGAACTTCTCAGACGATTTTTTTTTTTCGCTTTTATTGTTATCATTATCTACTTCGGTTGAAATGCAGACAGTTTTATTCATCAAATACACACTATATAAAATCATACGTCTAGATTGCTAGCTTGCTGTCAGAGACATAAGAACCAGAGAAGTAAATCTCTCTATCGTTGGCTTAGGGTTTGTTATAGTCTGTTTGTTTTTGTTAAGGTAGAGGGAAGTGCGGAATCGAGTGATGAGTTAGCGGGGCGGCGAGAGGGGGGGGGGCGTAGTTAAGTGGCGCCCTAAGTGGCCCGAGTCGAGGGCGAGGGTCTCCTGCGTCCATCACGTCGCCAACGAGCGGGAGAGCGATGGCAGTGCCTCGAGCGGACGCGGTCGATCTTAATCTCGCTGTCTGAGGAAGAGGCTCTATTAACCACTATCAAAAGTCCGCTTGATGATAATGAGGCTGAAGACCTAATGACATCGTAACGAGGGGAGTTTCGCACACACGCACACACGCAGTATAAGAGGCGAGTGTGATTAGCCTTTGTTCTCCCGATGATATACTTCGCACCATAAATCCGGAGGGAGGCCAGAGTCAGGACGGTGATGAAGCTGATATAGTTGTACCTACTGATGGATATCTCGCTCTCCTGTAACGTTACTTCATGACACAATGCTTATTCTTCCCCTGTTATATTACATAATAACACAGGTCCCTTGCAGCCCTTCCATCACTGATAATTCTACCTCTAGTCTCCGTGCAGGTGAAGGCACTAAAGAGGGCTTCGGTATTTACATACTTGACCCTCTTTTCTGGACCGGAGTTGCTCTCGCAGCCCCTTCGTTCCTGCAGACGGGCGGGCTCTCCTACAGGGATAGATGGAGGGTGTGATGAAGGAGAAGCGCGTTTTTACTCTTTGTTTGCCCGAAAGATTAACTGGTTTATCA
>NC_051404.1:4000280-4000979 GCF_015228065.2 Penaeus monodon | reverse complement strand
TATTTCTTCCCGTACATCAGTCTATCTTTCCCTTTCCCTCTCTTTCTCAAGCTCCCCCAGCTTTATATGCAAGCGCAGTCACAAGCACAAGCCGTACTTGCCCCTCCCAAACCTACTCCGAACGCCGTCTTGAATGAGTAACATCCTCCCTGAGATCCACGCTGGCGTTTTGCAGTTATCACCATGCCTGCATAACATAATATTACACAGTCCTCTTCTTTGTTCAATGACCCATTCGCTCCGGGTCAGATTGCCTCTCTTTCCACGTCATGTTTGTCCAACGAACACCCTGTTTGCAACTACTTCTTTGTCTTTTCCGATTCTTCCTCTTCTTGGTCTAACGACCCTTTGCTTTAAGTCGAACCACCTCTTCCCTCTTTCCTGGAGGGTTAAACTACCTCTTTTTATTTTTCTTCTTACTGCCTCGTCTTGGGTCAGACTAACTCTTTACTCTTCCTCTTTCCTCTTCTACTTTGTCTAACGACCCCATTGCTTCAGGTCAAACCACCTCTTCCCGCTTTCCTTAAGGGTTAAACTACCTCCTTTTTTTTTTCTTTCCTCTTTCCTCTCTCCCTCGGGCACCGCGCCTCGACTCCGGCCGCAGTGGGGGTCGTGTTTACCCCGAATATCAATTATGGATTTCGGCGTAAACACTCCACCATCTCTCGGAGATGCGTCGGGGGAGCACGCATATTTGAG
>NC_051404.1:3999429-3999632 GCF_015228065.2 Penaeus monodon | reverse complement strand
GCACATAAGGAGGTGTGTGTGCTTTAGTGTGTGTAACAATGAGATTTTGTTCATCATATTTGATATATCATATGCATTCCTCCCTCCTTCCCTTTACATATCTGTGCACCTATTAGTCACACCCTATCTCTGTCTATGCACTTCCTCATCTCGCTACTTACCTCCTATTTATCTACTCACCCACCTACTTACCCAGCGGCCTA
>NC_051404.1:3998415-3999374 GCF_015228065.2 Penaeus monodon | reverse complement strand
CGTGTTATATGGCAGACTTTCCCCGCATGACACAAGACGGATGGTCGCCTCGGCTCGGCCACCGCGCGCGCACGCCGACGTCGGAGAGGGTCGCCGGGTAAAGGGTGCTTGCGTGTTTGTTCGGTTTATGGTGCTTTTGGGGTGTTTTTTTTTTCGTAAGGGGGGGGGGGTGTTTGGTGACTGATTTGCGATTGTTTTGGGTTGAGGAGTGTTGGTAGTTTTGCTGTGGTGTATCGTCTGGGTGTTTCAGCTACGAATTGTTGTTCGAAATGCTTTAGGCTGACGTGTATCTGTAGTTTGTAATTGTGTTGGTTTGTGGAAATTTGTGTTTACGAATGTCTAATTTGCCGGTGAGAGCAAGGCCCATCCTCCTGGCGCTTCGGCGACCTCTTCGGGTCACACGAGGCAGTCATTAGCGAAAGACCACGGGGGATCAGCAGGAGGATTGAGTGCTCCAACTTTCTCTCTAAGGGTTTTTGAGTTTGAAAGAACGTTGGGGGTCTCGCGCGGGGTCCGAGGTTAAAAGGGGGAAGGGGTTGGTGGTGAGGTGGAGGGGTAGGGGTGAGTTACGTGGTTACTTGAGGGTTAAATCTTTTTCCTAAGGTTGACTGATCTCGTACGTGGCCTGAAACCCGAGATCGTGAAGCCAAAATTTTCGACTGTGGTCTTTAAAAACCTGTGTGGAATTTCGATACGGTACCAACGAGCTTTCGAAAAAACAAGGCACCACTTGCAATTCAGATATTTTAAAACACAATTCCGAGCGAAGATGTTGACACGAATCATCATAAAGTGAAAAAGGAAATCAAAACTATGTGATCAAAAGCATTTTAGTAATTTATCTCAGCTGGCGCACAGGAGCGGCGGGAAAGCCTCTTATGGTCTGATGACCAGCAAAAGCGCCACAAACTGCAGCCGTAATTCATATGCCTCAACATCTAGATCATTATCAATATGAT
>NC_051404.1:3997827-3998143 GCF_015228065.2 Penaeus monodon | reverse complement strand
ACGCCCCTCCGCTTCAACAGGTTCGTGAACGTTCATAAATCCAGTTCTTATCTGCCGTCGCTTGCACCCACGCGCCCTCGGTGGCATATCCGCCATCGCTTCGTAGAGCCCAGTTTTCCGTGGAAGACCCGCGTGGATTTGGACCTTAGCTGCAGCCGGGGTCGAGGACCGTCTTGCCCCGCGGTCATGAGTGTCCGGCGGCGATGGAGGAGATCCTTAAGTGATCCTCGGAAGGTCTTAAGAAGTCCCCAGGGGGTCCTGCTCCGCTCGGTCAGGTGCAGCCGGGGAGGACTGCGGCTCTGCTCTCGTTCGCGGA
>NC_051404.1:3996305-3997777 GCF_015228065.2 Penaeus monodon | reverse complement strand
GAGATGTCTTTTGGCATCATCCAACTAAAAGATTGAGTGCAGATGACTGGTGCCAGTTTAAATAACTCAATTTGATAAAAATAAAGGATTATGTAAGAAAAAAATAAAGCGAAAAATACACGCGTGGCCAATGGCCGCAGTTTCAAAGAATGAATGATGTTTACCTCGAGTCTCACACTTTCTTCGAAGGCGATAATGAATAGAGTCAACATGAAGGCACAGACCCCTTTACCCCTCTACCCCCACCCTAGCCCTAGTACCCCTTCCCTCGACGCGACCCCACACTTGTCCGCTAACGAATTTGTAAAACTGGGGTTCATGAATATTCAAGTTCCGTCAGCCAATAAGAGGAGAGATTACGGGCGACAGATAACAAACGACTGATCATTACGTATTCAAGACATTTACTTCTTGTTTACCGCCACTTTACAAGCGCAGAGAACCACCTCCGCCCCCCGCCCGTGCCTCCAGAGCGAACCGTATTAGCTGTTATGAACACGTATTAACAAACTCTGGCACGTAATGGCAGTCGCTACACCTCGCGGCGTCAAGTGCATACGCTCTGCCTGTCGCCGCCATCATGCGCTCTCAGTCATGTACCCATGTACAATTGCTTCGTAGGTCACCTGCTGCTTCGCTTTTCCGAGGCAGAAGGAACCTCGTGACGATCCGGGATGGCTTCGTTGCTTCGAATCGGTGTTCGAAAAGACCGAAGCCTTTCTGCTCGCCTTTTTTTATCTACTCATTTATATTATTTTATTGTTATTCTTGTTAATATATTAATTGCTTTGATTAAAACGCATCATCAAACAGGTAGATACAATGAGGGCATTTTCTGTAAATAAAATTGTATCTTTTTTACGATAAAGCGTTTTGCCTTCATGAACAAAAAAATAGACTTAAAAATATTATTTGTCAAGACTGTAGCTCATTAAGAACACTTTATATGCACCAATCATTTCTGAAGGACATGAATATAGACCAAGGCCGTATGATCATTCGTAAGATTAAAATCGATTTACATGCTAGCGCCGACACGTAAACAACTCTTAAAGTGAATGTGACTGAAAGCAGCGGCATCGAACTCATCCCCTGCTGCCTGGCGTAGGTTTACCTGCTGATAGCTTTATCACGGTCTTATCAGCATTCTCACGGCCCTGCCATTATCCGCATGCCTTCCTCATCACAATTAAAGCGTCTTCGCCATTCTCACGGTCTCTTCTTCCTTACGGTTTTCTTATTATCAAGATAAAGAAGGGACCCTCTCCTTATCGCTCGCTCAGCTTCATCACTCTGTGTTACCCTGTTGACCCCAAACACCCAGAGGAGGCTCGTATGTGTGTGTGTCAGGTGTTGGCTGTTACTCTAGATTTTGTATTCATGATCACGTCACCCACGTTACTTTCACCCCTCCCCCCCTCCCCATTCTTGCTTGGATCCTCCTCTCACCGTGCTTACTCATATGGCAACTG
>NC_051404.1:3993737-3995643 GCF_015228065.2 Penaeus monodon | reverse complement strand
ATGATCCTCACTTCGGCCGCAGTACAGAGGGCCCGTCCCAGCAGGACCACTTGCGTCTCGATTATATTACACAGGGGAAGAGGGTCGGGCCAGCGGAGTGGGTTCGGGGACGATTGTTTTGAACTGGATCCTATACTTGGCCTCGGGACACAAGGGATTTACTTACATTGGGAGTGCTTATCCGTCGTGGCTCTGTTTGTTTGAGTCTTGTATGTATTTTTTCTTGGATATGTATGTTTTATTTGTTTCTGTATGTCAGTCTGTGTATGTTTTATGAGTATACTAATCAAGGATATAGTTCTTGTTGTTTCATTTAATGTATTTTCATATATTTCTTAGAAGGTATGTGCTTTGTTATAAAATCTATGTAAAAATCAATCCCTTTTGAGGGCTTCAAATTTCAAGACCACACAGGAAGTCAAAGCTTGACAATTATCTTAAAACACATAGAATTCGTGTTGATCTCTAAATCTTTTTAATACAGTTGCCCTTACTGTTGCCATCCATAGCCCCTTTGAGAGAGACTCTGCACCGAATTGAATTCACATTAAAAATATATCACGTATATACATGTTCGGCACATCTTTTCAGAGATAAATGTTTATGCCCAAACAAGGGAAGGTTGTCGTCTTTATAGACAAGCCCGCATGGCAACAGAAGATTACGTGTTTTAATCCGACATTTGCAAAATGATGCGAGATCATTCATAAGTTTCACGCGCTGAATGAATTGATTTTTGCCAATGTCTGTTTTGTTTACCTTTTGAAGCAAGATACAAAGGTCGATCTCCTCTTCGGAAGCGTTTGTTCTGACCGGTCGAAGTCTCCGCGCCGGCATGAGGAAACTGTTGATATCTTTTGTTTTTGTTGCATATGTAAACACGTTTTCCATAAACAGAAGGCGAGTTCAGCTACCTGGGATCGCGGCCCTTGATCGTGAATATGATTCCGAGGCCAAATTAGGCGATAACTACGAGACGTGTGCGAATGTTGTGGCGGCGGAGACAACCTCCCCGTGATGATGAATGCCCCGAGTTCTCTCACACAACACCGCGGCGAAGGCGTCGAAACTAACCGCAAAATGGCCCCCTCGTAACTAATAGGATGACTTTACTTAGCACTTGAGAAATTTATTAAGACGATTGTACTACTTTATACCTATTGTTTCTAATTGTAGAATTTACGACAGTATTGTCTTCTAGGGATGATATTGGATGGGACCCGTTTTTAGGTTTCGGATTTCCAAGTCTTCTTTTGTTTACGATTATTATCTTGAAAGTATTTCTACACCATGGCCTATGGCATACATCCAATTGTGTTCCCGGATACACAGGTTCAAAATATGTAGCATAGGTATTACACAAGAGACTGATTACAGAAATTCATCCAAAGTAAAACAACAACAAAAAAGTGAAGGAATGACACCGCGTCCATGGAGATGATGTACGAGTAGTCAGTCTTGGAATGAGACCGCGAGTCCAAACAGATGGAACTAGAACAACGAAGACCGAGGGAGCGGGTATGTGGGTAGTTGACCTGGGCGAGGATGATGTAGTGATTGAGGGAAGAAGCGATGGAGTACTTCCAGGGCGTGATGGAGTGACGGGGCATGGGGGAAGACCTGCACAATCATACTTACTTCATCACGAAAGAGCCCCGGGGCGGATCTGATCCCACGCGCTCCTTCTTTCTGTCTTCCTGATACTCCCTACGTTCGTTCGATCTTCTTGTTTTCCTTATTCCTTTTATATTTCTATTGCTTTCTGATTTTCAGTACGACTCTATATGGCTCTGAGATAATATAACGGTTGATGAACTACGTGGCTGTGAAAGCAACGCAACCCAGAAGCATCTTTTCGTGCGGTTTCCTCATCAGGTTCGCGACATTCGCCTTTTGTTGTCCCCGA
>NC_051404.1:3993146-3993509 GCF_015228065.2 Penaeus monodon | reverse complement strand
TTCCCGCAAGACCCTCCCGTGAGATCAAGTGTTTTCTCCGGTTATCTGTCAGTGTTACAGAGGCTAATAATGGGAAATTACAGGTCTGTGTCCAGCACATATATTGCAGCAGGGAGACTTCAATACACGAGCACCTCCAGCGCCCCATCAGCTGCTCGGGGGATCCGGCGCGCCCCTGGGAGGTCCTGGCAGGATGGTCTCGCCGCAGGACAAGACCTCGAGGGTAAAGAGGGCGCGGGCAGGTCTGACTCGCACGAGATTATCCTTCTTCAGGATCGCTTTCCGGGGCCCCGATGCCTGTCCTTGGCGGCGAGAAGGTGAGGCCATTTCGCGAGGCTTTTTCCTCATACAGTTTGCCAAGAC
>NC_051404.1:3992110-3992488 GCF_015228065.2 Penaeus monodon | reverse complement strand
GCGACGATGTGTTGGGACAATGCCAGGTAGGGAGGCAGAGGACGCGATGACAATGGCGTCAAGGAGTTGCGGACAGTGTAAGGACGTCTTGGGCCAACCTCCTTCACATAGGGAGGTGGGGGTACGTGAAATAGATTACGTTAAGGATGCTTTTGTGTTTTGGGATTAATATAATACATGGGATTATGAAAGCTGATTGGATTTTTTAAGATTAGGTTTATGGATGTAGGGATTAAAAGTCTTTGAATCGGCCGTAATGGGAGTTGATCGTAAAATGATAATGAAGGTTTGAGAACACAGCGTAATAAGCAGGTGAGGCAGAGCGAAGGGAGGGCAGCAGGACAGGTGAAGGACGAGGAAAGTTCCCAGGAGGTTGAC
>NC_051404.1:3991303-3992084 GCF_015228065.2 Penaeus monodon | reverse complement strand
CTTAATTTACAATAGGGAGGGACAGAGTGGGTTTACAACAAGGTAAGAGTTATGGGGGAACTGTGACAGCCTGGGACTATGATGCAATACAGAAACGTTATATGACAAATGTGTGACTGTAAATATGACCGTTTTACTGTGAGACTGGGTAACTAAAATGCAGCGTTATTGTAATATTAAGTGAATTAGAGTACATAACAAGAGTCAAACTGTAACAGACACTGTCTAATACCACGTGGCTGGGCTAGAATCGAGTTTTGAGAAAGACGTAACAGGACTGTATATACAGTAGGTAAGAAGAAAATGCTTTAGATAAATGAAAATGGCAAATAATAGTGGTTACTGATATACAAAAGGTCACGGATGGGCGAAGTGCAGAGGAACTTTGCGATTGCGTGACTGCATTTCTCTTGTGATGGCCATTCGTCTAACACAGTCTCCTAGAGATTAAGACTGTCATGACTGTCCATGATTATTGATGAATGCGTCTCAGCTAACAAGTGTAGCAGAAGGAGACCAAGACTCACCTCTCCGCAGGTATAAGTTGTAAAATCGACATTATGTATTTAAGTGTTCCGTGTAAGCAAAATAAGGCAAGGAAAAACAGAAAACGAGGTTATATGACAGACAGCTGAACTTTACAAATCAGCAGCTGGCATTACATAGGTATTGTAATGGCCATAATAACGGCGAATTATGGTTCTGATGTATTCTTGTCTACGAACGCTTTCAGTTAAGAGACAAGAGGTACTAGGGGGACAGAAATTACTGTAGACAACAG
>NC_051404.1:3990791-3991140 GCF_015228065.2 Penaeus monodon | reverse complement strand
ATGAAGCAGACAAGCACGAGACAGGTCAGGAGCCAAGGTCAGCCGCGCGGGGGCCCTGCTGGACGCCCCAGAGGAGGTGGTCAGTGCGGTGGCGCTGGACGCAGGAAGATGGTTAGTGTTATTTCACGTCTTTCAATCACAAATCCATTTTTATTAGTGTCGCACAATGTGAAATGGTAACGACTTCTCAATACTTTTAGTGCGGTGGATGTTGGGGGATGGCTAATAAAAATTCCCCCTTTTATAGTTCTGTGGGCGTGGTGGCTGGGCGAGCGGTGTATGGTCGGCTGGCCGTGTGGGGGCGCAGGTGGGCAGCCGGGGAAGCAGGGACGCATGCGTGTTGCTCTAC
>NC_051404.1:3989703-3990009 GCF_015228065.2 Penaeus monodon | reverse complement strand
CTCCACACGTGCACAGTCTATGCATTTATAATTATGCAAACTCCCCAAATACAAAGATGAATGAATAATGATACAAAAAAGGAGCAAACTGTTCAGCGCAAAACCCACACCCATAAACACAGGCAACTCTCCGCCCACGCCTACTTGTACGCTCTCGGTGATATGGATATGGGCGGACCTACTATGAGAGGGCGTTGTTACGGCAGGGAGGGTTGAGAACTCGCGTTTACTCAAGTACCTTGGCGGATGTGTCACCTGCGGGAATCGACAGGGGACGAGGCAGTGACGAGAGGAGAAATGCTGTGC
>NC_051404.1:3988841-3989636 GCF_015228065.2 Penaeus monodon | reverse complement strand
CAAGGGGCTAGAACCGCGGGAGGAGAGGCTGTAGGAGAGTGAAAAAATTATAGAATGTGCGTGGGAAACACAACGAAGAAAAAAAAAAGAAGAGGCTGTGTGAAAATGACTAGAATCACGAGAGATGATGTTGTGTGAGAGTAGAAACTATTGGAATCTACATGAGGAACAGACCAATCAGAATCGCAAAGAAAGAAGATGCTGCTGTGTGAAGATGAATGTCACCGCGAGAGAAGATACCACCGTATGAGAGGAAGTAACGACCAAAATTGCGTGAAGAGAAAATGCCCAAGGAAACTGGAATTAACTAGTATCACGAAGGGAGATGCCCAACGAGAATAATAGGAGAAAAAAAAATGTCCCAAGAGGATGAAAACGACAAGAAACGAAGAGAGAAAATTCCCTAAAATTATTAAAAAAAAAACAGAGCAAGGCGGAGAGAAAATGACAAAACCAAAGTGTAAAAGAATGAAAAGATTCCGAGAGCGAACGAATCTGCTATAGGAGCCCGGAAACGACCAGAACCACGTGCATGATGATGATGGTGACGTGGGTGTAGTTTTAGTGGACTGAGAATCACCCGGGCATGTGCAAGTGTATCTGTCACAGCCCATTAGCGTCGCACTCTTGAATGTTGCTAATCTGAGGCATAATTACACGTTTCTTTTTTCAGGATTCTTGATCGTGTCTGTTTTGCATTGAGGGAAGGGAAGGAATGCCATATCTTATAGTCTCAAAAATAATTAGGAATAATATATTTTCATCTTATCTCCTTCATCCCTTCCACACCCCGAA
>NC_051404.1:3988152-3988616 GCF_015228065.2 Penaeus monodon | reverse complement strand
ATGGGAAATAGACAAATCAGTAAATAAACATATCTGGACACGCCATCAGAGGAGACCCACCGCAGCATCGCCGGCTGTCGTCTGGGAGAGTGAGGCAACCCTCCCCCTGAGGCACACACACTACCACGCGGAAACGCTTCGAGTCTGGCATTACGCAAGGACGCCGCTCGGACGCCGCTCGGAGGGCCAGAGGATCCCATGACGGCAGAAAGGACAAAGGACTTGCGGGCGGGAGAGGAATCGCCCGTAGAATCGAGGTGCGGCAGCGTCAGGTGAAAAACGGAACGGTGGAAGAACCGGAGAAAGAATTTTGGTGGGAGAGGAACGACGAGAGAATTTTTGGGAGAATGAATGGCCGAGTTCACGAGAAATCATTGCCAGAGAAAGTATGCAAGGAAGTGAAGGGTGAAAAAAAACATGTTGGAATGTGTATCACAGCATGCGAAGATGATTCTACGATGAAT
>NC_051404.1:3987505-3988095 GCF_015228065.2 Penaeus monodon | reverse complement strand
ACCTAAATACACTATGTGGACCAAGGTCTGGCATGACAAAATGCGAATGTCAGAACCCATCCATAACATAAGTTAAGCATGACACTTGATCAAAGACATGACAGGTGGTCTGAGACACGACATGCAGCCAGTGATCCATCATCATCATACAGGAGCCTCGGCATAACCCAAGCATAGGAACACGTCATGCATGGCGAGTGAAGCTAACCGTGAAAAAGAAATAATTCACTGCGGTAGAAAGCCTTGGCTGTGAAAAGAAGCACCACAAGCAAAGTATTTTCGGAGAATCGAGGCTTAAGAGGGAGACGTCGAGACAATGGCCCTCCCGTCCTTATGACAGGTGGATTGCGGCCACATGATAAGAACCCTCCACTCCCATTACCCTGCCTCTCCACCCCCCCCTCCCCTCGCAGTCCCCGGAGCACGTGCCAGGAGCATAAAGGATGAACCTCTGCATTCCTGAGCACAGCAGATGACAGAGGAACAGAAAAGTCTCGATCCATTCGTGCAGGAGGCTCTTCGAGTGGGCGGCCGAGCTGCTTCTGTACAGTTCCTTGGTATTTGTACTTGACTGTGACTGGGCCCTCTTG
>NC_051404.1:3986778-3987454 GCF_015228065.2 Penaeus monodon | reverse complement strand
ACGCACACCAATCCAGAGCTCATTATGACCCTTTTACACCGGCGACGATCAAACTACTTTTTGCGGGAAGGCAATCGCGCAAAAAGCCCCTTGACCTGTCCTGCTCACACCGATCGCATGGCCCGGTAAACACCCTCGTTGGATTCGCGCGCCCGTTACCCGTACATGCCATTCCTCTCTCGCACTTACCTCGACAGGAGCCATTGCCGTCGGACTGTGATCTAGCAGACGTCTCGTGACACTTCCGACATCCTCTAGCAGTTCTGGAAGTGGCGGAGTCTCCTCTGATCTGGGTGTTCGAAGCTTCTCTCTTCTGCAATCTTCTCGCTATAATTATGAAATTGTTCTCGTTGGCTTGACCACCTCCAGGGGAATAACTGTATGTTCTAGTTTTACTATCTCTCTTATAGGTTCACTCTCTTATTTCTTTATGCCCTTGCTTTACTCTGCCTCGTGCCTGGATGATATATGTGCTAGTGTTTAGATTTTTTTTGTCTCCTCGGCGCAGCAGCGTGTGGACACCGGCAACATGACAGGTCCAAGTTGCCGAGTTCCTTGGCCACCAGCAGCAGTGAGGCCCTGGTAGAGTACTGGTATCCTGACGCCACTCTTGGAATACTAATGTCGTCTTCCCGGTATTTCCTCTGGCACCAAACAAAAAAGGAGTTCGGGAGCG
>NC_051404.1:3986140-3986757 GCF_015228065.2 Penaeus monodon | reverse complement strand
CTGAGGTCGCCTCTCTTGTTGGCGTGTCAGCTTATGTCACTTCATTAACGCGGTCAATCCGTCGCTGAAACAGGTCGCGTCGAGATTTTTATAATCTTTTCGGGCAAGTTTTGTATTCTGTGCAGCCAATGTTATTTTTAACTATATATTTCATATAGCATTATACCTGGAAATATTTTCCTTTCCAGAAAATACTAGCCAGTGCCCACTGAGGTCCTTCTCCACTCAGTCATAAGACATCCATAAATCCTCATGTCAGAGATACTCTAATCTGACGCACTTGTTGACCGTTCCCTTCACTCCGACCAAGCCGTCATATTAAATCACGAATCGCCGACACCAGACGAACATGCGAGCGCAGAAAGCACAATCCCGAAACCCGAGAACAAGGAACAGCAAGCAGGAACACAGGCGGTCGCGCAAAACACACACGTGCCGAACAGGTGAACGTCGGGAACACCCCCAGAGAGTGTGAGGCGAGAGCGCGCGGCACAGCGGTTGCGTCTGCACTCCGGCGCGGCCAACGAGGGACTGAGCGCAGGTGAGTCGGGTGGCGGCGAGACGCAGCTGGGCCTGAGGAGGTGAACACGCTGGAATGCTTGGCAGGAGATCTACGT
>NC_051404.1:3985815-3986060 GCF_015228065.2 Penaeus monodon | reverse complement strand
GTGGATAGAGAGGTTGGTAAAGAGGGGTGGGGAAAGAAAGAGGTAAGAGTAGAATGATGGTTAGGGAAGGAGGGAAGAGTAGACAGATTGAAAAGGAAAGAGGTTGACAAGAGGGATGGAGAGAAAAGAAGATGGGGATGAGGGAAGTTAGAGGAGGGAATAGAAGGGTGGAGAGAGGAGAATGGTGTCCCTCTTTTAGACATATTGCTATTGCTATCATTGTTATTATCACCTTTAGATATTAC
>NC_051404.1:3984974-3985151 GCF_015228065.2 Penaeus monodon | reverse complement strand
ATGGGAATAGAAGAATGGAGAGAGAAAGGGGGAGTAGAAAGATTGATAAGGAAGCTGTTGGGAGAAGAGAGATGCAGAAGGAAGGAGGGGGGAGTTGAAAGACTGAGGAGAAAGGAGGTGGACAAGAGGGATGGAGAGGGAAGGGGATAGGGGTGGAAAGACAGGAAGGGAAGAGCA
>NC_051404.1:3984554-3984795 GCF_015228065.2 Penaeus monodon | reverse complement strand
ATCCCGCTACAGTAATTATTAATCTATAGCTTTACAGTAATTATTAAATTATAGCTTTATAGCCATCCTTAGGCCGTCGAGAGGAGGAATCAAGCTATTTTTGCTTGTCGTCCTTCCACTCAAAGCTCGTTATTCTCCTTCCTCTCGTTGGGTCTACATTCACGGGCTCCTGCATGGGAGTTAGGAGTAGGGAGGATGGAGATACGGTAGGAGGTGTAAGTGGAAGGACACAAATGGGAAG
>NC_051404.1:3984093-3984436 GCF_015228065.2 Penaeus monodon | reverse complement strand
GATGACAAGAGCAGGAAATAATCGCCCATGCCTCTCCCTTCGTTTCTTCCATCTACTCCTTCTACACCTACAGAAAAAAATGAGGAGAGAGGATGCTCGAGTCCAGCTTCCCGAAGAAGACCCGAGAACCACCGACGCTTGCACAGGAGTCGGTGGAGATGATTGCCAGCGTTGGTACACGACTCGCGCCATTGTGCTGATGGAGAACAAGATGACGTGTGCTCGTATTCGCCTGGAACAGTTATCGTGCGCTAATTTCGTCTCAGCGGGTCTCTTGTCTTCTGGGCCACGATGATAAACGATAGACGACTGATATTAATTATTAAAATAAGATTATGTATTC
>NC_051404.1:3982427-3982671 GCF_015228065.2 Penaeus monodon | reverse complement strand
ATATTAAATATACCAGTGATAAAAACAGTGAATTTTCATATTTTATATTCTTTGCACGAATGAAATACTGCTTTTCAGATCTCTACACTTGCTGTTTAATCTTAAGAGTTACGAAACATCATCAACGTTATTTTCATTCATTTTTGACATTAATGTATTTCTGTGCAATGAGTTGCTATTGTTTGTAAAGGGAAACAGAGACGGTAATATGAGATATGATGTACACACGTACTTACACAAAGGA
>NC_051404.1:3980157-3980404 GCF_015228065.2 Penaeus monodon | reverse complement strand
GATAATACCCTAGACTTTAAGTGTGTCATAACAGTGCTTAAAAAAGAGAGACTGGACTAATAGCCAAAATGATTATGATAATCATGTGTGTACACGTGTTTTGTTTGTATGATTCTGTATGAGTGTGTGTAATTGCGTATCCTTGCGTTTGTACATGCATTTATTTGTCTTAACATTTTCTCATATCTACTTGTTCATCTTAAAGAGAACAGACAGTGATAACGCTCCATTTAGTTTCATTACAAAC
>NC_051404.1:3979939-3980122 GCF_015228065.2 Penaeus monodon | reverse complement strand
ACCAAAAGCACCGTGAACGTTTTTCATGTCTGTCTTAACGTATATTTGCTTGTAAAATAAACATCGGTCATTTTTTACCCTAACTGACGCACGGGAAATGGTATATAGTTTTTGTAAACCTCAACCTTATGAATTGCTGTTTGAGCCGGAAACAGGCAAATGCTTATACGATGATTGCAAGCA
>NC_051404.1:3979549-3979719 GCF_015228065.2 Penaeus monodon | reverse complement strand
ACACGTGTGTGTGCGTATATCCAAATGCATGTGTGATTTTTGCTCTCTATTTTACATAGTAACATTATCACAAATGTTTTTTCTTTGTTTTATTATTCCGTTTTTATTTGATTTTACAGATATGCCTGCAATCATGAAATATATCAGCATTCCATGAAATAATCTAACCA
>NC_051404.1:3978184-3979347 GCF_015228065.2 Penaeus monodon | reverse complement strand
TATAAGTAAAAATGTTTAATACTTTAGAATGTTATATTTTTACCAGAACATATTACTGACGCCAGGCATCACAATTGGACATAAATAATTTTAACCAAAGTCGTCCGTTTCATTAAAAAAAAAGGTGTACAGATAAATTAAACAGTATTTGTTTCCCAGAGTAGGTCGCTTTTTCTATATTTCTGTAGATCAGTATATAAAATCATGTTTCTTTAAAATCCTTTCACTCTTCATATACTTCTGACAGCTAAATTATTTACTGCTTCCCTTCATGCAATTTGCTGCTCAGGATGTCTCGAACTCTGTTTTAGAACGTTTATAAGACGTGAAATTGAGAGATTAATCTCTGGAAAAGACTCGTGGGAAATTATCTTATAATGCTAATGGGATACTTTGAGCGAAATACATCCCTCTCATAAATTCATAAGTTATAATTTCCTTTTGTACAATTTCACGTCACCGATTGCAAGCTCATACTGTGGGTGGAATGCCGGTGTTTGTTTTGTCCCGTTGTTATCGTATGATATGATTAAAAGTAAAGGATTTTTCGCAGCAGATTTACACGTGATGCGTCTGTTTACAAAATCCTTTGTTTGAGTCCCGCGCCTCTCTTCAATAATATTACAATAGCAGAATTAATGAAGTTAAAAATATATCGAAAACGTCCTGGCCTCCACCCCACGGCAAGGACAAACGTGACGGGAAGTTTAAAACGACCATTTTCCAATCAAGTTTTGACGTGTCTGTCTTTCCCGAAAGAAGTCTGCTCAGAGTTACGACCGTTTGAGAACCATTATCATATTTCCAGTCGCATGGAAGGTGTATTAATGCACGAGTTCCTTGGAATATAACGGGGTATAAGTTCTATGATTAACGCTTTGCTTTGATACTCGGAATTACCATTTGACATCTTTTTGCCCTTGTAATTGGCTCGGCACGATAGGAAATGTTGTGTCTTTTATAACAGTCAGTTAAGCAACCACGCGTTATGCATTGATAAAAATGTGAAACTATTACATAACAGTTGGATAAACGAATTTTCATTGTGGGAAGGAGGGGAGGGGGGGCTGAAACAACTACATAATGCTAATAGAATTCTAAATGACGAGCTGACACTTGCGTGATGATTGTGAACGGCTGCTTCTCCTCATATATGAGAAGCA
>NC_051404.1:3976190-3976785 GCF_015228065.2 Penaeus monodon | reverse complement strand
GCCCACGGTGCATCGGCCAAAGTAAATTTGTTAGAAGAAAGATCACACTCTGGAACACACGGTCTATCCTGATGCCTTTTATTGGCGGCCAGTGACAGTACCACGGTAACGAGATGTCATAAAAGCTCATTGCGCCGTAACGACTACTTTAGTGACGCCTGGAGACCAATTAAGGCGTTACTGACATTTTACTGGGATGTCAGTATGATTATCGCCGTGTAATGGGGGTTTAGCGGGCCGAGCGTTGACCATAGCGCCCGCTAACCTGTTTGTATAGCGAAAAACCGCCATTAGGGTAAAATATAGATTGTCAATTACACAGGTTATCGTTGGATGGACGTCGTTTTTCTGGTTAGATTAGGTTGGTAGGACAAAGCAGTAAAATACGACGTTATGTGAAATCCATTGCCTTCGAATTAGATAACTGTGAACAAGGTTTGATGAAAGATATTCTCGCAAATAAATACAGCGGTTTACTGGGGGGGGATATAACGTTGTCATTGAAATATCTGTTCTGGCACAAGATTACCAAGAAAATAAATGCACTGTGTCACTAGATTAAAAGAAACGGAGAAAAGTTGAAAAATTAAAATTA
>NC_051404.1:3975624-3976090 GCF_015228065.2 Penaeus monodon | reverse complement strand
TTTTATAAACATTTTTTTAAAAGTGTTTATAAACCTATGTTTATAAAAACTATTTAAAAAGTGGTTTTATATAAACGGGTTTTTGGTGTTTTTTAAAAATAAAAACATAGTTTTTATAAAACACTATGTTTATAAACAGTGTTATATAAACATTTTTATATAAATTTATGTTATACAAACACTGTTATATAAACACTAGTTTATAAAAACTATGTTATAAAACATATGTTTAATAACACTTGTTATATAAACACTATGTTTATAAACATGTGTTTTATAAACAGTGGTTATATAACCGTGGTTTATATAAACAGTGTGTTATATAAACAGTGTGTTATATAAACACTATGTTTATATAAAAACTATGTTTATATAAACACTTTGTTTATATAAAGAGTATGTTTATATAAACACTATGTTATATAACACATGTTATATAAACAGTGTTTAAAATAAACATAGTTTT
>NC_051404.1:3968379-3969080 GCF_015228065.2 Penaeus monodon | reverse complement strand
TCCTAAAAAATGGGTTTGTTATATTTCATTCATTAATTCACTCTGATGCGTAAATTATCAATAACAACAATGACTGACGACAGATATTGCAATATGAAAAAGAAACACCTCTATTCCCTCTAAGCCAAACCCTTGAGCCTATGACGTATCCATTGCAGCCCCAGACCCAGTGAGATCTATAGTCGCTGCTGGTTTGGTTAAGTCTATGATCTCATCAACGAGGGTCGGTTCCTCGTCTTGGGATGGCGAGTTGTCGTACAGGAGCGTCTGCTGCAGCTGATGGAGCGCAGTCACCAGGACGTGCAGCTGCTTGCGTCTCAGGCTCAGCTTCTCCTCCAGTTGGTCTCTCTTTGACTGGAAAAAGGAAGTAGAGGAATTGTAAACAAGAGATCTGAAAAAAGTTCTTTTGTGTTCCTTGAAGTGTTCAAATTAGAAAAATTAACTAATACTAAATATAATATCTTATTCTTATCTTCGTGATCCTTTTTTTTCTAATTAACAATCTTATAGGAAACTGCTTTCCTGAAACTAAAAGATTATACTATTTACATTTGGTTACATTTTCAGTTCATATTTCTTAATTTTCTCAAACAATTTGTCTTCTTCCAAAGCCCCCAGCTTTTTATTATAATAACTAATATCAAAGTATCTTACATTGAGAATACCAGACTAAGCAGATATACAAGAAACAATTCAAGGAG
>NC_051404.1:3968076-3968312 GCF_015228065.2 Penaeus monodon | reverse complement strand
ATAAAATGCTTATGCAATACTTAAAGAAATAAAACTACTATTAGCTCTTAAATATAAAGGGACTGGGTGATGTTTATGAATCCAGAGTGATCCTTGCTGGCTATGCCTTTTATTGTAATTAAAATGGTTCACATTTTGTCATGACGAATAGTTATCTAAGTCAATAAATAACTGATTTATTCCATCCCAAAAATGATTTTTCTTATAATACCACAAAACAACTTATTCAAAAAATT
>NC_051404.1:3967304-3967973 GCF_015228065.2 Penaeus monodon | reverse complement strand
ACCACTTTCCTTTATGATGATGATATCTACTAAATTCATACAAACAACAATGACAGACCATTTATCTTTATTAAATTTTCCCCCTTACAGAAATCCATACACAAGGGCAAAGCAGTTCAAAACCTTATTCAATACGTCTATGTCACACATGAAAATGTTCACAAATACTACCAGCTTTACGCAGACCCAAAAAGATACAACACTTAATTTACTAAAATTTGTATTTTCCCTACAAACCTGACCTTACAAAACATGTAACCAAGTACCACCCCAAAACAAACCATGCCATACATGGGCAAAAAAAACAACAAAAAATTGGTTGCCCATTCCCCCCTATAGCATTAAGAGACAAATGCCAAAAGAAGAAAAAAGACCCCTTTAAATATTTTATTTCATACTTTACCTTTCTCAAAAACAACAAAATAAAACAAAAAAGGCGGTTCCATAAAGTCTAGCCCAGGAAGTTTATAAAAATACACTGTCTGCATACATTCTAAGTGCATTTGGCTCAATAGGATTTTTTTTTTAACATCCTCTTCTCTTTACATTAACCCAAATTTGAAAATGAAAAAGTTATTCCAACTAATAAAGGGCAAAGCAAAAATACAACTTTTAAGTTTTGATTAGATCACTTAAAAACTGTAAGACTCAACATCACTTCAATTTTAA
>NC_051404.1:3965716-3966405 GCF_015228065.2 Penaeus monodon | reverse complement strand
AGTATGAAGTGATGTTGAGTCGTTACAGTGTTTTAAGTGAATCGAATCTAAACTTAAAAGATGATATTTTCCCATTACCTTATTAGTTGGATATAGATAACTTGTTAAATTTTCAAAGTTGGTTAATGTAAAGAAGAAGAGGATGTTAAAAAAAAAAAATCTATTGTAGCCAAATGCATCTAGAATGATATGCAGACAGTGTATTGTTGATCAACTTCCCTAGGCTAGACTTTATGGAAGCCGCCTTTTTGTTTTATTATGTTGTTGTTTGAGAGAAGGTGAAGTATGTAATAGAGATATTTAAGGTGTCTTTTGTCTTCTTTTAGGCATTTGTGCTCTGTAATGCATATATGGGGCAATGGGCAACCAATTTTGTGTTGTTTGTGCCCATGTATGGCATGGTTTGTTTGGTGTGGTACTTGGTTACATGTTTTGTAGAGGTGCAGGTTTGTAGGTAGAGATACAAAGTTGAGTAAATTAAGTGTTGTATCTTTGTGGTGTCTGCGTAAAGCTGGGTAGTATTTGTGAACATTTATCATGTGGTGACATAGACGTATTGAATAAGGTGTTGAACTGCTTTGCCCTTGTGTATGGATGTTGCTGTAAGGGGAAAACTTAATAAAGATAAGTGGTCTGTCATTGTTGTTTGTATGAATTTAGTAGATATCATCATCATAAAGGAAAGTGGT
>NC_051404.1:3965373-3965611 GCF_015228065.2 Penaeus monodon | reverse complement strand
AAATTTTTTGAATAAGTTGTTTTGTGGTATTATAAGAAACATCATTTTTGGGATGGAATAAATCAGTTATTTATTGACTTAGATAAACTATTCGTCATGACAAAATGTGAACCATTTTAATTACAATAAAAGGCATAGCCAGCAAGGATCACTCTGGATTCATAAACATCACCCAGTCCCTTTATATTTAAGAGCTAATAGTAGTTTTATTTCTTTAAGTATTGCATAAGCATTTTAT
>NC_051404.1:3964607-3965305 GCF_015228065.2 Penaeus monodon | reverse complement strand
CTCCTTGAATTGTTTCTTGTATATCTGCTTAGTCTGGTATTCTCAATGTAAGATACTTTGATATAGTTATTATATAAAAAGCTGGGGGCTTTGGAAGAAGACAAATTGTTTGAGAAAATTAAGAAATATGAACTGAAAATGTAACCAAATGTAAATAGTATAATCTTTAGTTTCAGGAAAGCAGTTTCCTATAAGATTGTTAATTAGAAAAAAAAGGATCACGAAGATAAGAATAAGATATTATATTTAGTATTAGTTAATTTTTCTAATTTGAACACTTCAAGGAACACAAAAGAACTTTTTTCAGATCTCTTGTTTACAATTCCTCTACTTCCTTTTTCCAGTCAAAGAGAGACCAACTGGAGGAGAAGCTGAGCCTGAGACGCAAGCAGCTGCACGTCCTGGTGACTGCGCTCCATCAGCTGCAGCAGACGCTCCTGTACGACAACTCGCCATCCCAAGACGAGGAACCGACCCTCGTTGATGAGATCATAGACTTAACCAAACCAGCAGCGACTATAGATCTCACTGGGTCTGGGGCTGCAATGGATACGTCATAGGCTCAAGGGTTTGGCTTAGAGGGAATAGAGGTGTTTCTTTTTCATATTGCAATATCTGTCGTCAGTCATTGTTGTTATTGATAATTTACGCATCAGAGTGAATTAATGAATGAAATATAACAAACCCATTTTTTAGGA
>NC_051404.1:3956848-3957425 GCF_015228065.2 Penaeus monodon | reverse complement strand
ATTGATGCGTGTTTGTCATTGCAAAGGGTTTGTCTCTGTTATATTTTTATTGCCAATTATCATCTTTCAAGACTTATAAAGTCTGTTGAAACTGGGTAAAGATCAGCAGTTTTAGGTTTATTGCAGCCATTGATTTATTTAAGTTCATTTCTATGGGGGTACTAGGTATTTATTTTTTATTTACACACCTAGGTTTACAGACAGGTTTTGGGTTACGGTTTGGACTACTTGACAAGTTTATTATATGAATGGCCTGCCATAGAGCTATTATGCACTTGTGCTCACACTTGTGAAAATTCTACAACCGTGTTCAATCCAGTCCACAACAGTGCCATATCTAACAACATGTTGGGGTGCATGTGAAGTCAGCTGTTTGAGAGAAAAATTAGAAGCATGTGAGATATAAAATTACTCCCCTCTCTATGCTCTTATCTGCACCATAAGCAAACATTTTAGGCAGTGAGACTAAAAAGAGGCTTTGAGTTATTTTGAGGGCTATTTCTCTTCAGTGAATCCAGCCAAACAAGCACACAACTGTTACATGCCAGCTTAGAGCAGGCTTGATGCGCATGACAAA
>NC_051404.1:3955388-3956798 GCF_015228065.2 Penaeus monodon | reverse complement strand
GTGTAACTGGGTTAGTGTGCACAAAATAATTGTTTACAGGAAATTTTATATTTTGTCATCAGTACACACTAAGAGAATGGCCAGATTTCTTAATAGTTCTCAAAATAAAGACCCATGAAGCAGTGAATCTCATTTTAATCCAAGGATAGGCTATATAGATTTTTTAACTGTACATACTATTATTGTTAGTATTTATTGTTTATTTATATTTTTGATATTTTTACCAGTACCATAGGTTTGGTTGTTTGTTAGGGCAAGTAAAGAATGAAAATAAAATATTTAGCAGTTAGCTTGAGTAGTTTCTTTGGGTTGGATATCATTAGTGTTAATTAGTGTTAATGGTTTATGATATTGGAAGTTGTTTTTATCAGGAAAATCTTGAGATTTTGAGAACGATCACAGATCTTTGCAACACCATAGTCCTCTCCATGATAGATGTTTTATGAGCGAGGGGAGTACTTGGATGGAATTCATAACAGTATTCAGTTTTCATGTTTTGCAGGTCTCTTGATATATTCTTCTTGTTCATAAGTCAGAGACCTTTTCAAATCCATTAAACATTAACCCTTTCCCTCTAGATTCCATGAGGATAGTGTGTCATGCCATTATTTTCTCAATCCACTGACATTTTATAGCCCCTCTATCCTATGAACTTTCCACTGTGGGGAAGGAGGCTTTTGTAGGAATCTAGGCTGAAACATAGCAGCCCCCAAGTTTAGCCTTCAAGGCATTTCAGGCTGCCTGGAGATATTAGTCTAAGCTTTAATTCTGAAATAGTTCTTGAGACAGCTGACATTAGGAATCCAGTATACTGACATTTACATGCACTCAGTAAGACATGATTCTGGATGAGGGCTGCATGCTTATTGGGGGATAGGAAGCTAGTATAAATATATTTAAGGGGATATTTAAAACAGGGTGGAATGCAATAAAATATTAGTATATGTATGCAAACAAAAAAAACATTACATAATTGAGGGTAGATACAATAAAATATTAGTTTATGTATGTAAAGACAAAAAACATTACATAATCGAGGGTAGATGCAATAAAATATTAGTTTATGTATGTAAAGACCAAAAACATTACATAATCGAAGTTGAGTCTCTTATTATTATATTATGCTTTTAATTGGGTTCAGTGAGCAAGGACTTTGTGAAATGTAAAAGTGAGGCAAAGATTTCTGTTGGTCAAGATGAATTTTGTACTTTTACTTTATATGGTACATGTAAAATAGTGGTATTAATTCAATACTGTATTGGAAATGTTGTATTATACACTTCAAAACAGAATTAATATTTTTAGCTGATGTGATAGATGGAGGAGGTCACAATTATTTTTAATGTGTTCAGGCATAGGGCCAAAAAAGTTGAGAATTACTAGTGTTATATATGTAAAGTGATTTAAAAG
>NC_051404.1:3954035-3954714 GCF_015228065.2 Penaeus monodon | reverse complement strand
GAGTCGTTACAGTGTTTTAAGTGAATCTGAATCTAAACTTAAAAGATTGATATTTTTGCATTGACCTTATTAGTTGGATATAGATAACTTGTTCATTTTCAAAGTTGGTTAATGTGAAGAAGAAGAGGATGTTAAAAAAAAAAATCCTATTGTAGCCAAATGCATCTTAGAATGATATGCAGACAGTGTATTGTTGATCAACTTCCCTAGGCTAGACTTTATGGAAGCCGCCTTTTTTGTTTTATTATTGTTGTTGTTTGAGAGAAGGTGAAGTATGTAATAGAGATATTTAAGGTGTCTTTTGTCTTCTTTTAGGCATTTGTGCTCTGTAATGCATATATGGGGCAATGGGCAACCAATTTTTGTGTTGTTTTTGTGCCCATGTATGGCATGGTTTGTTTGGTGTGGTACTTGGTTACATGTTTTGTAGAGGTGCAGGTTTGTAGGTAGAGATACAAAGTTGAGTAAATTAAGTGTTGTATCTTTGTGGTGTCTGCGTAAAGCTGGTAGTATTTGTGAACATTTATCATGTGGTGACATAGACGTATTGAATAAGGTGTTGAACTGCTTTGCCCTTGTGTATGGATGTTGCTGTAAGGGAAAACTTAATAAAGATAAGTGGTCTGTCATTGTTGTTTGTATGAATTTAGTAGATATCATCATCATAAAGGAAAGTGGT
>NC_051404.1:3953687-3953921 GCF_015228065.2 Penaeus monodon | reverse complement strand
AATTTTTGAATAAGTTGTTTTGTGGTATTATAAGAAACATCATTTTTGGGATGGAATAAATCAGTTATTTATTGACTTAGATAACTATTCGTCATGACAAAAATGTGAACCATTTTAATTACAATAAAAGGCATAGCCAGCAAGGATCACTCTGGATTCATAAACATCACCCAGTCCCTTTATATTAAGAGCTAATAGTAGTTTTATTCTTTAAGTATTGCATAAGCATTTTAT
>NC_051404.1:3952894-3953619 GCF_015228065.2 Penaeus monodon | reverse complement strand
CTCCTTGAATTGTTTCTTGTATATCTGCTTAGTCTGGTATTCTCAATGTAAGATACTTTGATATTAGTTATTATAATAAAAAGCTGGGGGCTTTGGAAGAAGACAAATTGTTTGAGAAAATTAAGAAATATGAACTGAAAATGTAACCAAATGTAAATAGTATAATCTTTAGTTTCAGGAAAGCAGTTTCCTATAAGATTGTTAATTAGAAAAAAAAGGATCACGAAGATAAGAATAAGATATTATATTTAGTATTAGTTAATTTTTCTAATTTGAACACTTCAAGGAACACAAAAGAACTTTTTTCAGATCTCTTGTTTACAATTCCTCTACTTCCTTTTTCCAGTCAAAGAGAGACCAACTGGAGGAGAAGCTGAGCCTGAGACGCAAGCAGCTGCACGTCCTGGTGACTGCGCTCCATCAGCTGCAGCAGACGCTCCTGTACGACAACTCGCCATCCCAAGACGAGGAACCGACCCTCGTTGATGAGATCATAGACTTAACCAAACCAGCAGCGACTATAGATCTCACTGGGTCTGGGGCTGCAATGGATACGTCATAGGCTCAAGGGTTTGGCTTAGAGGGAATAGAGGTGTTTCTTTTTCATATTGCAATATCTGTCGTCAGTCATTGTTGTTATTGATAATTTACGCATCAGAGTGAATTAATGAATGAAATATAACAAACCCATTTTTTAGGAAATAAAGCTAATTGTTAAAATGTGA
>NC_051404.1:3951189-3951930 GCF_015228065.2 Penaeus monodon | reverse complement strand
CACTAGGTTTATAAAATGAAAATCACATTTTAACAAATTGCTTTATTTCCTAAAAATGGGTTTGTTATATTTCATTCATTAATTCACTCTGATGCGTAAATTATCAATAACAACAATGACTGACGACAGATATTGCAATATGAAAAAGAAACACCTCTATTCCCTCTAAGCCAAACCCTTGAGCCTATGACGTATCCATTGCAGCCCCAGACCCAGTGAGATCTATAGTCGCTGCTGGTTGGTTAAGTCTATGATCTCATCAACGAGGGTCGTCCTCGTCTGGGATGGCGAGTTGTCGTACAGGAGCGTTGCTGCAGCTGATGGAGCGCAGTCACCAGGACGTGCAGCTGCTTGCGTCTCAGGCTCAGCTTCTCCTCCAGTTGGTCTCTCTTTGACTGGAAAAAGGAAGTAGAGGAATTGTAAACAAGAGATCTGAAAAAAGTTCTTTTGTGTTCCTTGAAGTGTTCAAATTAGAAAAATTAACTAATACTAAATATAATATCTTATTCTTATCTTCGTGATCCTTTTTTTTCTAATTAACAATCTTATAGGAAACTGCTTTCCTGAAACTAAAGATTATACTATTTACATTTGGTTACATTTTCAGTTCATATTTCTTAATTTTCTCAAACAATTTGTCTTCTTCCAAAGCCCCCAGCTTTTTATTATAATAACTAATATCAAAGTATCTTACATTGAGAATACCAGACTAAGCAGATATACAAGAAACAATTCAAGGAG
>NC_051404.1:3950884-3951121 GCF_015228065.2 Penaeus monodon | reverse complement strand
ATAAAATGCTTATGCAATACTTAAAGAAATAAAACTACTATTAGCTCTTAAATATAAAGGGACTGGGTGATGTTTATGAATCCAGAGTGATCCTTGCTGGCTATGCCTTTTATTGTAATTAAAATGGTTCACATTTTTGTCATGACGAATAGTTATCTAAGTCAATAAATAACTGATTTATTCCATCCCAAAAATGATGTTTCTTATAATACCACAAAACAACTTATTCAAAAAATT
>NC_051404.1:3950070-3950772 GCF_015228065.2 Penaeus monodon | reverse complement strand
ACCACTTTCCTTTATGATGATGATATCTACTAAATTCATACAAACAACAATGACAGACCACTTATCTTTATTAAGTTTTCCCCTTACAGCAACATCCATACACAAGGGCAAAGCAGTTCAACACCTTATTCAATACGTCTATGTCACCACATGATAAATGTTCACAAATACTACCAGCTTTACGCAGACACCACAAAGATACAACACTTAATTTACTCAACTTTGTATCTCTACCTACAAACCTGCACCTCTACAAAACATGTAACCAAGTACCACACCAAACAAACCATGCCATACATGGGCACAAAACAACACAAAAATTGGTTGCCCATTGCCCCATATATGCATTACAGAGCACAAATGCCTAAAAGAAGACAAAAGACACCTTAAATATCTCTATTACATACTTCACCTTCTCTCAAACAACAACAATAATAAAACAAAAAAGGCGGCTTCCATAAAGTCTAGCCTAGGGAAGTTGATCAACAATACACTGTCTGCATATCATTCTAAGATGCATTTGGCTACAATAGGATTTTTTTTTTTAACATCCTCTTCTTCTTCACATTAACCAACTTTGAAAATGAACAAGTTATCTATATCCAACTAATAAGGTCAATGCAAAAATATCAATCTTTTAAGTTTAGATTCAGATTCACTTAAAACACTGTAACGACTCAACATCACTTCATACTTTCAAAT
>NC_051404.1:3947944-3949462 GCF_015228065.2 Penaeus monodon | reverse complement strand
TTTTTTTACAGATTCAATATAATTTGTATTCTGGCCTTTTAAATCACTTTACATATATAACACTAGTAATTCTCAACTTTTTTGGCCCTATGCCTGAACACATTAAAAATAATTGTGACCTCCTCCATCTATCACATCAGCTAAAAATATTAATTCTGTTTTGAAGTGTATAATACAACATTTCCAATACAGTAATTGAATTAATACCACTATTTACATGTACCATATAAAGTAAAAGTACAAAATTCATCTTGACCAACAGAAATCTTTGCCTCACTTTTACATTTCACAAAGTCCTTGCTTCACTGAACCCAATTAAAAGCATAATATAATAATAAGAGACTCAACTTCGATTATGTAATGTTTTTGGTCTTTACATACATAAACTAATATTTTATTGCATCTACCCTCGATTATGTAATGTTTTTTGTCTTTGCATACATATACTAATATTTTATTGCATCTACCCTCGATTATGTAATGTTTTTTGTTTTTGCATACATAAACTAATATTTTATTGTATCTACCCTCAATTATGTAATGTTTTTTGTTTTTGCATACATATACTAATATTTTATTGCATTCCACCCTGTTTTAAATATCCCCTTAAATATATTTATACTAGCTTCCCTATCCCCCAATAAGCATGCAGCCCTCATCCAGAATCATGGTCTTACTGAGTGCATGTAAATGATCAGTATACTGGATTCCTAATGTCAGCTGTCTCAAGAACTATTTCAGAATTAAAGCTTAGACTAATATCTCCAGGCAGCCTGAAATGCCTTGAAGGCTTAAACTTGGGGGCTGCTATGTTTCAGCCTAGATTCCTACAAAAGCCTCCTTCCCCCACAGTGGAAAGTTCATAGGATAGAGGGGCTATAAAATGTCAGTGGATTGAGAAAATAATGGCATGACACACTATCCTCATGGAATCTAGAGGGAAAGGGTTAATGTTTAATGGATTTGAAAAGGTCTCTGACTTATGAACAAGAAGAATATATCAAGAGACCTGCAAAACATGAAAACTGAATACTGTTATGAATTCCATCCAAGTACTCCCCCTCGCTCATAAAACATCTATCATGGGAGAGGACTATGGTGTTGCAAAGATCTGTGATCAGTTCTCAAAATCTCAAAGATTTTCCTGATAAAAACAACTTCCAATATCATAAACCATTAACACTAATTAACACTAATGATATCCAACCCAAAGAAACTACTCAAGCTAACTGCTAAATATTTTATTTTCATTCTTTACTTGCCCTAACAAAACAACCAAACCTATGGTACTGGTAAAAATATCAAAAATATAAATAAACAATAAAATACTAACAATAATAGTATGTACAGTTAAAAAATCTATATAGCCTATCCTTGGATTAAAAATGAGATTCACTGCTTCATGGGTCTTTATTTTGAGAACTATTAAGAAATCTGGCCATTCTCTTAGTGTGTACTGATGACAAAATATAAAATTTCCTGTAAACAATTATTTTGTGCACACTAACCCAGTTACAC
>NC_051404.1:3947321-3947894 GCF_015228065.2 Penaeus monodon | reverse complement strand
TTTGTCATGCGCATCAAGCCTGCTCTAAGCTGGGCATGTAAACAGTTGTGTGCTTGTTTGGCTGGATTCACTGAAGAGAAATAGCCCTCAAAATAAGCTCAAAGCCTCTTTTTAGTCTCACTGCCTAAAATGTTGCTTATGGTGCAGATAAGAGCATAGAGAGGGGAGTAATTTTATATCTCACATGCTTCTAATTTTTCTCTCAAACAGCTGACTTCACATGCACCCCAACATGTTGTTAGATATGGCACTGTTGTGGACTGGATTGAACACGGTTGTAGAATTTTCACAAGTGTGAGCACAAGTGCATAATAGCTCTATGGCAGGCCATTCATATAATAAACTTGTCAAGTAGTCCAAAACCGGTAACCCAAAACCTGTCTGTAAACCTAGGTGTGTAAATAAAAAATAAATACCTAGTACCCCCCATAGAAATGAACTTAAAATAAATCAATGGCTGCAAATAAACACTAAAACTGCTGATCTTTACCCAGTTTCAACAAGACCTTTAATGAAGTCTTGAAAGTATGGATAATTGGCAATAAAAAATATAACAGAGAACAAACCTTGCAC
>NC_051404.1:3945686-3946968 GCF_015228065.2 Penaeus monodon | reverse complement strand
AAAAAATCACAATGGACAGTACAATTCCCCAGTGCCAATAGGTTATCATTCTAATCATAATACCACTAACAATATTTTCATAATTATAATCTTACCTTGAGAGAATGCAGGTGCTGTGTAAGGTGTGCCAATTTATTAGCTGTATCTGAACGTGGTGGGTGTTCCTTGATTAGTCTTGCCAAAGCATCATACTCGAGCCTGTTCCGTCGTACCTGCCTGGCTTCTTCTAACTCTTGTTTGGCAATACCAATAGCTACATAAGCATCTTCAACACTTCTGCTGGTTTCATCTCTGAAAAAGCATTTACACTCATTAATCTACTGCAGACAGGTGTCAACAAGTATTTGATGGTCAAACTTTTTGCCTAAACCTAAGTATCAACATGTTGATGCTCTATGCTACTTTGAGTATGTTCTTTATGATATAAGTACAAGATGACATTCCACAAAGTCATCTGAGAACTTGTTTCATCAAAGTTTTATACAAAACCTAAATCATCAAATTAGTACTGAAGAATTTCACAAACAATAATACATGGATAGCAAGCCCATACTTTGGCCAACTCAGTGGTTTAGGCAGCCCATCTGCATTTATTTTTCCAATATGTTCAATTACTTTTGTATCAGTTCTCAATTATTTTCACTATACAACAAATGGTTATCATGGCAGCACTGATGTCAGTGAGTCCTTTCATGATTTTTTTCTTTAGTACTCTATTACTTAACTATATCACACATCCACTCCACTAACATCATGTCTAAATATATAGCTTTGATAAGTTTTCTAGTATATTACATATCTTTTCACACAACACAATTTATATTGCTCACCTTAGCAGTTCATAATGTTTTATCTCCTCCTGATTCATGTCAACAATTGCCTTCCATTTAAGTGAAGAATGTTCTATGGATGCTAGCTGTGTTAGGAGACGGTCAAACTGGTTCTGGCTGTAAAAAGGAATGTAATATAATCAGAAAAGATAAAACTTGAGCAGTCTTTTGCTGCATTTCTAGTTCTATCATCTTTATCAAATTTCTGTATCCTGGACCATTAGTACATTTTTAACAATAATTCAGTAATACTAACATTGGCATAAATTTTTCATCTCTCTTTACACAAGCTCTGCCAATAATCGCAATCACTGCTCTGAAGCATTGCTGTTTTGTGATTACTTGCAACTATTTGGCTTCATAACTCCATCGCAATAATCAAAATATCAATTGATAAATTGGCTGGTGCTTCAGCTGTGACAAGCCTTATTTGGAGACATTGTAACCCAACA
>NC_051404.1:3945472-3945595 GCF_015228065.2 Penaeus monodon | reverse complement strand
CCATTGGTTTAATACAACAAATCAAACGCAGACAAAAGAGTTTAGGATTCTCACATGGAGCAAAAAGATAACCTTACCATTCCTGTGGAGAGTCATCAGTAGAACACCACTTGATAAAGAACT
>NC_051404.1:3944784-3945418 GCF_015228065.2 Penaeus monodon | reverse complement strand
ACCGACGCCTAATAATTTCCTCTGAAATATTATGATATATTAAAAGTAAGAAGGATGAAATTTCCAGATAGTAGTAACAAACTGACATCAGACATACAACTAGGCATACATATTACCTCATAAAATACTTTGTATTACCAAGAAAGTATTTCACAAGCACACGTTCCCCAAACTGTGAAATAATGCTCAAGGTCTTCTTCTGAATATGTGGCCATTTTATAATTTTTTTAAAGATGTTTTGCTTGTTATCTAAAATTGAATATTTGCTGTGACATCCAATAACCTAGCAATGCAAATTTTATCTTGCTAAAATATAAATGGTGGAGGTTTATTATTATATGCCATAACTCCACTTGGTGCAGATCATCTGGAGATTGTCTGAAACTGTCCCATTACAGGTGAACCTACAATCTGGATATAACACAGCCTAAATAATTTTTCATTGTTCTGCACTCTTCAGTTCTGTTAAAATTTCAACAAATAATCACAAACTTTTTTGACTTCTGCAAAGTCCACTTTCCCAAATACCTTTTTTTGGTCATTACAATGACAGTTGCAAGTTAATAATAAGCAAGATGATAAATACATTTAAAAAATGTAAATCTTAGTTTTGAACAGCCACCCAACCTTGCAA
>NC_051404.1:3943995-3944228 GCF_015228065.2 Penaeus monodon | reverse complement strand
ATACCATAATTACAAGGGTGGATAGCTATGTGAAACTAAAAATTTACTTACCAATGATTACCAGAATCCTTCAGTTTACATCAATCATACTCAGAAAAATATGTCTAACCTAAGGGGAATATTTTAAAGCTCTCTCATGCTTGTGTGTTATATAACTTCATTTTTCATTTGAGACAAAAGTACATATAAGATAAAGTTACTTAGATTCTTTGCTCTGTTGTTTCCATATATCA
>NC_051404.1:3943646-3943956 GCF_015228065.2 Penaeus monodon | reverse complement strand
CAAGTATTAATCGAAAATGCAACTTCAACCTCTTCTGACTTTAAAATAAACCTTGAACTACAATATTTCTTAGGTATTATTGGAAAAGACGCCTAATACCTTAAATACAGAATCTGAGCTTACCAAGTAGTAGAGCACATCATTCTATGAAACTTTTCTTCGATACCATTTTATTCACAAATTGATAATAATGGTAATAAATAAGGTGTAAAATCCAGGAAACATAGCCTATCGCCCCTGTAAGGCACTTTGTCATTACAGAGAAGAGAGCCACCAGTCCCTCATCAGTTCTGTACCCTCCGCTGTGCAA
>NC_051404.1:3943367-3943459 GCF_015228065.2 Penaeus monodon | reverse complement strand
GTGCGTGGGGGGTGAGAGCCCCCCAGAAGAAAGTGGGTTTTAGGGGCCGAAGCCCCCTATATCACCTAAAAATGTGTCAGTATAAGTTGCTT
>NC_051404.1:3943188-3943310 GCF_015228065.2 Penaeus monodon | reverse complement strand
GGAGGGGGGGCAGCAGCACCCCACGAATAGGGAGTTTAAGGAGGCAAAGCCCCCTATATAACCTGGAAGTGAGTAGATATACTATGCTCTCCCATGCATTACCAATATTACTCGAAAATGTC
>NC_051404.1:3942267-3943057 GCF_015228065.2 Penaeus monodon | reverse complement strand
TTGTTCATCTGAAAATCGGTGTTAGGGGTCATTTCTAAATCTACCATTTCCTCATATTCTGAAATTCTTGAAAAAAAAAGAAACATCATCACAACGCAGTTCTATGTATTATTTAGAAACATTACTATCAAGTCGGGGATTGTAACATCAACACATTTACAGTAAATAATCTCGAATTACCCTTCTTCCAACCACCATCTCCCCTTCAATAAAACCGAGAACATGACCAAACACACTCACCGTCACCCATCCTTCCACTACTCGCTCACAACTTGTAAAATAAAAGGAATAAGACGCGCTTCCAACTTGACTTTTTTGGAGAAGCCGAAAGATGTAAACAAAAGGCGGTGTTGCCGTTGCCCTCGAGCGCTGAATTCGCTAGATATGAGCAGGATCCGCTAAGTATTCCCCGGACTTGCTATGTACTCTATAAATAGCATATATGATGATTGTTTTTTTTTTATCAGTATGTCAGATCTTTGATCCGTTTGCAATTTTCGGGTTATATCACTTGCAATAGGTAATATACGTTAAGTTTGCTTAGAAAAAATGCTCCGTTGCTGATGAAAGCAGGGAGGATGTAAGGGCTAGGAGTGACTAACTTAGCATAATATTCAAAACTATAAATACTAATACATAATGTTACTTATGCTCAGACCAATATCAATTTACCAAGATAGTCAAAAAATATAAAGTCAGTTACAGAAAAAAAATACAGTTATTCAAAATAATCTCAATGAGGGTCATGTCATATGATAAAAGTACTCCAAATGACGTTTCAACTAGACTA
>NC_051404.1:3941917-3942052 GCF_015228065.2 Penaeus monodon | reverse complement strand
TGTAAGCAAATAATTGTAACAGGATAAATCTAAAAGTCATCATTGACTGTCAAGACGTTTATCATTGTTCGGCAAACTTATCTTTAGACAAATGCAAGAAAATGTTATCATATCACTAAATATTTATGACGTAAC
>NC_051404.1:3940372-3941287 GCF_015228065.2 Penaeus monodon | reverse complement strand
TCACCATCAGTGCAGTTGCTCCATCACCTCCCTCGCCTATCTTCCTGCAAAAGGTGCGTAATCATCTTAAGCACACACCTTTCTCCTTCCAGCCACAGCACCGCCTTCTCATAATGACCCTCCCCTTATCAGTGGCACTGTCATGATGTGTCCAATATCTTACTTTCTGTATTTCTTCTTTTTTATATAAATGAGAACGAAAACTTTCAATACGCTTGAAAATGAGACAGTTAAGAGCTGTTTTCTTTATCATTTTCGCTTTAGGTTTTGTGAATCTCCCTAATGAAACGTGTGAATGAAATGCATGATGTATAATGCACCGCAAAAAGATGTCGGCTCAGGTACTCATAAAACTGCATTCGAGGTATGTTCACTCATAATAAATATATCACATTGTCCAAAAACTATTATTTGACGATTTAGTCAAGTTAAAATGATATTACCCAACATGTTTTACAATAAAAGTCTTAAGACCAGATCGCTGACAAACAAATAATCAATAAATAAAACATCTGGTCAGAACGAAAATGTAGCTAGTAGCAACTACTTCAAGGTTATGTCGAGTATCATCGCGAGTGGTTATATAACTTCGCACATCAAGCTGAGTACGCAGTCGGTCGTCACTCGCTTGTGCTGCGGCTGGAGGCTTAGCTTAAAGACACCCCCAAAAAAGCACGGGAAAAGTCTATAAAATCACTATTAATTTGTAACAGTAAAGAAGCTGAAACAGACCCTACTGTGGCATCGCTTCTCTGCAGGTATTTTTTTGAGTTTTTTGAATAAGTGGGTTGAAAAAGATATTTATAGATTTTTTTTCCACACTGCATACTCATAGTGATTTCGGTTAGGAAATATGGTCATTATGGCACTCGGTTTTAAGTGGAAGACGAATTTTTGGCATTTGGATATGCACTG
>NC_051404.1:3940052-3940178 GCF_015228065.2 Penaeus monodon | reverse complement strand
AGAGTTCGAAAGATTAGTCATGCTTAAATTCAAGGTCATTGTAAGGAGCTCTTAAATGTGCTTGCTACTCTAAGCTTCGCTAAGTGGGTACATGTATGGATATCGCACGCGCGCATCTATCTATCT
>NC_051404.1:3939475-3939913 GCF_015228065.2 Penaeus monodon | reverse complement strand
TGTCTACACGAAAACAGACCCCATTCAGTAAGTGGACGTCACCAAGACCACATAATTACTTTGCCATTCCTCCATCCCGATATTACCCCGTCATTTTTTTCCAATCAGACCATCATTTTCCCATTCCTCCATCGCACCAGCAGCCATTTCTCTATCCACACTATCGCCCTGGCATTCATTCAGTACAAAATCACCCAGCCATTTCTCCATCACACTATCCCACCTATTCTCTGCTACACCGTCACCCTGCCATCCCTCTACCACTCCATCAATGTAACATTAGTCCATCATTTCATCACCGTCAGTGCCAACCCGCCCACTCTCCACACACACAAGCTCTCGGCAAGTAAACACAACAGTCAGTCAAGAGGATTAATCAATTACTAATCGATTACTACCCTACAAGTAATCGTGATGACTAGAATCTGCTGGTCATGT
>NC_051404.1:3935433-3936611 GCF_015228065.2 Penaeus monodon | reverse complement strand
TTTAATGATAAAGTTAATGACACAAGTATAAAAGCATTCAAAGTGTTTTTTTCTTCCTACAAAAGGCGACCAGAAACCAGGATGGACAATGAAATAAAGTGGCTATGGAAGACAACGCAGACGGAGGCATTCTACGCAACATACACCATCAGTTACCGGCTCACCCTTGCCACCCGCGAACCCTTGCTCGAGGATCACCTTCTCCAGGCCCTCACCCATCTCTTCAGGTACGAACTCCACTCCACTCTAACGTCACTGTTCCTCTGAATCACGGTCTGCTAGGGTCACAGAATTTCAACAGGAAATGGTAGGCTTGTGGGTCCTCACTTCCGCAAGAGATTGCTTTTTGGTTCTCACCGTGTAATATGGTACCCAGTCCTATAATAGAGCTCAAACTCACATATCAGAATTATATATTTTTACTTCATGATTCACGAAAATAAGAACATGGTCGCAAAGATATATCTTAATCAAAAAACCTATTGGTCGGTGTCGGTTACTGGCTGTACGTGTATTTGCATGTCATTGTTACTTGCAGCAACGTAACTATTCATAACTATAATCAGTATTTTTAGGGAGACTGAAAATGCTCCGAGAGTATAGTTATGGTTAGTTATTATATTAATGAACGTTAGCGTCTGTTTGGTTAATTTTAAAGGTTTAATGCAAACTCCCGCTTACAGGAAGGTGCCTCTCCTGCGAGTCTGTTTTGGCCAACGTGATGGCGAAATGTGGATCAGAGAGATGGCGGGAGAAGCGTTAGACTTTGAGGTAAGTCGCTCTTGTGATTCTGTTTGAAGAAAGGTTGAAAAGAAAAGAAACGCACCTAGGGTCTACGCTAAGACGTTTTTTTTTCGCTCACCGTCTCATAAACAAAATTCGGTTTAACCCTGATTCCGCCAGTCACTCTGAAGTGGACTGAAAGTTTGAACTACTTTTCTTTATATAATAGATCGAACACGGCGTAACATCACTCTCCGTTTACTCTCCTTATGCTGTTCTGTCATAATGATAACCATCTCTTACCTATACAGGTCATGGTTCTTGATTATCTATATGGCATTATCTTAAAGGCGACAGCGAAACTGCGGTGGTTCTGAAGTCCAAATTTTGCTTTGTCATTGTACAGTAACCAAAGTGCGGGGTATAACTTAGCAACAGCAATTTGGATGGGTCGC
>NC_051404.1:3934665-3934941 GCF_015228065.2 Penaeus monodon | reverse complement strand
AGCTGACAGCAACTACACGAGTTGTGATCAACAAATATGGTTCCGCTTTTCACCTACCTCCTTCAGTACTCCTAGCAGATTATTGCTTACTTCTAGCTGATTTCGTACATAAACAAATTTGTAATAATCATGAACGTATACTTACTACAGATCCTTGTAGCTTGTACATGCCTTAAATCCATTACTGTATCATGTTTCGCATTAAATCATAGAGTGGATATATTAATCAGTCTTATCACGAGGCCTTTATCACTTATTTTCTCATTATTAGCACAG
>NC_051404.1:3933108-3934610 GCF_015228065.2 Penaeus monodon | reverse complement strand
CATGATATTTAGAGATTCTGCATTATTTGAATCGATTCATCCCAGGTCTAATGTTGTCATGCATATTTTATGGAAAATAATCACACGATTTCAAAGAAGTCTTGATCTAAGAGAGTAAAAGGTATGCATCATATACAGTCGATTACGGTATTTATTCGTTGAGATTAGTACAGCTTACAGTGTAGTGAAATACATAGGGATTAAGAAGTTCATCAACGATGGCAGAACATCTTTCGAAGTAGAATAAAATACATCGCGGTCGTCAATTTATTACAACAATGCTAATGTGTTTTTTTTCTCAGGTTGTTTCAAATGCCTCAGTAGAAGATATACGCGAGAGTCTGCAGGCCTACCGCTACGACTTGATGAAAGGTCCTCTGTGGTGCGTGAAGCTCCTCTCAGAGCCACCTTCCTCTCCAGTAGTTCCAGAGGGGATTGACACGACAAAGTTTCGTCACGTGTACACATTGTTCCTGGGTCTTCACCATGGTATCACTGATGGTAACTCCAACATGAGGATTTGTGGTTTTCTGGTTCAGATTCTTGAAGCCGTACTAGGAAGGAAGGACATAGACGACGCGGAACAATTCGGCGTCTACGTGTCTGACGAGAGAACACAGCGGCTGCTGAAGGAGTACGTGGCATCCCTGGAGGCCGACCCTGAACTCAGGCGCAAAGTGGTGGACGAGATTCAGTCTCGCTACGGAAAATATTCATTAATTAAATCGACTTACAAGGAAGTAGGTGAGAAAGTACCAAGGACGGGGGTGTTGGAAATGAACTTAGATGCTGATTCCACGATCGCTTTCATCAAACGTTGTCGAGCCGAAGGCGTCACCGTCAACTCGGCTTTTATAGCTGCTACTAGCGTCTCGGTTGTCGACCTCCTGGTGGACGGAGGCCTTGAGCAGGACACGTACGATATTCGCAGCGACCACGTCCTCAACGCCCGCCGGTACTGGGGCGGCGATACGTCTCAGTACCTCGGGTGTCACCTCCTCCCTCTTTTGCCCGTGGTCGCTAAGACGCCGCGAAACATCACAGGAAAATTCTGGGAGTTTGCAAGATCGGTCCACCAGGAACTTCAGAAGAAGTTCAACGAAGGCGGACCTCTCCTTGAAGAAGCAGGGAGACACTTCATGTCCGCGAACACAGACTTTGACCCCACTTTCCAGTACGAGTTTTGTGTGACCAACATGGGCAACGTGACGAGTCTGGTGACGGAGGGCGGCGACAACGTCCAAGCTCTTCACGTCATCAGAACTGTAGCTATGAATACTGTTCCCTGCACCTGGAGTATCCTGCTCCACACCTTCCGCAGTCGGCTGATCCTTGCTCTCACGTACAACACGTCCTTCGTCAATTCGGAAATGGCAAAGAAATTCTGTGATGGGATCTTCTACCGCCTTAAGGAAGCATTGTGATACAAGGACACGAGATGAAATTACAGTTTTGCGAAACAATGTGATTTTCTCAGATCATTCACATTAGCTGTTAATTCA
>NC_051404.1:3932688-3932836 GCF_015228065.2 Penaeus monodon | reverse complement strand
TCTGCTTACATTATCTTTAAATGTTTTTCATAACAAAAATCGTGTAACATTTGATTTGCGTTTTTTATGAATCATAGTTACAAACAGCCTTACTTGTAATTATTGATAAAAGGGGAAGGATATGGCTTCCGTAAAGTCTTATATCAAT
>NC_051404.1:3931336-3932100 GCF_015228065.2 Penaeus monodon | reverse complement strand
TTTTAAAAAAATATATCATAAACCTTTCCGCAGTACCATTAAATTAAAACAAGAGAAAATACACAAAATAGCAACATGGACTTAGATATGCCGTTGGAAACCACCACTGCGACAAGCGAACTGTTGGTCCCCGTCGCTGATTGGCCATTTCCAAGGTCGCCTAACCTCTGTGGCATACCCATGTATGTCTCGTTCCACTGTCTCGTTTAACTGCCAGTTCTGTTGTGAGTGTGGTGTGTTTTAGTGTGGCCTTAGACGTGAAAACGACTGAAAGCAGTTGAGGGACGTTTTTCCAAACGTTTATCTTTTATTAACGGAGGTTTTAGGTGCCTGCAGTGATTTATTACTCTTGGTGTTGTATGAATTAACAGAGCCCAAAGCGGGTCATAATTAAAACGTAATTCCTCACTCGCAACGACCCACAAGGAGATGGAAGACGAAGGGAAATGGCTGTGGAAAACAAAGGGGTTCTTTGACTGTTTCAACCTCTGTTACCAGCTCACCCTCGCCACCCGGGAGCCCGTGACGGAGGAATGCCTGACCCGAGCCCTTACGCATCTCTTCAGGTACAGTCCGTTCCCAAAGTCCTTTAAAAAATGTCTTTAAAAATGTTTCTGTCTTGTGAAAAGGTCTTTTAGATTCCCATTGGTGTTATGGTCCCGCCTCCATGTCGATACATCGATTTGTTGAGTAAAGAGTTGGCTTTTATTAAATTACTTTGTCACTCTGTCTCTCTCTGCCTGTCGGCTTGTCTGGCTCGCTCG
>NC_051404.1:3928940-3929021 GCF_015228065.2 Penaeus monodon | reverse complement strand
TGGAAAACATGTACACGCAGGCATCTATGAACAGTACAACATTCATAAGGTTTCTTATGACAAGGACAAGGACATTGGATA
>NC_051404.1:3926609-3928704 GCF_015228065.2 Penaeus monodon | reverse complement strand
GCCACCTAAGCAGGATCGTCCTCGATCTGGCTGCAGTGGGTGAAGTTGAAGACGAAGCCTTGACGACGGGGATGCAGAGAGTCTCGGTCCCGGCATGGCGCGCAGGTGGAAGTAAGATGCAGGCTGGCAACGGGTGGAACGCGTGCGGCGTGACCCTCGACTGTGCGGGTCTCGGGATAGGGGACTTGATCATCTCTGGGCCGAAGGCGTCTATGGAAGACCAAGGGAGGTGCTCTGGGGGGAAGATAGTGGCAACGAAGTAGCAGGTGTTGAGTCAGGAGCAATACCTGTGGGGGTGAGACTGGTGAGGGAACGTTGTCGATCGAATTCATTCTCATAGTGAGTGCTGGCTAGGTTGAGCGTTTGAGCTTGACTGCAGGTAATGAGATTTTGACATAGAGCGCTGTTATGTCGCACCTTCAGAACTCGTAAGGGTCCTTCGATGTCAGGAGCAAGTTTAGGCATAAGAAAGAACTTATCTGATACACGGGCGATGCGGTAGGCTTCTTGCTGCCGGGCGATCAGGGTCTTCGCGTAGTCGTCTCCGTAGACGGGAAATGCAGGCGCTGGGGCGACGGTGCGACCTTTGTAGAGGGGCCAGATCTGGCAGCTTTTGACATGTTTGATAACTCGTGGACCAAGTCCGGGGAAATAAAAGCGAGAGCGAGCCAGCTGCAAAGTTTTGAAAATACCTTGATGCTCGAAGGGGCGGTCCTTGGTTGATAGTAAGCAGGGGAACTCCTTTAGTAGTCGTCGAAGAACATCTTCTGCAAAGGAGTCTCTTCAGGTCCGGGTGCGTCAGGGGCGTTCGTAGTAGTTGGCGTGTTACAAACAGGTGCGATAGGAGACTCTACTTCGACGACAGGAAGGTCGGTAACCTCACAGTCACACACTCTGTCCCACGGCGCAGGCGAAGAGTAGTGCAGGTTGTGTTGATCAGGCGAAACGCACTCTTTCCGTTGGCTACCTCGTAGATCGCGGGGAGAGCACAGTCCCTTCACGCGGGTGCAGTCAGGTGCGACAAACGCTGTCCCATTCGTAGGTGCGACACGCACGGTAACCATCGAGTCTGTGGAAGGGTGAAGCGTGAGATTTGAGGTGACAATGCAGGCAGGCGCGTCAGTCTGGGGCGCCTAGGAGAATGAGGAGGAATCTGTTACCGTAGAAGACTTGGCGTTCGGTGTCGTCGAAGTGGTATTGCAGCGATTCTGAAGATCCTGAGTAGGGGCATTGGTGGCAAAGAACGAGCGACGAGTTTGGTCGTCCTTCGGAGGGTCGTCCGGCATCTGGTCGACTGGAGGTGATTCTAACAAAGACATGACAGCTGCAATTGTACTTGCAGAGTTAGAAGATGAGTGCCAAACAGAACTCGGCGTGGTAAGACGATAGACGTTACCTTGATGAGTGACGGTATCTCTGTCAGGTTGCTGATGAATTCCAGCCTTGTGCATGAAGTTCTAACCTAATAAGAGATCACCTGGGAGATGAGCATCGTCTACAACAACGAATGGAAATGAGTACGTCTTACCGGAGAAGGTAATGTTGAGTTTGACTTCTCCCATGACCTTGAGGGAAGTTCCACTTGCGGCTCGCACGCACCACTTCGAAGAACGGACCGGAATAAGCACGTCGAAACTCACGAGCGTTGAGAGAGGGACGAGGCTGACGGCGCTGTCGCTGTCAACGAAGAAGTATGCAGGTCGTCCTTCAAAGACTGCGGGGAGGAGAGGTGCGTCGCCCGCGATTATGTCTACAGTTCTGACGGTTGCAGTGAGCAAGGTTCCTGTAGTAGGGGCGTGTCTTCTAAAAAAATGAGTTAGTTTGTGTAACATTATTTTGAGATCGTAGTGCATCCTTGGTTTTCTCAACAAGATAAGGGAATCTTCTGCAAGCATGCCACAAATGGCCTTCTAGGTTATGATAAGGGCAGAAAGGGGTACCATTACATTCCCTAGAGTGGTGCCCTGAGCGAAGACAACGCCAGCAGATACCGTTTTGAGGAACCCAAGTGAAGTCCTTCTTTCGGGGCTGGCTAGATGTCTGCTGGGTGGCCGGATATCCTGCGTTCACAGGTAGTGGTTGACGCTGGCGAGGA
>NC_051404.1:3925668-3926576 GCF_015228065.2 Penaeus monodon | reverse complement strand
GAATGCTGTACTCCTGTGGCCACGACTGGAGCTGTGGGTGCACTAGCATGTATGTAATTAGGGGAATGCGTGTATGCTTTCAGAAATGCATTGGGCACGTCCCTTGCCATTTCAGGGAGTTGCATTTTATCAAGGACAGTCTCCTGTTGGCCGTGAGGTAAAGCGGAAAAGAAGGTGCAGAGGGTGAAATAGGTTTGGAAGACATTATAATTGGCGTCTATTGCGTCTGCAATAGGCCTGAAATAAGAGAAATTAGGGGAGCCACGAAGAGCACACGTCATTCGGTCGAATGCTGACCGAACATTTGCACCTAGGAGATGGAGATCAATGGGTGAGAAGGATGCAGGTCTCAGGTTAAACATTCGTGCAGTTTGTAGGAATGGGGGCACGTCTTTCGGAGCGAATGTCAGTCGGAAGTCGGTCTTAAAATCGTCCCAAGTGGTGTTCTTACTCGTCTCGAAAGCGGTCGGTACTTGTCGAACAGGTATAGATGCCTGGTCAGGACGGTGCAACACCTCAGTCTCGCGTAGCATAGCATCTACAGTGTTTTTATCAGAGCCACCGAAGCGGAGAATAGTCGAGAGTGGTTGGAGGCGAGGAGTAGAGTCAGTAGGAGTAGGAGGAACAGGGGTAGCGGCGTCGAAAGGCATAGTTGGAGGAGTGAGGGGTGAGACGGGAGTCAGCGTGAGGGGAGAGGCAGGAGTGAGCTCAGGTGTAGCGTGAGGGGAGAGTGGAGTGGCGGAGTCAGACGGGGAGGAGGAGTAGAGGGAAGCGATTGTCGATGAGTGTCTAATGAGTATGAATTAGTTCTACTACTACGTAGAATTCGGTCGCTGGGTGGTACGTAAGGCATACGCTAAAAATGAGAATGAATAAAAGTGGTCCAAGACTTGAATCTAAGTAAATCC
>NC_051404.1:3925398-3925611 GCF_015228065.2 Penaeus monodon | reverse complement strand
GGGAGATCCCGTTTTCTAGGCGGGGAGACTGCAAAGAACAACGAGAGGGAAAAGCTTCACTTCACTGATAATTCCTAACCAACGAGGTAAACTGTACAAGATTGGCAACTCACCTTATTTTGGCAGGCAGGGAAGTGCGGACTTGAAGGAGCCAGCAGACTCTTCGATTTCTCTTCGGATTTGTGTGCGTTATCCCACGTAGCAAGCCACCAG
>NC_051404.1:3925067-3925202 GCF_015228065.2 Penaeus monodon | reverse complement strand
AGGAAAACATGTACACGCTGGCATCTATGAACAGTACAGCTTTCATAAGGTTCCTATGGTCACACGGAGGGACTAGGACATTGGATATGTTTACACGACTAAAAAGCTTCGTGTGATAAGAGAGCATGGAGCTAG
>NC_051404.1:3922311-3922460 GCF_015228065.2 Penaeus monodon | reverse complement strand
CTGCCTTGGTTGGTATTCGCTATAAGGAGAGACATGTACGCATCGTCCGATTACATGTACGACAAACATTTTTTTAAAATTTTATCAGCCTTATATGAGCATGTTTATTTAATTTCATTCACTTTCCAAATTTTCTCTTAAATATTATG
>NC_051404.1:3922114-3922217 GCF_015228065.2 Penaeus monodon | reverse complement strand
CTGTGTTTCGGAGGAAAAGTTTCCAGTTATTTCCAATGGCTCTATCAACAACAAAGATAATATCTCTGTTCATAGTTTATTTCTTTGATCTCTGAATACAGAA
>NC_051404.1:3921942-3922011 GCF_015228065.2 Penaeus monodon | reverse complement strand
TAACGAATTTCAGGCTTGTTTTCAGGCTAAAAGGTCGAGGTTAAACGATGACGTAAAATCTCTTAAGCC
>NC_051404.1:3921601-3921823 GCF_015228065.2 Penaeus monodon | reverse complement strand
TCTTAAGCGTTGTAAAAAAAACATCCAACGCGGTGGTACTTTCTAATGCTCTACCAAAGAAAATTGTAAAAGCTAATTCATATTTGCATTTTGGCTTACTCAGTTGTAGTTAAAAGATGAGTTCTATGTTTTAATGTGCTTTTGGCGCATTGGTGGTTGGGGAATACCCAGTTTCATGCATTATTATAAAATTGAGCAGATGGTCGTGACAGATCAGTGAAT
>NC_051404.1:3920906-3921572 GCF_015228065.2 Penaeus monodon | reverse complement strand
CAGAGTAATTCCCTGCTTGGCTAATTTCAGAAAGGTTCCTCCCTTGCGCATGTGTTATGGGCGGAGAGATGGCGACACGTGGCTCAGGGAGATGGCAAAGGAGATCGTTGACTTCGAGGTATGTGTAGTTGGATTGAAGGTTTGTTGTAGTAGGTAGGATTTCGCCACTTTAATTGCTGGTACGTTTCATCCTGCATTGGTCTGCTGTAATGTTTATACAACAGCGTCTCCATTGTTAGGTAAATCAAATCTAGATTAGCATGCTGGTCACATTAGCGGTAGGCCTAAGATAATATTGTAATATTGTAATATATCGCAGACAACGTCTTGGATGGAAAAAGTGCTTGAAGCAGACATATATGATCTCTGTAAATGGTACTCTGTTAGTTGCTGTGTGTTTTAGTCTATTATCAAGAACCTTATTTCAGTAAGTGTAAGGACATGATCCAGTATAGGTTTCCGTAGTGTGGAAACTAATCCATTATCCTAATGCAAGATGATTATGATTCTCCACAGGTGGTTCCAGATACCACGATGAGAGACATGCATGACAAACTACAGCATCGCCACTACGACACCTGGACGGGCCCTTTGTGGTGTGCTCGGCTCTGGCCACGACCGCGTTCCTCTCTCCCAGATGAGGAGATGGGATTTGATAAGTCTCGA
>NC_051404.1:3919773-3920762 GCF_015228065.2 Penaeus monodon | reverse complement strand
ATCCTCGTGTCCGACGAGAGGACAAAGGCGCTATTGGAAGAGCGAATAGCAAATATGGAGGCTGAGCCTGAAGTTAAGCAACGGTCACTGGATGATTACAATGCTCGCCACACAACACACTCTATGATAAAATCGACATTTAAAGGTGTGGCCGACAAAGTAGGAAGGAGTTTGCTGTTGGCAAGGGATGTGGACGTTGCCACCACCAGCCAATTTGTGAAACGTTGTCGCACTGAAAACGTTACTGTCAACTCGGCCTTCACAGCACTGGCAAACGTGGCCTTGGTGGACCTCCTGGTGGATGGGGGCCTTCGACAGGACACGTACAACATTCGTGGAGACCACATCTTGAATGCTCGCCGATACTGGGAAGGCGATGCGTCTCACTATCTCGGGTGCCACATTCTGCCTCAGTTGGCAGTGATTGTCCCAACACCACGTGAAATTGGTGGAAAATTCTGGGATTACGCACGGCTGGTGCATGCAGATATGAAGCAGAAAATAGAAGCTGGAACAGCGCTTCAAGATGAAGCAGTGAGGCACTTTATGCCAGAGAAAACAGTCATGGAAACCATTTTTTCATGCGAATTCGGTGTAACCAACATGGGAGATGTGACGAAGTTGGTGACGGAAGGTGGCGAACATGTGCAGGCGGTCCATGTCCTGAGATCTGTAAACCTGGATGGTATTCCTTCCACTTGCAGCAATCTTTGCCACACTTTCCGCGGTCGCTTTATCCACGTTCTCAGCTACAACACTGCATCTGTCACCACGCAGATGGCGGAGAAATTCTGCGACAGTCTCTTTAACCAGTTGAGAGCAGTCATATGAAAGTTTTGATGCATGTGATATCTTTAATTATATTGTAAAGATTTATCTTATATAAATGACTTTTTTATGATACTGATAATAAACTTCACAAGAAGTAATAGTCTCAAAACCTAGTTTGTGGTAATGTGTACGATTATTTTAGCTTGTTCACTTTCACA
>NC_051404.1:3918317-3918632 GCF_015228065.2 Penaeus monodon | reverse complement strand
TATTTAAAATTTTCCGGGATTGAAGTCTTTTGCTAATTCGCAAACCTCTAAAAAAGGTGCAAAATTTTGGAACATTTTAGCCATGTTTTAAAAATTTCCCCAAAAATTTGTACTAATCACTTTTGTCAAAAGGCATGAATGTTAGTTTATATATGGGTTTTTCATGGGGAAAGAGGAATAAATTTCGTCCCTGCTGTTTTTTTTTTTAAATTTTAATTTTCAAAAACAAAAAAAAATATCGTTTCAAAAAATTTTTTTTAAACCCGTAATTAAAGCAACAAAATTTCTTCCGTGAAAGCAAAAAACTCCAGCACC
>NC_051404.1:3917214-3917583 GCF_015228065.2 Penaeus monodon | reverse complement strand
GAGGAAAAAACAAAAATTTGGAATTTACCTTTTTTGGAAGAAAAGGGGAGGGGGAGGAAGCCCCTTTGGGAAAAAATTTCCACAAAAAGGAAAAAAACAAGGGGAAAGCTCCCGGGGGGAAAGAGGGGAACAACACCGAAAAAAGGGGGATAGAAACAAAAAAGGGAAATTTGGTACCCCACCTTCCAGAAAATCCAAAAAGGGGAGGGAAAGGGCCAAACAATAAAAGGGGGGAAACCAAAAGGGGGGGAAAGAGTGGTTCAGAGGGGGGGGAAGGGGGAATAAGGGGGGGCCAACAGAAGGGGGGGGGGGAACATCAAAGGAATTTGGAAAGGGGGGGAGGAAGAAAAACTTTAAAAAGGGGAAAAA
>NC_051404.1:3916781-3917189 GCF_015228065.2 Penaeus monodon | reverse complement strand
AATTTTGGGGGGGTTAAAAAGGAGGGGGGGGAACCCCTTTTGGAAAAGGGGGGGGGGGAGGTAGGGAAAAAAGGGGGGTTGGGAAAGGGGAAACAGGGGAAGGGGGGGAGGAAGGGGAGGAAAGGGGTCGAAATAGAAGGGGGGGGAACTGTGGCGGCCCCAAAAATGTTTTTGGGGGGTTTTGTCCCACTTTAAAAAATTTGCCTCGGGTTTAGAAACTCCCCCGCCCCCAAAACTTTTTTTCCCACTTTTTTCCCCCCGGGCCCCTTTCCCTTTTTTTTTCCCCCCCCCCTTCCCTTTCCCCCCCCTTTTTTCCCCTTCCCCTTTCTCCCCCCCCCCCCCCTTTCTCCCTCCCCCTCTTCTCCCTCCTCCTTTCCCCCTTCCCCCTTTTTTCCCCTCCTCCCCCCC
>NC_051404.1:3915256-3915868 GCF_015228065.2 Penaeus monodon | reverse complement strand
TCCAGCATCTCACTTACCAAGGTCATCCTCCTGTCTCGACCTCGCTAAAAAATTCCTTAGGGTTAGAACCCCCCTACCTGTGTGCCCTTTCTTTTGATTGTTTTTCCCCGACCCTTTTTAAAAAAATCCCTTTTTTTTAATTTTAAAAAGGGCCCTTTTTGGGCTATATAATGATAATTTTTTTAAACTGTGTTGTGCTTTGGTTTTTTTTTCTATAGTTTTTTCGTCAAACGCCTTTTTAAAACGGTTTTTCGCAACAAACTCGTTACATCCCCCTTTAAAAAAACCCCTCCCCTTTGCACTCAACGGAAACCGGGGATTGGGAGGCGAAGGTAAATGGCTGTGGGAAAAAAACAGGGGTTTTTTAAAATTTTTCAAAACCCCTGTTACCACCACCCTCGCCACCCGGGAGCCCCTGACGGAGGGGAAAGCCTGAACCCCAGTCTTTTCGGATCTCCCTTTAGGGTTTCAGTTTGTTCCTTAAAAAAAAGGTTTTAGGGCGTCATTTAATGTATCGAGTTTCAAAGTATTTTGAGCTTTTTTTCTAGGTTTAGTATTTTTACCCAAAAAGGGACAATGGTTTCTCGTACCTCATGTTTGGGGTTTTTTGGG
>NC_051404.1:3913179-3914508 GCF_015228065.2 Penaeus monodon | reverse complement strand
TTGGGTATAGGGGGGAAAAAAGATTTTCCAAAAGCAAAAGCGTTTTTCCGTAGGGGAAATAACCATTTTAAGCAAGATGATTATGTTTCCCCAAGGGTGGTTCCAAAAACCCGATGAGAGACAGCATGCAAACACAGCTCCCACTACGACCCGGGAGGGCCCTTTGGGGTGTGCTGGGCTCCCCCAGCCCGCGTTCCCCTCTCCCAATAGGAGGGGTTTTTGTAAGTCTCGTTTCCCCTCACGATCACGCTGTTTTTTCGGTTTCCCAGGGCATTCCTTGGAACACAAACAGGGATATGCGGCTTCTTTGTCCAACTCCCAATGACGTCTTGGCAGGAAAATCAGGATGAGAAAGCTGGGCATCCTCGTGTCCGACGAGAGGACACAGACCGTATTGGAAGAGCGAATAGCAATGTGGAGGGAGCCTGAAGTAGAAGGGCAACTGGATGAATGTACAATGCGCCATACAAATACTCTATGATAAAATCGACATTTAAAGGTGTGGCCGACAAGTAGGAAGGAGTTTGCTGTTGGCAAGGGATGGGACGTTGCCACCACCAGCCAATTTTGAAACGTTGTCGCACTGAAAACGTTACTGTCAACTCGGCCTTCACAGCACTGGCAAACGTGGCTTGGGGGCCTCCTGGTGGATGGGCCTTCGACAGGACCGTACAACATTCGTGGAGACCACATCTTGAATGCTCGCCGATACTGGGAAGGCGATGCGTCTCACTATCTCGGGTGCACATTCTGCCTCAGTTGGCAGTGATTGTCCCAACCCACGTGAAATTGGTGAAAATCTGGATACGCACGGCTGGTGCATGCAGATATGAAGCAGAAACTAGAAGCCGGAACAGCGTTACAAGATGAGGCATTGAAATATTTCATGCCAGACAGACCTAGTTTCGAAACCATTTTTTCATGCGAATTCGGTGTAACCAACATGGGAGATGTGACGAAGTTGGTGACGGGAAGGTGGCGAACATGTGCAGGCGGTCCATGTCACTGAGATCTGTAAACCTGGATGGTATTCCTTCCACTTGCAGCAATCTTTGCCACACTTTCCGCGGTCGCTTTATCCACGTTCTCAGCTACAACACTGCATCTGTCACCACGCAGATGGCGGAGAAATTCTGCGACAGTCTCTTTAACCAGTTGAGAGCAGTCATATGAAAGTTTGATGCATGTGATATCTTAATTATATTGTAAAGATTTATCTTATATAAATGACTTTTTTATGATACTGATAATAAACTTCACAAGAAGTAATAGTCTCAAAACCTAGTTTGTGGTAATGTGTACGATTATTTTAGCTTGTTCACTTTCACA
>NC_051404.1:3911659-3911965 GCF_015228065.2 Penaeus monodon | reverse complement strand
TATATAAAATTTCCAATTGATTGATAGTCTTTTGCAAATTTCGCGACCTCGAAATAAGGTGAAAGAAACTTTGAACAGTTTAGCCAGTGTGTAATAATGTCGCACAAATATTGTACTAATCACTATGTCAAGAAAGGCATGAATGTTAGTTTATATATCGGTTTCATGAGGTAGAGGAATAAATTTCGTCCCTGCTGATTTTTTTTTTCATATTAATGTTCTAAAACAAAAAAAAAAATCGTTTCAAAGAATTTATTTAACCTAATTAAAGCAACAGAATTCTCGTGAAAGCATTAACTCCAGCAC
>NC_051404.1:3908507-3909051 GCF_015228065.2 Penaeus monodon | reverse complement strand
TCCAGCATCTCACTTACCAAGGTCATCCTCCTGCTCGACCTCGCTAAATAATTCCTTAGGTTAGACCGCCCGTCTACCTGTGTGCCGTACGTGTGCATTGTTCTCCTAGACTTAAAGAAGAATCTTCTGTTAATTAAGAAGGCCTTTTGGACTATATAATGATAATTTCTTAAACAGTGTGTTGTGCTTTGTTATCTATAGTTATCGTCAGCGCATTTTTAAAACGGTTATCGCAACAATCTCGTATCATCGCCTTGAAACAACTCTCCCACTCGCACTCAACGGATCGAGATGGAAGGCGAAGGTAAATGGCTGTGGGAAACAACAGGGTTCTTTAACTGTTTCAACCTCTGTTACCAGCTCACCCTCGCCACCCGGGAGCCCCTGACGGAGGAATGCCTGACCCGAGCTCTTACGCATCTCTTCAGGTACAGTTCGTTCCTTAAAAAAATGTCTAGGGCGTCATTTAATGTATCGAGTACAAAGTATTTCGAGGCTTTTATTCTAGGTTTAGTATTTTGACCAAAGGCACAATGGTTTCTCG
>NC_051404.1:3907346-3907482 GCF_015228065.2 Penaeus monodon | reverse complement strand
GTTTTTAAAAGATATTGTTCATAGTTTATTTTTGGCGCAATTTGGTGGTTGGGAAGAATAACCACCAGTTTCATGCATTTGAATCGTAATAAAAGTTTGACCCCCGATGGGGGTGCTTGACACGGATCAGTGAATT
>NC_051404.1:3905527-3907311 GCF_015228065.2 Penaeus monodon | reverse complement strand
CAGAGTAATATCCCTGCTTGGCTAATTTCAGAAAGGTTCCTCCCTTGCGCATGTGTATGGCGGAGAGATGGCGACACGTGGCTCAGGGAGATGGCAAAGGAGATCGTTGACTTCGAGGTATGTGTAGTTGGATTGAAGGTTTGTTGTAGTAGGTAGGATTTCGCCACTTTAATTGCTGGTACGTTTCAATCCTGCATTGGTCTGCTGTAATGTTTATACACAGCGTCTCCATTGTTAGGTAAATCAAATCTAGATTAGCATGCTGGTCACATTAGCGGTAGGCCTAAGATAATATTGTAATATTGTAATATATCGCAGACAACGTCTTGGATGGAAAAAGTGCTTGAAGCAGACTATATTGATCTCTGTAAATGGTACTCTGTTAGTTGCTGTGTGTTTTAGTCTATTATCAAGAACCTTATTTCAGTAAGTGTAATATGATCCAGTCTAGGTTTTCGTAGTGTGGAAACCAATCCATTATCCTAATGCAAGATGATTGATTCTCCACAGGTGGTTCCAGATACCACGATGAGAGACATGCATGACAAACTACAGCATCGCCACTACGACACCTGGACGGGCCCTTTGTGGTGTGCTCGGCTCTGGCCACGACCGCGTTTCCTCTCTCCCAGATGAGGAGATGGATTTGATAAGTCTCGATTCCCTCACGCATACACGCTGTTTTTTTTCGGTTCCATCGGCATTACCGATGGCAACACTAACATGAGGATATGGCTTCTTTGTCCAACTCCTCAATGACGTCTTGCAGGAAAATCAGTCAAGGATGAGGAACACTGGGCATCCTCGTGTCCGACGAGAGGACACAGACGCCCATTTGGGAAAAGCGAATAGCAAATATGAGGCTGAGCCTGAAGTTAAGCAACGGGCACTGGATGATTACAATGCTCGCCATACAAAATACTCTATGATAAAATCGACATTTAAAGGTGTGGCCGACAAAATAGGAAGAGTTTGCTGTTGGCAAGGGGTGTGGACGTTGCCACCACCAGCCAATTTGTGAAACGTTGGTTTGCACTGAAAACGTTACTGTCAACTCGGCCTCACAGCAACCCGGCAACGTGGCCTTGGTGGACCTCCGGTGGATGGGGGCCTTCGACAGGACACGTACAACATTCGTGGAACCACATCTTGAATGCTCGCCGATACTGGGAAGGCGATGCGTCTCACTATCTCGGGTGCCACATTCTGCCTCAGTTGGCAGTGATTGTCCCAACACCACGTGAATTGGGGGAAAAATTTCCCTGGGATTACGCACGGGGGTGCTGCAGATATGAAGCAAAAATAGAAGCTGGAACAGCGCTTCAAGATGAAGCAGTGGGCACTTTATGCCAGAGAAAACAGTCATGGAAACCATTTTTTCATGCGAATTCGGTGTAACCAAACATGGGGATGTGCGAAGTGGTGAGGGAAAGGGTGGCGAACATGTGCAGGCGGTCCATGCCTGAGATCTGTAAACCTGGATGGTATCCTTCCACTTGCAGCAATCTTTGCCACACTTTTCCGCGGTCGCTTTATCCACGTTCTCAGCTACAAAAACTGCATCTGTCACCACGCAGATGGCGGAGAAATTCTGCGACAGTCTCTTTAACCAGTTGAGAGCATCATATGAAAGTTTTGATGCATGTGATATCTTTAATTTATTGTAAAGATTTATCTTATATAAATGACTTTTTTATGATACTGATAATAAACTTCAAAAGAAGTAATAGTCTCAAACCTGTTGGGGTAATGTGTACGATTATTTTAGCTTGTTCACTTTCACA
>NC_051404.1:3904060-3904364 GCF_015228065.2 Penaeus monodon | reverse complement strand
TATATATAATTTCCATTGATTGATAGTCTTTTGCTAATTCGCGACCTCGTAATAAGGTGCAGAAACTTTGAACAGTTTAGCCAGTGTGTAATAATGTCGCACAAATATTGTACTAATCACTATGTCAAGAAAGGCATGAATGTTAGTTTATATATCGGTTTCATGAGGTAGAGGAATAAATTTCGTCCCTGCTGATTTTTTTTTTCATATTAATGTTCTAAAACAAAAAAAAATATCGTTTCAAAGAATTTTATTTAACCGTAATTAAAGCAACAGAATTCTCGTGAAAGCATTAACTCCAGCA
>NC_051404.1:3900724-3901479 GCF_015228065.2 Penaeus monodon | reverse complement strand
AACCCTTACTCCCATCCACTTTCCAAGGTCCCCTCTCTCGACCGCTAAATAATCCTTAGGGTTTGACCCCCCTCTACCGTTCCGACGTGGCTTGTTCTCCTAGATTAAAAAAAGAATCTTTGTTAATTAAGAAGGCCTTTTTTGGGCTATATAATGATAATTTTTTAAAAATGTGTTGTGCTTTTTTATCTATAGTTATCGTCAGGCCCTTTTTTTAAAAGGGGTTTCGCAAAAAATCTCGTATCATCGCCTTGAACACTCTCCCACTTTCCCCTCAAGGAGAGAGGAAGGCGAAGGTAAAAGGTTGGGAAACAACAGGGGTTTTTAACTTTTCCCCTCTGTTTTCCGCCCCCTCGCCACCCGGGGGCCCCTGACGGAGGAAAGCCTGACCCGAGCTTTAGCATTCTTCAGGACAGTTCGTTCCTTTAAAAAAAATTTTGGGCCCTTTAATGATGAGACAAAGTATTTTGAGGCTTTTTTTCTAGGTTTAGTATTTTGACCAAAAGGGCCAATGGGTTTTTCGTCACCTCTAAGTTTTAGATAAAAAAATTACTTTTCTATATAAATATATGTCAGTATATAAATATGGCATTATATATATTTAATGTTAGTATGTACATTATATGTATGTACATGTATTATTCATTTATGTAGTACATGTATAGTTTGTCATATTAATGTATGTCAGTTATAGTACATTTAATGTATGACTATGTATATGTTTTCTATTTAGGGATGTACATTGTATATTAGTA
>NC_051404.1:3899737-3900497 GCF_015228065.2 Penaeus monodon | reverse complement strand
GGGGATAAATTCATTTTTTGAGGGGTTTATAAAAATTATAATTTAATATATATATAATTAATAAAATAAATATATTTTAAATTTTTTTATTATATATATAAAATATATATTTATATAAAATTTAAAAATTATACTTTTAAATAATATAAAATAACATATAAATAATATAATATATATAAAAATTTAAAATATATATATAAAAATAAAAATTAAATATATATATAGATAATTATATATAATATATATATCCCCTTTTATATTTTTTTTTCTAATATATAATATATATTTATTTTAAAAAATTATTATATATATATATATTAATGGGAATAAAATTTTTTATTGAGTGTATAAAAATAAAATATATAATATTTTAAATATAATATATATATATATTATATAAATATTTTAATATTATATATATTATATATAATTTATTTATTTTTTAAATAAAGATATAGTAAAAATAGAGGTAAAAATATATGCACTAAAGGGTTTATTGTTTTATTCGATAATTGGGCCCCCAAAGGACGATTTCCATATAAAATTAAAAAAAAATTTAAACATCCTTGCCCCCCCCCCCAAAAGCCCTCACATCGTTTTGGATTTTAAACTTCCCAGGCTGATTCTCTTACTTCTCTCTACGGAACGCCCACCCTTAGGTTTTGTTAAAATACCCCAAAGTTGGCTTGCAAGCAATCAAAATATGAACTCAGAGATTAAACAGATTTCATTACTTCAGAATTATCCATACCGTGAGCAT
>NC_051404.1:3898935-3899622 GCF_015228065.2 Penaeus monodon | reverse complement strand
AGTGTCCGCGTAAGGGAAAGTTTTCTAGCATAAATAAAAACAAAAAAAAAATTAAATTATTCGTATATTAATTTTTTGGTAAAAAGTATGTAGGATATAGAGCGTTTAGATAAGGGGAATAGAAATGTTTTTTTGTTGGTTGGGTGGAAAAGATAATTTCAGGAAGGTTCCCCCCTTGCGAAGTGTTAAGGGCGGGGGGAGGCGAGACTGGGTCAGGAGATGGAAAAGGGGAAATCGTTGACCGAAGACGTGGGCAAAAGTTTTAAAACTAAATTTCCCAAAAGTAGATGACTTTAAGCCCGTATTCCTTTACTAGATAACTTGCAATTGGGTTTCTAAAATGTGAAAATCTTTTTATCCAGTCTTTTAATAAAAATTTTATTAGGAAATCATTTTTATATTAGTTGTTTTCAACTTTGTTTTTGGGTTAATGATAAAGGTGAATAAAAGAATAAAACGGAAAAAACACCCGCAAGGCTGTCTGTGCATTTTACAAGTTTTCCAGTGATACAACCAATATTGAAATCGGTAAAGGCCTCCGAGAGATTGTTCATCTAAAGCTTGATTTTGGGAGGTTCCAAGAGAAAGTCATTTTTTTATTTATCAGTTAAGTATCGCAGAAACTGCTATCAGTTCTCTTTCAAGTGCAATGTTGCACAGAGATATGATTATTTGCTTCCGAGTTAT
>NC_051404.1:3898572-3898902 GCF_015228065.2 Penaeus monodon | reverse complement strand
CGAGTGAGAAGAGGCGAATCCACCCCGGGGGAACAGGATTTTTATACAAATGTCTATCTTGTCATGGCCCCTATTGTGTTCTTTTGCAGGTATATCGTTAACATGATTTACGATTGAAAGTAATCTACCCTGGTACCACCTAAATGTTTTGTGTAAGCAAGGTTTTTGTAAATATCATAAGTCCCTTTCAAAACCTGTGTGTAAACCTCTTCGTTGAGCACGTGGTGTTTATGGCAATATGTTGCGATGGTATATTAAAAGTGTATAGATTGGTTCAGTCGCCAAAAACGTAGCTTTACGCAGTAGATGAAACCGAAACGATCTGCCGGA
>NC_051404.1:3897990-3898187 GCF_015228065.2 Penaeus monodon | reverse complement strand
TCCATACAGCTGTGGGTTTGGAGGGGGGGGGGGGTTTTAATTGCCAAAACCCCTTTCCTGAGAAATTTTTCTTCGATTTTATTGTCTTAATTTTTGGGGAAAAAACCAAAAACTACTGAAAGGGAGGGCCCCCTTTTTATTCTACGGGCAACACCCGGGGGGATTTTTACATTATCGATATCGAAGCTGGGCTGTTT
>NC_051404.1:3895789-3897776 GCF_015228065.2 Penaeus monodon | reverse complement strand
AAACCCCCAACGGCCCAACGTCGTTGCCCAAATTATGTCATGGGGAACGATTTTTGCTCTGCAGACGGACACCAGTTTAAGGGGCGGCGTTTGTAGCATCCATACCACCAGACTTGCTAGCGTTCAAGTTGGTTTTCCCTTTCCGAAAAATTAAAAGTATTTTAATTCCAAACCCTTCTTTTTTTTTTAAAGCACCCGGTAAGTGAACAAAAATTAGATAAAATGATATTCTAGGGGCATTGTCAAGCTGTATCCGTATATGTATAGGTGTAATTAGTAAAAAATAAAAGAATTGTGGCCCCTGGGAGGACAAGCCAGACCTTAAGGGGTTCTGGCTTGGGGCATATATTTAAATACTAAATTAAATGTGCCACTGTTTTACATACCTTTTTTAATTACTTTAGCCATCAATATACCTAAAACTGTAATACCACCGATTTCTGAAATATATGTTTTAGGGGCAACATGAGAAAATGAGGGAGGGCGAGGAGAGGACAAACATGTACAGTGCCTAGGGACAAAACATTACTGCGCTGTCACTATTGCATATGATTGAGACTTTCTCTCTTTTTAAAGAATTATATATGTTTAGAAATTTCTTTCAAGTTAATATGTTTTGCATCACATTTTACATAGCTTTGAAAATCGCAGCCGAAGGTAAATTTTACCTCACTTTTTTTTTTATTAAAAAAGGGCGTTTCACTGTTTCTCAGTTTTTCCCCCTTAAAAAGGGGTGACCTGCAATTTACTTACAATAGTCTAAAATAAGTATCGCGGCCCAGAGAAAAGCGGGAACGGTTATAGTCACAAGTGAACTGCTTGTTAGCGAGTGAGCTTCCACCATTACTTTGTTAGTTGGAAAAGATCATTCATATACATAATCATATTTTATACATGGACAGGTCATTATTTGTCTATTATGACATTTTTATTCGTGATGTACTAAATATATTACAGACAGTGTCTTGGATGGAAAACGTGTTTGAAGAGGATATTCATTATATCTGGAAATGTCACTTTATTAGTTGCTACGTGTTTTTGAAAGTGTTATTGTTCAGTTTGGGGTATTTAAATTGTTGGTCATTAAAACTATAAAAAATCTTTTCAGTAAGTTTATGATCCAGTCTAGGTTTTCGTATGGGGAAACCCCAAATCCTTTCCAAAGCAAGAGAGATTCTCCCAGGGGGTTCCAGATCCCACGTGGAACATCTGAAAAAACTCGCACGCCATACGCAGGGACGGGCCCCTTTTGTGGTTTGCTGGTTGGCCACGCCCGCGTTCCTCTCCCCAGATGAGGGAGGGGTTTTGAAAAGTCTCGACCCCTCACGCATACCCTGTTTTTCGGTTTCCTCACGGCATTACCGGGCAACACAAACATGGGGGTATGCTTTCTTTGTCCAACCCTCAAGACGTTTGGCGGAAAAATCATAAAGGGATGGGAAAAGCGGGCACCCCTCTGCCCGCGAGAGGACAAGGGCCCTTTTGGAAAGGGCGAATAGCAATATGAGGCTGACCTGAATTTAAGAAAACGGTCCTGGAGTTTACAATGCTCGCCACACAACACACCTAGAAAAAAATCGACTTTTAAAGGGGGTTGGGGAAAAGGAAGGAGTTTGCTGTTGGAAGGGATGGGGACTTTGCCACCACCACCAATTTGTGAAACTTGTCGCACTGAAAACGTTACTGTAAAACCGGTTTTACAGCACTGGCAAGTGGCCTTGGTGGACCCCCTGGGGGAGGGGGGCCCTTTGACGGCACTACAAAATTCGTGGAGACCACTCTTGAAAGCTCGCGATAGGGAAGGCGACGCTCACTATCTGGGGCCACATTCTGCCCATTTGCAGTGATGTTTCCAAAACCACGTGAAATTTGGGAAAAATTTTGGACTACGCCGGTGGTGATGCAGAATGAGCAAAACAGAAGCCGGGAAAAAAAAAGCGTTAAGAACTTGAAAATATTTAGAACAATATTTTTAAACCCTTTTTTC
>NC_051404.1:3894109-3895746 GCF_015228065.2 Penaeus monodon | reverse complement strand
GGCACATGCTTTTAAAGGTTTAAGTGAGGTTTTTCCTTTCAGGGCTATTCGCCATTCCGGGTCGTTTACCACGCCAGCTACAAACCCCCATCGCCACTTCAAAATGTGGAAAAAAATGCGGGATCACTTTTTCGCTTTTCAAGAGTAGCTCTTTTTTGTTGAAAACGCTCTTTTTGGAAAGGCTGTAAAAAAATTGTTGAAATAAAAATTGGAAACTTTTTTGTGTTTTTGTAATTTTTTTAATAAACGGTTAGAAGTGGGTAAAAAAAAAAAAAACCCAGGTTCAGAACATTCGAATTAAACCTGAGATTATAGAACGTTTAGTTTTTTTTGGGGTTTTATTTACTGTGAAATTTACCACTTCAGCAAAAAATGTCTTCCCCAAACTCTTGTCTGTGGTCTTTGTAACTTATCTTTGCTAGGTCATGCATGTTATTAACAATATCTACTGTTAAGAGGACAACATAAGCAAGTGCTGCATCGTCCAGAAAAAAATCAAGGGGGGGGGAGGGGTATTTTCTGTAGCACCCTTTAACTGGGAGATGCATGATAGCAAGACAAGGAATTTGTCAAGCAACTCATTATTCACAGATTTGTTGATCACCTCTTTAAAATGCGAGTTCTGTAAGCTGTAACTAAAATACAAAGAATTTATCTCCAATTCTTTTGCTCGTTATGATAACATTATAAGGTGTGCTAATACAACCTAGTGACGTAACCCTCTAAAGCATCAACTGTTAAATTAAATTTTATTTGCCAGTCAACAACCAAAGTCATCACAGTCATCGTTATCAATGCAAATAAAAAAAAATCTGCTCTTTTAGTTTAATGATGAATATTGCCAGAGCAACTATTTATTTACCACAATCCTTAATCCAAAACAAAAGTATCTTGGGTTTGTCACTGGTGTGGGTTAGTTTTGAAATGCTATAGTAAGCTGCTTAACAGCAAAGTTTAAGAAATAACTGCTATTTCACTCTAAAACTTACGACCACTAAAGCAAAATTGCATTATATCCATAGAACACTAGTATTACCTCTACCACAGTAACTGAAAGCACTCGTAGATGTATTTGGATTTTTAGACCTAAACCTTTGCAAACCAGGTTTAATGAACATAAACTATTAGTCATTTAAAGTCATACCCCGTGATGTAAAACATGTTTAAAACCCCCCTAAAACCATAAAATTTTTAAAAGGAATTTTGTGACCTTTTTTATTCTCCAGAATAAAGTTGATAAACTGTATTATTCAACTGATATATTTACTATGTATTTTAAAAACAAAAAATTACCCGGGTTAATTTCTTTTTTTTTCAAATTCAGGAGTCTACAATGTCTTCACTCTGACATTCCAGCTTTCTTGGGCTCTAATCATTCTCGCATCTTATTTCCTTTACTGACCAGTTTTCCTCTCGCCTCATTTTTTCTCACCCAAGGTTCAATAGCATCTAACTTTCTTTGACTGACTGATTTTCAAGGGTTTGAAAAATTACATTAAGAATAGAAAAAAAAGAAACGCCCGCATTCAACAACTTTACCTGACAACAAAAAATACAATGGAAGTAAAAAAAGAAGGGACCCTTAGTTAACACAGTTTATATCAGGGAAAAGAGGTGGCCCTGCGTGTTTTTAAAAA
>NC_051404.1:3893585-3894009 GCF_015228065.2 Penaeus monodon | reverse complement strand
ATTACTGCAATTCGTTTGACTCAAAAATCCAAGTATAACAATGAGTACAGGTGTGTGGGAGTGTTCATATGCAGAGAGGAGACAAAAGAGGGAAGAATGACATAAAGGCAGAGAAGTGAGAAGGGATATCTGAGGAGAGAGAAAAGAAAGGGTTATGCCTGTATGGATGAAGATGGAAGGCAGGTCTATGGGAGAGATGAAAACGGAAAGCATGAGGAAAAGGTGGGAAAGAGCAAACATGTAAGTATGCCAAGGTTGAGTGTGAAAGCTTTGCAATATATTTTTTTTAATGCTTGAATATAATCTTTTGAAATTCTATCAACAATGTCATCTGTGACATTTTTTTAAGCTTTCCAAAAGGGCTAAGATAATAAAAATGGACCTCTATGTGTCACAGGAGATCAACAGGTCTAATCTATAATAC
>NC_051404.1:3893424-3893556 GCF_015228065.2 Penaeus monodon | reverse complement strand
GATTAAATGCTGCAAACTTGACACAAACATTAACAAATATTAGGCCATAAGATTCTGCATTACTAAAGAAAAAAAGCTTTCCTTACACCTTGAAACCTTGAAAATAATATTTCAGTATACATTATTCCCACA
>NC_051404.1:3890758-3892083 GCF_015228065.2 Penaeus monodon | reverse complement strand
ATGATCATCTACAGATCAAAATAAAATAATTGTTACTGTACAACTAAAGATATGGCAACAAAATGACTTAAATGTATTACATCCTTTTATATACAAGTTGAACATTACAAATCATCATGGAAACATACACATGGTGTCAAATAATTTGAAGAACTTGACAAAATCATAATTTTCAAAATTAAGACACATCTCTTATAGGTATAACTTTTTTTTACCTTTTGATCTTTAGTACTGATATATTTTCTTATAACAATCAAGTCCTTCATTTGTCCACCAAAGCATCTACATCTATATTCCAGCAGTTCGAAGCACAGAAAGCCAACACAGTATTCCACAAATCTTGTGGTGAGTAAAAACATTTATGATTTACTTCATACTTGTCTTGTTACACTGTACACAAATTGGCCATAAATATGTCTATGATGTATGAAATGGTATTAATTCTATACATTCTGGACGATGGAAAGTCAGATTTATTATTAAAAGTATATAATTTCAATAAAAAGTAATCTATAATGTGGTAAAATAATAACATACTTTCATTTCAGACTTCCTTTCAAGTACTAGTCAATCTTACAAGCATAAAATCTGAACAAAACTCATAAATCTTGAGTCATATGTATTTCACAATAAAATTATTAAAAATCAAAAAATAGTAATTTAATATCGACGGAAGTGCTCAAATCCTGAAGCAGGTTAAGTACAATCTATCTATTGCTACCATACAAGAGGATCTCACAATGGAGGGATAACAGGGACGTGTTCTCAGGGTAACACTTGATGGAAGTTTGGGGCTGTGCTGCTCACAATAGTTGTGCAATTGCCAGCTTCTTGTTACATTGTTCTATATTTATTTTCTCTTCCTTTTTTAATAAAATCAATGTAAAGATGAGAACAATAACTTTAAGTAACTGGGTTAAATAAAATTTGCTAACTCTTTATGTTCCAGTTGGCACACAACTTGCTTGCAATGCACCCTGTATATAGCAGCCTTTTTCATTTTGTTTTACCAGAGATAACTCTACCAGGACTTGAGTCTTACAGCTTATTTCCTAATTCGAGAAGTGGCAGATTTTGAGCGGTCGGAGAACGAGGAAAGACCCTCAGCTCGGCTCTTGGAGCGTCGCATGCTGTTCAGACCCTCACCTGAGAATACACAAAAGAGGAACTACAGTATGAGAAACAGAATGAAAGAACCTCAGTCCCATTAGTCAAAATACCATACTCCAGAAGATAAGAGAGAAAAACAGCCAACTTTGTTAATAGATTTGTTTTACATAAGAAATCTGATGTACTATAATAGAGGATATTAAAGGAATAACAGG
>NC_051404.1:3888944-3890124 GCF_015228065.2 Penaeus monodon | reverse complement strand
GATGAATAAGTTAGTAAAGTGAGGGAGGAATGTCACTATGGAATATGATACATTACATCTGGGCCCATGAGTTTTCAGTAACATAACAGAAAAGATAGAATACATACCACAAACTCATATTTCTATATACTGTGATATTTTACAAGAAATACAAGACCAATATCAGTAAACTGCTTTGAAAGTAATGAACCTACACTTCCAAGAGAGAGACAGAGTGTGAAACTAACACCCAGAGACAGAAGCAACAAATATGAGTAGAAAATCTGAAATAGCTCCATTAAAAATACGCTAAATATCATAAAAAATAAATAAAATATAAAACTACCCTGAATTTTTGTTTGTATTGTATTATCTTCCCTTCAGATTTCTTTCATTACTATGGCTAAGTTTTCATATGTAAGTGATTTTGAGAGAACATATATAACCCACAAATGCAATGATTTTCTAGGATCTACATCAGTTACATAAAACTGAAATATAGAGCATGCCGTCCAGAGATTTTAATATATCTTTTGTAGAATATATTCACAACATGCACTATGAAAGCAAACACCTTTCACTAAAGAAAAAGTTGTAAATGTTTGACCATGTTATTTAAACATGCATCTAAAAATGAAGAGACAGATTTTGCTTTGATAGGACCAAGGAAGAGAATACCAAACCAAAGCATGACATGTTCCTATAAGGAAAAATCCATTCTAATCTAAATAAGTATGCCACACACAACACAATAAACACTGCCCAATAACCCATCTTAAGTTTCTCCAGAATATGCTTCTCGAACGGAAAATCAATAAAAAAATAAAGAGCAACGAAAAAGGTATTTGGGGAAAAATCCAGTGGAAAGTTTCCTCTATGGCCTTCACTATACTACTACGATTCCAGCCACTGTCATAACATCTGAGAATAAAAGGTAAAAAATATATTCTAGGTGAATTACTGCAGAACAGTGTACTGAAACCAGTGTGGAATCATTTTGTATGCTAGTATCAACAACAGTAACTGATGATTATCATAGGACCTCTCCTCCTTTCCGATTTTTAACTTGACACACACGTTAAAGTATATGAATAATCTAATGCTCTGCAGTAAAAAAAAAAAAAAAGGCATTCATAGCAGCCCTTTACAAAACTTTGCCCATGCATAATATTAACACTGTTTCAAAAAATCTGCAAGTGAT
>NC_051404.1:3888369-3888917 GCF_015228065.2 Penaeus monodon | reverse complement strand
GGGCTGGGAAAAGGCACACAGAGCATGTCATATAAAATCTTGCTACAGAAGCTAAGAAGAGAATAAATGGTGATACCATCTCCGGTAACTTACTATTGGAAAATATAAGAAACTGTATTAATATATAATAAAAAAAATAATAGCATAAATCATGAATATCATGAAAATTATCAAAGGCAGGAACTAATATTAGTTCATCAATATTCTGAGAGAAATGCACAAGAATGATGAAAATGAAATATATCATAATCATGAAACACAAAAGTGGAAAAAATGAATAATAATAATATTTACAAATGCAATATCAATAACAATAATCATTACATTAACAATGATGAAGATGAGTGCTCTATTAACATTTTGAGGATTCATAATTAGAAGGCAAAACATAATTATAATAAAAACAATATTACCGCAAAAAGAAAAAAAAAAATATTACTAATATGATAAGGATAGTAATATGAACCTATAACGTAACATGGTTTATGATACATTTTCTATTTTACTTGAATTATCACTTAAACACCCACTGACACAAACAAACTTAA
>NC_051404.1:3887271-3888292 GCF_015228065.2 Penaeus monodon | reverse complement strand
AAACAGAAGGCATGCTTAAATGTACACACAAATGCATGCAATTTTTATATGCACTCAGTTAATTGCACACATATGCACGAACACACCCACCCACCAACATGTAAACACATGGTTATATGGATGTGTTTGCACCCAACAACAGACACACACTAACACCTATAAAATCTCTCTCACACAGAAATTATTAATTTTATGAACTAAGCTATGTGAATATAACCTTCACATAGTACACTATCAAAGCTGCATTCAAGGGAAAGAGAAACAAAAAATAAAAATATTGTGTTACTGATATAGCTATCAATAAAAAAAAAAAAAAAGGAAGGGACAGGACAAAATGTAACTAGGTTAAATTACTTTTGCTGGCACTTTTCCTTATTCCAACATCACTGAGCCTCTCTGCCGTGGATCGCGAACGTTTCATATCGCCCATGCCACTCTGACCCGAGCCATTATTGCGGCCAGCTCTCATGGCTCGGCCCCGTCGGTCCAACAGTAATTTCTCCGGCTTGACAAACATGCCACACTTTGGACGGCATGCAAAGTACCGAACTCCATTCAGAGATCCATCATTTTTACCTGAAAAGGATGAAAATAGTAATTTTTGGGGAGGAGGGAAGCTGGCTGAGATAATACTAATGCTACAGGATGACATATGAGGAAAATCAAATGTGAAGCATAGCAGTCCATGTAAAGCAAGTGAAATTATGACAGACAATATAGGACAAAACTAAGGATATATATGTTCCCCAAAGCAAACATTCCATACCCATTGGAACATCCAGCTCTACTCCAACCCAGGTTCCTGGCGCGAAATCTGTGTGGCCAATATAAGCAATGACACCAGAGTAGTTGTAGGGTCGGATCTGGACACTCTCTCCCACCTCACACCAGTCCGGTAGGGGAGCTAAAGGCTTGCTACTAATGACTGGCGGAGTTTTCTCTCCATCTGCTAATTGGGAAGATATTATAGGTCAATTAATTATGTTAGTGCTATTAATATAAGCAATAATTAACATAATAC
>NC_051404.1:3886371-3887010 GCF_015228065.2 Penaeus monodon | reverse complement strand
CATCTCTGGACACTGCTCAAATTTTGCACACAAAAGTCAGCAAATTGTAAAATGATTCCTTCAGAGATATATACCAAACAAAGACAAACTGAACATGTACACGATCCCAGCGCCTCGCTCTGAAGCCTCCCCTCAGTCTTACCAACGCATTCAGAAGAAGATGCAGGCGATGCACCGTTCATTGTATGAGAATCGATGACAGAATGGGACTGTGAATGGGCCAGAGGAAAGGACATCCGGTGGGTGGGGTTCCGCTTGCCTGATCCTCCTCGCCTCATCACGACCTCAGGGGTGACTGTTGAGGGCAGCGGTGACGTGGTGGAGGAGAAGGAAGCGGCAGGAGAGACAGGACTCACAGATTTTGGGGGACTGGCATCGATGGTGATAGACCCTTTGTTATTGTAGTTGTGGATGTCAGCCACCTGGAGGTTTTTGGAATTTTCTTTGTTTTCATCATCCTCGATGATCTTGAGCTCACTGGAAGATTCCGTCTGCATGTGGCCAGTGTAGGTGGAGTCGCTAGTATCAGGATGATGTAGCGTTCCCAGGTGTTGATTGATCACTGTTCTTGTATCACTAGAGTCACTCTCGCCAGAACTGTTTTGAAAGGTAGCATTACCAGAACATGCTCATGTTCAT
>NC_051404.1:3885569-3885942 GCF_015228065.2 Penaeus monodon | reverse complement strand
TTGTAACTTTGTTACTTTCAGAAATAAACATATCACTAATGTTAAGTACTACTGTAGCAAAGTCTTTGACAATGTTCTGCTCAATCCTAATGCAAAGCTTATACCGAGCAAAATACTTCTTGGCTCACCTGATAGTGGAGACATCCATTGTTGCATGGTTAGTGGGAAGGTCTTTGTCTGGAGTTTCATCAACGCTCACACTTCGCACTGAGAGCGAATCTTCACTCAGTGTTGTGGATGACACTGCACCTGAGCCATAGCCACTGCAAAACATATTTCTTTTAGAATGGAACTCAGTATCATCAATAGCAAACCAACAAAAGAGAAATGTAAGTTATATCCACAAAATGTAAAAATGCATAAAGTAAACATA
>NC_051404.1:3884694-3885264 GCF_015228065.2 Penaeus monodon | reverse complement strand
ACATAAATATCAGTTCATATACCTGTTAATTTCCTAACACATTCAAAATGAGAGTAATTAATCTTACCTTGACACTGTTGACGGTGTCCCAGCCTTGGTAGCTGCAACCTCATTCAAAGAATCAAGTGTTCTACTCTGCGTGAGATGAAGGCGCCCTCCTGCTAGGCCAGTGCTTCTATAGGAAGCAAAGTCACTAAATTCCTCCTCACCACTAGCACCTCCAGATGTTCCTGCTGCATTTTCATTCTAACAAGAAAAAGCGAAGTTAACTATCACATATTTTAAAATTTATCTTTCATCTTTCAAAGGCCATTCATATCATTCCTTTGAAATCTCACATCATTGATAATATAACATATGGTGTACAAACTCTAAGCCTTTTTTACAAAAATACCTGAAAACATAATAAGATCTTCACATTTGGTTATTCTGCAAACAGCAACTATATTTCATTATATATTGATATCACAAGAAGTATACTATAGACTGATATCCATATAGATAGGAAACTACTTATCCATCTTAATATTTATTAATCTATATATATGTACTAAATAATGCGACTCTTTT
>NC_051404.1:3884449-3884523 GCF_015228065.2 Penaeus monodon | reverse complement strand
GAAAGTGTGTATATATACACATTCTTTATATTTGAAAAAATAAGAAACCTCTTGTAAGGTCTCCTAACATCTTA
>NC_051404.1:3884236-3884411 GCF_015228065.2 Penaeus monodon | reverse complement strand
ATGTGGAGCAGAGGAGCAGCCTCTCTTGTGTTCTCCTCATGCAGTGTTGTCATTCTTGGCGTCATTTTCATGGGCCCAGGACTTGGAGATGCTGCAGGGTGGTGTAACAATGACTTAATCTTGACAAACTTTCATCTTATCTTCCATTTAATAAACTTGGTTTATAAACATTACC
>NC_051404.1:3883324-3883784 GCF_015228065.2 Penaeus monodon | reverse complement strand
ACACATACCTGTGAAAAGTCGATGTTTGTACATATACATTCCAACAACAAATCTCCAGTAACCCAATTGTTCTTCAATACAATATATAGTGGTTTTATCATGCATAAAGTTCACATTACAAAATTTACAGGGAAAAATAAATTTGCAACCTCATGCAGACATAGCAAATTTTCTAAGATGCAAGTAATCAGAAAACAAAGTCTCTGAATACACCATGCATGTTTTGTTTCAAATATATCTTGAGCTTTATTAAGACATAAACTAGTAAGTTCTCCCCATAAAATAAGCAAATCATTAACCAAATGTGCACAAGTTTAATACAAAATGCAGTATAAATTAAGTTTCTTTACTAATCAGACAGCAGTCATACTCTAAGCTGGTTCTGTGTGGAAGAAAGGATTTTAGAATTAAAAGAAAAAACACATGCTAAAAGACTTCTGTTTTCCGCAAGATTACCTGC
>NC_051404.1:3883068-3883293 GCF_015228065.2 Penaeus monodon | reverse complement strand
TGACTAGCATTATTCAACTGAAGAGGGGTACCATCACCAAGACAATCAAGATAACATTCCACAGATTTGTTTAGATAAAATGTCTTTTCTTGTTTGGGGGACACCACAAAAGTTCATAAATATATACAAAATGAGCTATTGGTATCATGAAATAATTTGTGCTGATATGATTCTTTTTATAAGAAATCTAAAAACTGTAGCAGTAAAATAATAAAGAAAACACTT
>NC_051404.1:3882393-3882778 GCF_015228065.2 Penaeus monodon | reverse complement strand
CAATATGTCATTTAGAATCTTCCTTGTGCAACAGACAAACACAACAAAGGACTTCATGACATTATCAATATAACTTTCAAATCACCGGAACCTACTTCCATAAAAGAGTGCATGTTCCTCTTGTCATCCTTATAATAAATAAATGTACAATCCCCACAGAAGGACTTCTTAAATATAGTGCTTCCATTAGGTAAACACTGTTTATAAAAATCGATAATAAGGGCCTTGCTTGCAGTGGCCTGATTCAGTAACATTCTTCAGTCATAAAGAATATACAAAATATTTACAACCAGGGATACAGAAAATTAGCCACTTTTTAAGAGTAGTGTACAGCACTGATTCTTTCATACATCTCCTATATGATATCACATCAAATCTTAACATC
>NC_051404.1:3878314-3882346 GCF_015228065.2 Penaeus monodon | reverse complement strand
CTCACCTATAATCATTCTCCCTTAAATTATTATCTTGTTGCTGATAAGAAATCACACATATAACAATTCTTCCACACTACAATATGCAGTCAATACTTGCTGCATCATTCATAACAAATTGCTTCTTTCCAATTTTTCTGGTGTTCTTAACTCTTATGTAGCAGCTGTGGCCTTCTCTTAATACAACTAGTTTTCCTGAATATGTGTCCTAGGGTGTGCATGAACCCAGTTACTGACTTCATAAGCACCAATTTAAATGTCCTTCACTCTTAATTCAAGTGATACTATCAACATTCCTGTAAATAATTTACATACGAAATTGGAAAGAGTTTTTTCTTCCTCAAAATTTCCGTACACTAGATAACTATCTCAGAAACAGAGTGAATGGACTAAACTACACAAAAAAAGAAAATTTTAAATCTATTCTCAATAAATTATTGGGAATCATACCTTTTCTGAAGTTGAAACCATTCAGTCAATAAAAAATAATAGTATCTAAGATGATCATTCTGTGATACTTTTGTGTGATCTACAAAAAGAAACAAGCACTTTAACTTTTACTAAAACCAGCAATCAAATCTTGTGCTTCTTACTAGCATTGGCACAGCAAGAACTAATAAAATAAATCTTAAAAATAACTTGTAACTAGCTGCAAACTATCAAAACAATGAACCACTAACAAGGCACTAAAATACTAATAAATAAAAATGGCAAAATACATATGCTTCATTTATAAAATCACTAGACATAAATATCACAACAAAAAAAGGAAACTCGCAACAAATGAAATCAATAAACAATATATCAATAATGTAATATGGTGTGTGTCAGAGACAGAAAATTTGTCATTAAGGCAGTTGCTACAGAAGAAAACGCGAGCAAATTATTCCTCAGCAGGTGAGTGACAATACCATCGTGGCCACTAATGTACAGGGGGCCAAAGAGAGAGAGCAACTACATAACAAACTTAGGAGCAGATAGAGGAGGTATTCATGGCATCATTCGGCATCTACAGACAACACCAAAGACAAGAACTGGACATACACTTGGCAGGAGTGGATCCCTGAAGTCTGAGAGAGTTGAGGTTCAGGTTCAAATTGAGGAACGTAGGTCGAGCTGTAAAACCAATCAAGGTCATATTAGCATTCCCCCTAAATTACAGAGGGCAAAGAACTGTTATTGCGAAACTGGTACTTTGCAAAGAAAAATGTGAAGCCTCCAAATTCAATGCCCCATGTCTCACCAAGAAAAAATGAAAAAGTCTACGTCCAGGAAAAGCATAAAGGAATGAGGGACTAGCCCTTAAAAGTGAAGATGAATACAGCTATTTCAAAACCCAACCTGGAAAGGAAGATCAGTGAAGTACAAAGATAAGCTCTGAAACTTATACTTACTCACAAACTACAGGAACTTGTTATTCAGAGAAGAGTAATTATCATTTGACACCACAATTAGTGTATACTGTGACCTTAAAAATAATGTAACTAGCCACCAAGAATCCACTTACATGGATCATACCTATTCTTTCTACATGTGGTAATGTGTAACATGTGCCAGGCAAAAAGACATTAAAGTTTGAAATATTCACATAATTTTTTCCCTTATTTGGCAAAGTTTTTAATCTTGAATTATCCAAAACATTACTCATAAGCACACGTAACCCTTGAAATACATGAAAACTGTTAGCCTAGGCATTTTTACACAAGAGTATCACTGTCACCTGTGCACAACAAAATAAATACAACATAACATTATATGGCAAAATCCTATTAGAGAAACATCACTGCTTATGACACCACTGATAAATATGTTACTACTATGAAACTTATCTTGAAAATGTGACTTTAATGTTCCCTGGTTATTATAGTTCCATAATTCTCTCAGATACCTGATATACTCGTTTTTTTATCATCAGTACAGTTAGCTGTCAAAATCATTAATTTTTCATAATTAAAATATTTATGCAATGTTTTTTCATATATCTTTAGTTACATAAAACAGTCAAGTTTATATCATCACAACATTTAAACAAGGTTTTAATCACAGGATTAGAACTTATTCACAGAGTTATAACACTTTAGTTACAACACTTAATTTATCCAAAATCTCAATTTCATATCCAACAGAACTCGCACACATTGAGAAATGTTTGCCGTAATTAAAGATGGGAAAGGGGGAAAGGCACAGACTTAGTGACTTCATATCAAGAGAGACTTTTAAAAACTGTTTGTGAAACATCAAGTCATTATAGGGAGTTACACCCATACACAAATTTCATATAGCATTATTCCATAGGAAAGAAACAACTCTTGAGTGAAATACAGATATATTAGGTCTTTGACAAGCAGCACTCATTCCTATGGTTATAATGTCTTTATGAACTAACACAAATAAGGTTTAATCATTGAAAGCTGAATGAACTTTAAAAAATATTGCTTGATATGCCTTTTAAAACAAAGACTTCATGTTTAGTTCCTTTTCTCATTCTTTTCTGCACTTTTATCTAGTTTTCCTACAACTAATATGAGCAAAGGTTACGAATTTATACATCAAGCTTTAGAATAAATCATGGACAGGAAGTATGTTAATCTAGAATAATATCAAAAATACTTAAAGGTAAAACAGAATGAACCAACAAGGAACCCAAGATCCAACCTGTTTTAGGATAACTTATTAATGTTTATTTATCATCTTTTAAAATTCACATGTGCTAAATATAACAATGATAATGGTGAAATAAATTGAAAACCTCACGATCAAAACATTAATTGTTCTGCTGTACATAAATTTACCTGGAAGCTACAGGAATGTGTTAGCATTTCAGAATTATAGGCTAACAAGGTCTATTTCTTTGTTTTCATCCACTTTCATCACTCCCTCTCTCTTGCTGTACAAGAATCAGCTACAGGAGGTACACAACATTTAAAACCTATAGCTTTCTATACTCAGGAGGGATTGACTTTTTACTTTTCTTGCATTTTCTTTTAATATCTGTTGCCCAATTTTTAACTAACTATTTTCACCCTGATTGTTTTCCTTCTAAACACTGTTTTACTTTTATTATCATCCCTCTTCATCCTTATCCTTTTTTAATTAGGAAAAGATTAAATATTCAAATACCCATTCTATATAAACAATAAAGTCTAATAATGAATTAAATGTCAGGCTAAATTTCAGTATATCTATCTACAATTAACAATGACTGACATTAATTTCTATACAAAAATGTTGCCCTTTGTATATCACAAGAAAAAGTTATCTGTATATCTATGAAGAGAATAGACATTAGGCTAAATTTTGCTATATACATCAATGTTCCTGATTTCTGGGATTTAGAGGGACTTTAGAATTGGGTATCAGAGAGCAACATTTTGTCTATACAATCTGTAATGTAATGTGAGCAAATCTTCTAAAGTAAGCTTCAGGAAGTGTGTTGGTAAATATCCATTCCTCTTGAAAACATCAATTATATAATAGGAAGCCATACTGTATAAGCTGTAAAAGCATCCAAAATTAGGTGATACACAATGCAGGGACCAGACTGGAGTATCTAGGGATTATTCTAACTTCGAAAATAACCACAAATAAAACTGGAACGTAATTAATAATCAGAAATACTTTGAAATAAAAAGGTATTCAAATACCTAATGACTGAGCTAAGAATGGCTTTATGACAGCCATAATACAGCTTTCAAATCAATGTCTGATCTGACTGACTGGTTGCATTCAACTTTCTATGATTGACCTACAACACAAGGTATGCAGTAGTCAGCAACTGGAGCAGTGGAACATCTGTGGAACAAGCCAGGTGCAGAGGAATGAGCTTGTGAAGGTCAAAACTTATAAGGCCGTACCATGTTTGAGCCCTTGAAAGCACCAAGTGTGAAAGAATAAATTTTTTCAGTATGTTTTATTCTTCAGTAAACTGATGTCTTCCAACTGGACGTCAGCAGGAGCAATCTTCTACATCACTAAAAAGGCTTATATACTGTATGTATGACATTTAGGAATGCCTAAACTTTTCTTTACCTT
>NC_051404.1:3877932-3878285 GCF_015228065.2 Penaeus monodon | reverse complement strand
GATTCCAACCCTTGCAAAACCCAAGATAAGCATACTTCATACTTCAATCCCACTTACACAGTCCTAACAACAAACTATTGTTATCAACATGTGTCAAATAAGATAAGATGTGACACTTCAGACTTTTATGGATACTCACACAAGCCAAACGGCCTCTCACTCGGCCCAGGTAAAGAGTACCGATGTTTGTTCTTGTCCGCGTGGTTCGGTGTGGGTGCAGAGGACAACTGTGCATTGAGGTCCATCACACTACCTGAGCGTGTAACTCCATCCAGTCCTCCATCCAGACTTCCGAATAACTGAAATTATCATTGGCAAAGGTTAGAGACACTTTTATGGCAGTAGTCTATCAT
>NC_051404.1:3877652-3877848 GCF_015228065.2 Penaeus monodon | reverse complement strand
CTGAGTAGTCCTTCCCTGCTTTTACCTGTAAATATTACTCTGTATCAAACGAACACCAGAAAAAGTTATTCTGTTATCACAAAATCTCTTTAATATTATTCTATTGATCTAACCTATTTCACTTTATATCCATAAGATCTTCAAAAGTTTTGATTTAAACATGATGACCTAACTTATCCACATCCTCAGCCTCCTT
>NC_051404.1:3875661-3875833 GCF_015228065.2 Penaeus monodon | reverse complement strand
TTACAGCAGTTCTGTAAGGCTTCAAATTTCCAAGTTTGTTTCTCCTTACCAGGAAACATATCATCAAAAGCCATTTTTCATTATCTTATTAAATACATTTATTTTTGAAGCAGCTTCAAGCATTAACTGAACAATCTTCTTAAAAAGCAGAACTACAGCCTGTCTCTTCTCC
>NC_051404.1:3874357-3875619 GCF_015228065.2 Penaeus monodon | reverse complement strand
CATTCCAGGAGGCAATGAATACGGTGATGCAATACTGTGCTAGTCATGCTATATAAGCACATCTGGCTCAAGTCCATAACACTGTAACTCTAATCCATATCAGCAATGACTGCATTTTCATCAACAACTATGTAAAATGTCACTTTTTCAGGCTTTTTTAAAACAGTTATCTACATAAATCTTAACATGCAGAAAATAAATGAAAATTACTACTTTTTCATGCAGTTACAAGCTTTAATTGTATGACACTGTGCATTTCTTCTTCTAAAGTGTTCAATATTCATCAAAATACTGTATATCATCTAAAAGTTGTCAATAGTTACATGTCTAGACAGAGACTATAGTAATCATCTATGATATTCTTCTATGTTTCAGGTACATCTACACTCTCAGTTACACAAAATTATTACATAAAATGGCTATGTCTTAATACTATATCTGGATAAATATAATTATTATATATACTTTTCTATAGACTTCTAAAAAAAGAAATATATCACTAATGAGATTTTCTATGGTGTGAAAAACTGCCAGAGACAACTGGCTGGGAAATATAATGTTTTTGAATTTTGGAATTCTCAAATGTCTATTGATATAAAAATTCAGGTACATTTCAGTAACAGGACTGTGTAATATTGCAAGCAAGAAATGCTTTAAATTGTCTGACAATGTATTACTTACTTATATTAGTGTGTTGCTCTAGGGAGCCCTTTGATTTTGAAATAAGAAATACAGTAAAAAGCTGACCTAGTATATTTCATAGATATACACACTAATATGGCATATCTGTAAATAAATCCTGAAAAATGCATTCAAAGCAACAAACAATATACCTTGATTATAATGCAAATATCTTTACTAATGTGCATGGATTCCACCAATATGCAATAGTTTTTTCTACCTCTTCCTGAAATTTACGAAATACATTTCTAATTATTCTTTCTAACATAGAGACTCCTCTCCAAATGTATATATGGACTAGAAAGGAAATATGAAAACCATATAACTTGTCCAAGTAAATGGACAAGTATCTACACTTTCTAATTACTGGAATGAACCTGAAATTCATCATGATTTAAGAACTAGATGGGAGACGGGACTGTGTCATGATACAGAGGTGGTGTTTGCTGACAGATTATCACATAGTACTATTATCAATATCTGCCTGAGAATGGAGTTATATCATGTCCAGTCATCAAATTCTTGCAGTGCAAAAAAAATGATAATAATCAAAAGACAAGATACAAAATACCTGTTCCAAC
>NC_051404.1:3873678-3874263 GCF_015228065.2 Penaeus monodon | reverse complement strand
CTATGTGAAAATCTTGTTTTGTTATCACTTTGTTTGGCAATTGATTACGTTACATGTGGAGGGAAAGGGAGTAACTACACTAAGGATCAATGAAGAAACCTGCACCTTTCTCATTTTTTTCCCCGGAACATTTTATGTAAAATGACTTAAAAGGAGAAATTATATACATAAGCACCCATCTGAACTCCACAAGAGGAGTTCTATCTAGAAACCAAATCCTGTTAATCACATGTATATATGCAAGGGTGTACCAAAATTTGCTTGTATAACAGATGGATGACTTAAAATGCATTGATTGATGAACATACCTGCAACTGGAAGAAATCGCATATCACTGATAGTTAGATTTATGATCATTTGGGTATTCACATTAACATAAAAAATGCATGTAAATATTTATCACATATGAAGTATGATGGATGAATAAAAAGATCAGTAAAAAGGTCTGAAGAGAGATATAGGAAGGGAAAGGACACTTTATGAATATATAAGTGATAACACATACAAAAATAAAGGTATGATACAAGTCCACACTGAGATATACTAAGTCAAACATCTACATGCGCACAGATAGATGTTTGCACG
>NC_051404.1:3873167-3873236 GCF_015228065.2 Penaeus monodon | reverse complement strand
AAATGGAATTTGTGTAACTTTTAAGGCAATTATCAAAATCAAAATAAAAATCATCAACTGTAAATAATT
>NC_051404.1:3872461-3872654 GCF_015228065.2 Penaeus monodon | reverse complement strand
ATTCTCCTTTTAAGCAGAAGTTAGTTTGACAAAATAGTCTTTGTGCACAGCAAAATTCTGTGCTATTATTACTAGCACATGAGTCTCCGTCTAGCAGCTATTTGTGACATGTCATACTAACTTTGCCTAAATTAATGTTTACCATTAAACATAATTTATGTGTATATGCATAAACAGGATGTAAATGTAAAAT
>NC_051404.1:3871272-3871410 GCF_015228065.2 Penaeus monodon | reverse complement strand
CTGCACGTACCCATCACCAAGGGGTCAGCAACTTCATTGCCATTTATAGTTGGACTTTTAAAAAACATCTTTATCTCTATGCACATATACAAGTAGAACAGGATTTTTTCTTTAAAGGTGTGATTTATTTGTATATTT
>NC_051404.1:3870569-3871248 GCF_015228065.2 Penaeus monodon | reverse complement strand
GTTTTCCCAGAAGGTGCAGGTTCCACCAACAGCAGGGATGCAAGTTAGAACTGGCTCTCTCACACTACCTCTATGTTAGTCCTCAATCGTTTCTGGAGCTGCAAGATTAAACCCTACTCTCGTCAATTTGTTGGCTTGGGGTTAGTAGGTTCATAAATAAAACTACTGAATCAGATATACTAAGTAACCTACTCAGGTAATCAAGTCAATCTAGAATTCTATAACTCATCATAAAGATTCAAACAATTCTATATAAAGCCACAGACAGACATTATATAAAATTGTACAAGGCCAAAATTCCTAGTGCTCTTCATAACAATTTCCTCTTATCCTCTACCACTTAACTTTTACATCTTGATAGAATAAAATGAGAATAAACACTGATGCAATTATTCAGGAAGAATCAAACTCACAGTCATATAAAGATGAGACATGATAAGAAAAAAAATCAATAAACAAATATTAGCATAAAAATACCAATGAGAAAAGAAGATGATTTTAATGGCTTCTATTTATTTACCTTTTTTACAGTTTCTTTTACTAGATATTTATTTCTATAAAGATAATCATTAAAAATATATTTAACAAATGTTTTACAAACACACACTCACATTTACTAAACATTTCTAAAAATACACACATACAAACACACATTCTTTTTATTTATTTTCTTTATATA
>NC_051404.1:3869852-3870470 GCF_015228065.2 Penaeus monodon | reverse complement strand
TTTTTAGTGCTTATGTAATTGTCTGTTTGTACGCATGTAATTGTCTGTTTGTACGCATGCGTGTGATCATGTGTGTCAATGAATGCACATTCACGTATACAACCCCTGCAGATTGCAGGATATCATAAATGTCAATGGAGATTCCATCAAGTCACAGCTGATTCAATAGTTGACCTGAGTTTTATAGTATTTTCATACTTGAATGTATTGCACTAATATGGAGAAAAGTTCAGTGAGCCATCTAACTGCACAGAAACAAAAGCGACAAATTGTCCTTGTTACAGAACAGGAGATGCATCCCAGCAGCAGACAAAGAATGTGACCATGATGCATTCATGTATGAAATACACCATAATTAAAAGAGAGCCATAACCTTTGGCATACTACCCACGTGACCTTTTCTCCAGAGTTCAAAATATCAGCACAAAAACCAGGGAGGGAGAGTGCCATCTTCTGCACAAAGAAAACAAAGATTGGCACTTCACTGCCACCATCACCAAAGACATCAGTTTCATATTCATAACCTGAACCATTTCTAGCTAAATGGTTGTGCGGGGTTGTATCAAAATAGTCTTATCTCCTACGCATATGGATTTACTTTGTTTATGTAAACATGAG
>NC_051404.1:3868200-3869247 GCF_015228065.2 Penaeus monodon | reverse complement strand
TATTTCTGGTAAGGGTGCAATCCAGGATGTAACTAAACTGTGGTTGCAACGCTTCTCTGCCAAGGGAAAAATACTTGTGAAGCTCAAAACAGACTTGGCAAACATGTGCGCAGATAATAACGAGCCAATGGATGGGCCATCTTGCAAGATCAAGAAGAAAATACTTGGGAAAGGAACATCAAAAGAAAAGGCACTGAGCATTTGAAATAAGTATCCATAAGTAATGTGTGCAGCAAAATAATGGCAATAAAAATCTGTGCCAAGTCAGGGGCTGGCAAATGTAGCACTTGTAAAGAATGTAAAAGGAAAAAGGGCCATACTCCCTCATCCTGCAGTCCTCGGTGTGCTGGGGCAGGCTTTGTAAATCCTGTCTCCCTCTGTTTTTCACAACCAACTTCCTGAAATATTGCCACTTTCTTCATTCCAACCCATTTGGGTTAGACAGACAGATAATGAGTAGAAATATTGCATGAAACAGGATGAAAAATCATTCATTCATGAAATGCAATCATGAAAAGCAGTAGGAAGAAAAAATCCCAAAAGAACATGAATTTTCTGAACAAGTACTATGAATGTAACATCATATATGAATGCCTTATCTTAACCTTTCATATTATGCTTCTGATCAGGTGAGGACTGAGGAATTTGTTTGTCATACACAAAGAAAAACAAATGATGATAAAAATCTATGATCAAACACCTCATTGTGTCTACTTGCAGTGCCAACCCCTGGCTAGAACTGACAAGTGCAGTCCAGTGCTGGTCAAATCCTTTAATTCTACAGTGCCAAGCATCTACACACACATTCGGAAAGAAGGGCAAAACTCTTGATCAAAATTACCCCACACCTTGACATCAGCTTTGTCTCGCTGCAAGCATGGGAAAGGAGTGGACTATTTATCTCATTATATGAAACTTCAACGATTAGCAATCATCAAGACCTATTAAGAAAAGTAAGTGACGGGTTCTAAATTTTCCTTTAAGCTAATACACTTATAATCTATCTTTAGCCGTAAGAATACTTATCCTAACAGCATCTATGAAAAC
>NC_051404.1:3866063-3866888 GCF_015228065.2 Penaeus monodon | reverse complement strand
GTTCACTAGCCTTCAGACTGAGCATTGGCCATATAATACTGAAAAAATAATAAGTAAATGCTGACTCAGCAACCATACAATAATTTCTAGTTTTGTTATATACATGTAGCTAGGCCAATACAAAAGGACAATGAATCCAAATATATAAACAGAATATAAGAGAACAAAAAACGTGCACATACATTGTTCAAAACATCTCTCATAGGACCACCATCAAACAAATACCTCAGATTCAAGAAACACCCCCTCACAATAACCAACTTTACATTCTTCCCTGCAATACTTCTGCAACAAAATCAAACTGTCACCTCATATGAACTTTTTATAACAATCCGCTTGTGTGTCTCTTTTTCTGAAGTACCTATAACCAGTTTTCTAATCCAATCACTTCTGATCAGTGTGTAAGAGGAGGAGAGAAGGTGAAAAATAAAGGGATATTTATATAAGACAAAACTACATGTAAATCTGTAACTCTAAGCAGAAAAATATATAATTAATCTATAAGACTGACAGAGATGCAGCCATCTCTTTTATTAAGAATATTACTCATAGTCTGCCACTACTTTCTTTACACATTCTATGAATTTACTGTATATTCCGTTATCAGTATGTGGGGCCAGTGAATTAATGCTCAAACTATTTTATCTATTAGGTGAAACAAAAAGTGAACGTCTTTGCATATAATAAACTCCACAGAAAAATAATCAACTTAATGTATTCTATTTTTTCAGCCAGCTTCAAAGCTACTGCTGTGTAATTTCCAGAGGTAACAAATTCTAAACTTAAATCCACAGGCTTGTCAGCATACATATGCACATACACATA
>NC_051404.1:3865580-3865654 GCF_015228065.2 Penaeus monodon | reverse complement strand
GGCGACACTGAGTTAAATGATACACTCACTAACCTACAAAAGCATGTATACAATTTCTATTTGTCTTTGTATTT
>NC_051404.1:3864797-3865207 GCF_015228065.2 Penaeus monodon | reverse complement strand
ATGTTTGCAGACAGACAGACATGATAATAAAGAGATCCAATGTAGTTACATGGATGTAAACACATATATCACACAAGCATACCACATACACACTTATATGTGTTAAACTATTTTTCTTATTTTCCAGTATAGTTATCTATTTATGAGACTTTACCTCTCTTTCTAATCACAACCTGTGAGCAAATTTGCATAATCTATTTCATATACATAAAACTAACAAATGATTAAGGGTTTCATATCAGCAGTCTATATTCCTCACACTCTCCTATGTAGTAAAATTCTGTCCACACATGCCCAGCCTTTAGAATTAGGACATAAACAATTCCTAACACCAGATGCATTCTATTCAGTACAAAGAAGAATGTTTGAGGATAAGTTCAACAATTAATGTTGGATTTATAATTTGTGAT
>NC_051404.1:3864068-3864761 GCF_015228065.2 Penaeus monodon | reverse complement strand
GTCTGGAAAAGGGTACTGAAATTAATCAATGTTGAAGTTCTTCATCAAAAAATCTTTATCTACAATACAGGAACTCCAATGTCAGCTATCACACTACTTTTTGGCATTTTCTATATATTCTACATTTTATCAAGGAAGGATTCAGAGATGTTTTGCCCTTTGAATGTGATTCATGATCTTTTATCATATAAATAACTCATCGTCATTAGAAAAAAAAAACTTTTTGATGCTGCCTCTGTCCTTATCAGGCTAACTACTTTATGATATGCAACAAACAACTGTGAACTAAAGGGGTAAAAAAAAAAAAAATATCTTACCTGCCCAGTCAATTTTCAAAGCACTCTTTGACAAAAATAAAAGCTAAAGGCAATAAAAAAAGCCCCTTACACTATACATAACACAGGTTATTCTAAGTGGCTATTCATCATACAAACACTCATTGTTCTAATCAAAACTCATTAATTAGAGATCATACATTTCTGGCAATCATTCTATGTAAATGAATATAAAAGGGTTAATATTATCAATCGTCCTAGATTTACAGTCAAATATTTCTGAAGATCATGTATACAGTTCCCATTCTAGCTTCTCTTCTGAAGACAGTAAAACCTCTTTATAGAACAACATTAGTAATGTCTCCACACATCAAATTCTCAAAACCATATTTCTGAAAGTAACAAAAAGTAACAAAGG
>NC_051404.1:3862515-3862691 GCF_015228065.2 Penaeus monodon | reverse complement strand
TTTTTCATATTTAAATCATACTGCATACTATTATCATTTCCTGTAACAAATCATTATCCAAGTTTTTCACGTGAATATACAGTACAATCTAATCAATTCCTACAATAATGACAAAGTGAGTAAATTTTGCATAAATATGCATAGGGCAATTCATGTGCATATAAAAAAAAAGTCTA
>NC_051404.1:3862117-3862484 GCF_015228065.2 Penaeus monodon | reverse complement strand
CACAGAGCATTGAAATATTTTACTCAAATCTAACATTTAAGGCATTCATATTTGTATACAAAAATATATTTTAAAAAATATTCTATTTTTTTATTTTAAAAATTCTTACTCAAAATATTTTTATGAAACATAGCTTTATGTGTTTAGTGTTTGAGGGTAATTCATGCTATATTCCAAACAGACAGGCATTGTTCTGCCAATATTCACTATTACAATAAATTTGATTTTCATTCTAATCAGTTCATCCTTCCATTTTCATAACCATCTTACCTTAAAGCATGGTAAAATATCATGATCAATTTTTTGGCAAACAAATGCAAACCTAAAGAAATTATTTGGGTTTTCCATGGTGCATCAGGTAGTCTCC
>NC_051404.1:3859063-3861367 GCF_015228065.2 Penaeus monodon | reverse complement strand
CACCTGATTCAAACACTTATAATAAAAATAAACCATATAGTTTGCATATAATTAACAAGAAGTTTATATTCATGTCTGTCTGAAGAATAGGGAAAAATTGTGATAAAATTTTATGGATATGTTATAAAACATTGTCTACATAGATTCCCAAACACTGCAAACTTATTCAACTTGCATTTGTATGTTACTTACACCATTAATTTGAAATAATTCCATGGAATAACCACATTATCTGCCAAATGTGCTAAAAAAAAAAATCCTACATACATAGATTCACCTCACATATATAAAACCTTTGTAAAAAAAAAAAAAAAAGTTGATTTTGAATTACTTGGAAAATGATATATGATTTTAGCCTTCCATTCCTGTACTGTAAAGAGGTTTCACTGTAAAATTATATCAAAAGCAATAAGGAAAAAGCAACTTGATTGGTTAATTCACAATCTACATTGTTAAAGGGAAATTAACCAAATAACAAATGATATTCAAATAGAAAATGTAAAAAATATTCCAGTCTACTCACATGAGAAAAGTTTGGGACGGATGCAGTCTTCCTCATGAGTGGCCTTCCAGCCGACTGGAGCAGCTCTTTCACAGCTACGTTTTGCCGCAATCTGTCCAGCATTAGGATGGATTCCACTGACGTTACTCCCTTGGTGTATTTTTCTGGTTTGAGGAAAGTTACTTTGGTGGTTAGGCAGTCTTATAAAGCCAAATATTTTGTGATATATCATGGTATATTCTTATGGTTTGTGCACAAAGAGGGATTAGGCATGCTTATAAAACCTAAAAAGTTTTAGCAGATAGTCATTTATTTTATTGGTTCTAAGAGCTATCAGGTATGCTTATAAAGCTAGATAAGCATACCTGGTGTATCTTGATGCTCTAATATAGTGAAAGGTAGTAGTTGTGCATTATCAAACCAAATGGTTGTAGTGCGTTTTTCTCCTTAATTATATGCAGCTACCCCAATCCAAAAACTAGACTGGATCTAAGACTGATGATACCAAGACATTACGTTACTACTAGTATTTAGGCAGCATATCAGATATACAGTTTTGGTCCAGGGGTCTAAAAGAATACTTATAACACCTTGACAGTGGGTGACATGCCATTATCTCATGGGGTAAAATCCCAGATACTGGGTGATGCCTTATTAAATAATGGGCTTTTGTTCCAACTGTCAAACAGCATGGCATGATATGTCAAGATATTATGAATCAGGTGCTTATTCTTTTCAAGGATAAACACCTTTCAGTTTTTGGGGGGGTTGGATAAAGGCATGGGATATCTGGAAACCTAAGATTAAGTAATATGATGTCATGTTGAAATTAGTTCTTGTTATGTTCTAACAAGAGTGTTTTGGGTTCCTACTTTTTTTCCTGTGACAAGGTATGATCTGATAGATCAGTAAGTGTATAATCCTAGAATCATGCAAGGGATAATCAATTTTTGCTTGACTAAACCTATGCCATGCCACGCTCTTGCAAAAGCCCTTTGGGCCAATTCATGCATTTGACTATAGTGAGGAACGAAGTGTGCAACTGTGAGATAAACAATCGCCCCAGCATGGAGATGTGCACACATAACACACTCTCATCTTCAATCAACTTTACAAAAAAAACTTGTCCATCACCAAGGGTTAAGGATCGTCTTAACTTCCTTGAAACAAGCAAGACTACACAGGTCTATAGATATGACAAGCATAACCTTTTACAACCTAAATTTTCCTTTGAAATTCTTTAAACTTTTAATACTGCAGATGTTATTCATAATAGCCATACCAAATCTAAATCTAGGAAAGCTATCTTTATGAACCAAGAGAAGAGTTTACTCTCCAAAAAGCAAAAAATAATACAAGTATAACAAAAACTCCATATAAAGGAAATGGAATAACAAGATCAATAACATCTATGGGGTTTAAGATTTGTGTCTCCTACATCAATTTCCTATTTGTTTTTGTTGACACCGAGTAAATGGAGCTGCCTTTTAACTCTTTTATTACAGAAAGATATTCACATATAGACTCTAATAATCCTTTCCACAGGAGGAGAGATATATCAACACTAATTCTCTAATAGGTTATTTTTTATTGATATCAATTTAGTATTTTTCTTCTGCCACTCTTCTTGTTATATATAAGGCTAACAAGGAAAGTAAAAACAAAACATTCCTTTAACCCATTGCCTCTGGGAGAATATGGGGTTGACTTGGCCTCCACTCCAGGTAGTACATGCCCAACTGAGCTTGGTTTTACTGGATAAATATATAACAGAAAGAGAGCACCATCTTCCACGCAAGGCA
>NC_051404.1:3858048-3858974 GCF_015228065.2 Penaeus monodon | reverse complement strand
CCCAGGCCATGTGGTGTGGGCATGAGGGTTCCTTATAAAGAATAGCATAAAATGTAATGTGCACATCATCATAGCAAGATGTGAATGACCCGTTGCCCAGAGTCGCATCCAAGTCAACCATGGTGTGAGTGATGTCCAAAGGCTATGAGTTAAGGAATCCAAAAATTGTGTACTTTTAATGAATACACATTTAACAAGTGCACTTTAAAAAAAATTAATAATACACTTCAGTACATCTACATGTATTTCACTGAGCGAGATATCTCTCCTGAATAAAGAATCCTGGGATCCATCAGTTTTCAAAGCTCTAGGATTATCAAAAAGTTTTGTGCGACTATGTATCGGAAATAAACATATTAAACATAAAACAAATGAAGCTCACCAATATACGTTTCTCCATCTTCTGCATGAGAATCATCAGCATTAGCTGCCATTTGGGCAAGTGATTCTCGTTCCTCCAGTTCTTCACTTGCCTGTGTAGAAAAAAACAAACAAACTTGTAAATGCAAGTACTGTCCTGGATCTTCAAGAATTAGCATAAAATTAGGAAAACAGACTTTCAAGATGCTATCCCACACATTCAGCTTTATTCAGTTTACTTCTGTGCCATTCTCTTACCTTTGGAATGTTTGACACAACTTCATACATGATACCAGTTTCATAAAGGGTATTTGTTGAGCCGATGAATGACTTGACAAATTTGCTTGTTAATGACTGTTTTTTATAGATATTGACTGCCAGACGTTTCCTTAATACCATATCCATTGGCGCGGGGTGTGAGAGACGCACGACTGCTTTTACAATCAGGTACACTCTTTCATCGTCTGTGAAAGATTAAATAAGATTTAAAACCAGGAAGCAAAATCATAAAATATAAACAATTAAAAAGTTTAAACATTAATGTGAACATAAAATAATGATGATGT
>NC_051404.1:3856954-3858009 GCF_015228065.2 Penaeus monodon | reverse complement strand
CATCTTTCAGTACTAAAGTAAATGCTCTACTTATTGCACAATCAACTTACTTGGCGTGAGTCTATTGAGGTACTGGTTGTCATGGATGGAAGAATCCCAAGAGGCTACAGCACAAACATCCTTTTCATAACATTTGATAATTGGCAACTGGAAGAATTTGTTGCAGTTTTCTTTTGGAATTATGGCATTTGTTCCAGCAATGGTCAAGCTATCACCAAAGCCTTGTGTTGAGAAGTCATCAGCTGAGAAAGGAAAAAAAAAATATAAACGAGGTGTAAACAATGTCTTTTAAGGAAATGCATTGCATCTTTTCCCAAAGTGTTAATCAAAGTTCATATTTAAAGTGGCTTTGGAGGTAGCGTTTAGAATCTTTTATATATACACACTCCAAAGTCTATTTAATAATATAAGGACACTAAAATCCACCCCTGAGTCCAAGGGACTCATGGGCACTTGAAATGTTATCTTTTTGTGACATACTGAATCATCACTGGTAATCATAAAAAGATGCAATATCAACATATTCACTCTTTATGTGAATGACTGAGTAGTTACAATTATATGGACTACACATATCTCCCATATATTTTTTTCCCTACATTTACATGGGTGTATATTTTCATATATCAGTGAGTGCATAGATGCATTCATGTGTAAATATATTTATATGCTATTTGTTTTTAAAGACATATCATCCACACATTTCATACTTACCATTTAGATCAAGGAAAAGAACTGGGACATGAGCCTCCATGCCAGAAGGTGGATCCCAGTCAGCTGGAGCGCCTGGAATGTTAGATCCAGCAGCAGGAACCAATACTGCATTTCTCTCTTCTGTTAAAGTTACCCACTGATCCACAAGAGACTGTTCACGCTCCACATCATGCTCATTTTTGTCTCCTTTGTTGATAATTTTTTGGATCTGAAAAAATGTATACACACAAATAAATACACATACAAACACTTTAGAATATAAATTCCTTATCTAATACTTCCAAATCCTGTGCCAGTCATCAAATATAAACACTCAAACACATTGTGATATGCTTTTCATG
>NC_051404.1:3855209-3856749 GCF_015228065.2 Penaeus monodon | reverse complement strand
GTGTATCAGGAAATCACCCTCGGCACTGGGTTAATATTCTGGTTTACCTGTTGGTCTAAATACATTCTTCTTCGCTTCAATGCTTCACTCCATCTCTCACGAAGAATATTAAGATCTTCTTCTGTATACGAGTCTAATTGCCGCTGGCATCTCAGACGTCCACATACTGACCCAATATTTATACTTGTTATTGCCTGTAAATACAAAAATCAGTCTTAATCATAAGAGCAACAATAACAAGACTATAATTTAAGCAATTAACATGCAACGATTAACATATTGAAAACTATCTATTTTTTTTACCTGAAATAGTGCATTACTACTAATGGTTAAAAAAACTAGGGAGCTCATACTCAAAAGGGTGTTTACAAAGTTATATACGAAATATAAAGAAAAGAAAGAACTACAAAATATTCAGAAGGTTATGTTTATAATGATTTATTATATCAAAATACCAATATATTAAAAAATTACTAGTGATTTTCAGCACTGAGTCATGACAATGGTCATTATCATATGACTTATCACTTATAACTTTCAAATTTTATGGTTTTTAATATGAACTAAGGATAGTGGCTTTACCTCACATATCAGTGGAAGAGTACCAGAGTTGGAAACAGGCTTCACCCGGCAAACTACCCGCCTCTGTTGCCCTTGACGTAACTGGTAAACACCACCAGTTAAAACATCTTTTTGCGGTAACACCTCAACAGAAACATAGTCTCCACACTCTCCAAGTTCCTGAATCTCGACCCACATCTCTATTTTCCTTGTCAATTCATTCCATCTGTCAACAAATATGAACATAATTTTTAAATCAAAGAAAGAATGAAGCTATTATGTTAGTTCTTCCTGCTTTCCAAATGCAGTCATGATCAATAAATCATCTATTCTTGAATAACTTGCAAGACTTTTTTTTACATGACTCTTACCTGTCAACAAGAGACCGAGCCTTGGCCAATTGTTGGTCAACCTCCCAACCAGGACGTGAAATACCAAAGCCAGCAGACCTGTGACCCCAAACCTCAATCGAGAGAGCACCATCTGCACAGTGCTCTAAGAGGTCCTCTGTGACCATGACTGTATAATCTTTTGAATGTTCAAACTGGAAAAAAAAAGCAAAACATATAAGCTAAGTTCTATATTATATATCTAAGCAGATATCAACATAAAAATAAAAAGTTACTGATAGTATGTGTTACACATTTAATCCTTTTTCTATCATCCATCATCTTCACGTAACAAAACAGAGATGATAAAAAAAAAGACACATCATACCTTAAATGTCATTGAGTCTTTAGAAGTTGGAGCAGCAGGAAACTCATTATTGACAACAGGTGCAACTACTTCACTTTCTGTCTGTCCCCAAAACTGGTACTGACAAAATACAAAGTGTGACAGAGAAGGTGGAAGTCCAGCTGCCTGTTTGATGCATACCTATAGAGGGGGAATAGAAAAACTTTCAGTCAGACTTACAAATTAGCTCTGACATCTTACTGTTAAAAATGGCACTCTGGTCAATCATATTTCCATAGATTTC
>NC_051404.1:3852865-3854674 GCF_015228065.2 Penaeus monodon | reverse complement strand
AGAGCTCTAAGAGTGATATCAGTGATGCTGCCATCAAAAACACTAAGTATGGAAAAAATAAGCTTAATACATCTAATGACTGATACCAAATGTATTACATGGTAACTTCAACATATTCTTATTTGTAGATTGTTCCCATCACTGTCAACAATCAAAAAGTCCTTTAGCCATGAACAATAGTTCAAGAAAACAGACACAAAAAATATAGTATAGTTCCTCACCCTAACTGTAACTGTATTGTTCTGAATTTCGTCATCTTCTCTACTCTGTGCAGAATCTCCAGATGATTCAGAGAGAGTGTCTGCAAAACGCTCTTGTGGAAACTGACCAGAAATGCGGCTTATTTCAACCTGGAGAATAAAAAAAAAGGTTGCAAGAATATTAGTTTCAAAATATTATAGAACTGACAATATATCATCTATTTCCTATCCTTCATACAGAATTAAAAAGAGTCAACAGATAACTTACCTGTAGTCTCCCCGCCACTTCCCCTTGCTGTGAGATAATGGGAATGTGGTAATTTAGCCGCACATCATGGAAAAGGCAATCTAGGAATATGTTTGCCACTCCAATAAGATTATGATTTTCCTGACTTTCATAAAACGGATCTGCTTCGGGACGGGACACCAGGGGGTCATTTTGCTTCTCATCATACATCTCACGCATCACAATCAGTTTATGTTCCAGCTTCTCCATTGACCAAACCTGGAAGGCAATATAGCAATGATTAGAGATTGTCTATCAATTAGGTAATAATAAGTTAATTCATATTTGTATTTGGTTCTCTGAGTTTAATGACATGACTGATTTCAGTACTCTGATTCTATTTATCATAGACATTATTTAGTTCTGCAAAATTAAGTGATTATCTTCAACTGTCAGTCTAATCAAATAAACAAGCAGAAACTATATTTGCAAAAGTATCCACAATTTAAATTTCTTTTTGATCATCATCATACATCTTTTCAAAAAACAGACATAATTTGAACAAGTCGTAGTACTGAATGAATACCTTCAATGGAGCTTTATCTCCACATTACCTGGTTTGGCTTTCCTTTCCTCTTGACTAGAATAGCAGGCTCGCTGACAAATGCCGACCTCTTCCTATTTGGAGAGAGGTTCTGCGGAGGTATCTGGAGGGTCACCCCGAAGGTTGTCTGCTTGCCCATTTCATCCGCAAAGAAATTAGCTTCCCGGACTAAGGTGTTGGCTTTCATGATGTCTTGTCGCAGCTGTGCCAGACTGCGCTTGAACATGTCCTCTCTGCCAGGGTACAAAAGAGATGTGTGCTCCAGCATGTCCTCTCTGGAGTATAATGTAAAGAGTCAATAAGCATTCCTTTGCTTGTCTACAGCATTAAAGGCATCATGTCTGAGTCTTATCTGTTAATACTCATGCATTACAGTTGGTGCTTTAAGAAATGTATAAATTTTGGTGCATTACACAAAAATACTTTTATATAAATCCAAAGGCATACTTTTTTCCTTTTGCAATGATATTTGGGAACACTTCCAAAATTCAGCATCAAATATTTTAAATAATTTTCTTAATGGAAATTAACTGTGCTATGTTCCCTTATATCTTCTGCATATGCAACACATATAACAACCAACTTAGCCAAGACCATACAATATATATAGTTAATAGCTCAGTACCATGACACTCAATATAGAAAATAACAAGCTTTGTGAATCAAGCTAAGGAAAGACATTAGACATGACAGAAAATGAATAGAATCTTAAACATTGCACATAACCATAATATCACCAAGCACATAAAAAAATTGCAAAATAATAATAGCAGTAACAG
>NC_051404.1:3851111-3852802 GCF_015228065.2 Penaeus monodon | reverse complement strand
AGACAATGCTAAAATTATACAAAGGTTAGTACTTTTATGTATTATAAGCTTTATGCATTTTATGCCTTAGGAAAGTTAAATAAATGAGGGTAAAACAACAATTTGAAGTAAAAAAAGTTTGCCTGTCTCTTTCTTCATATCTATCTTTTTGTTCATATTTCATTTAAGAACTGTTTTCCATGTATCATGCTATGTATTGATCATATTCCAAATAATTTAATTTCTAGGTAGAGTATCCTACATCATCATTGTATAATTCTTCCTTGGCATAGGAGATCCAGCATACTTACTGCTTTAAATTACTTGCTAAGCATTTGTTAATAGTTACATGTAAATTCTCTTTCTCTTACTAATATAGTCAATCAAGCACATGGACACATTCTTACTCACAAAGACCCATACAGACTTGAGGAAGCATAATCTTTTGAATTAATCTAGCATCAACATGGGCTGGTTTTATGTAATAGCTTAGTCTGTCTCAATATCTAGTCCATATGAAATCCTTCTGTACATATTTATAAAGTATGCATTTTTACTGGATGCAGCTTATACTACAAACCTCTGCAGAATATTGCATCCATTGTAGAATATGGAACATAATATATTTTTCACATTTTAGTTTAAGTAGCAAACGCAATATCTGAGCATATAAATCTATCTTTTACAATCAAAAGTGAGTGTAAATCTTTTCATGAGTTGAAGCTTATTATTATCCACTGAACAAAGCAAAGTGATATGGTCACCAAAACATTAAACATCAAGTTAAAAACTTTCTTTCTTTCCCTTTTTAATATGATTTTCTTCACTGTGGTTATTGTCTAAGTACACCCTATCTCTTCCATTTCTTTTACACCCTGAGCTCAATCTTATGAAAATTTCTTTCATCTTTTTTTATCCCTTTTTTTAAACTTATCTAGTGAACACCTAGTTGATAGGGGTAGCGTTGACTTAATAGTGTTGCTTCAAATAACATTTCAATTAACCACAGTTGTTAAGACCTCTAATTCCCAAGCAGAAATCCATTTCAGACAACTAATCCACTAATACTAAAACCCATACTGTGATGAAATACTCCAATCTTTGTAATAACTACATTCTTACTAAAAAAAATACCATAATAGAATAATCTCAGAGTTACTGCAATACGGTACACTATAATTCCTCACATTTTTGTCACGAAATCTAAAGGTATGTCAGAGCAGCTGATGGATTAGAAGAATTAAAACTCATGATAATTTTCTGAATTAGTCTGATTTATACTGACTGTACCACCCACTGTGAATATTACTGGGCCTCTTTTAGTGTTGATTCAATGATATAATAAACAATTTACTAAAAATCATAGATGCAAATACGAATTCATAACAATCACCAAGGTTTTGAAGGATCTGTCATTGAATCAGAACCTGGAGATTTTTTTGCATTTTCAACCGCCACTAACCAAAGTATTGATAAACGAGATCAAAAGAGAATAAAAGGTTCTATCATCACACATTCTTTGGAAAAATGTACAACAGAGAAATAGGAAATGCTAACAACATCCACAAATGCAACATCAAATATCTAAACACAATCTATCATAAAAAACAGTTAAGTTTACAGGTAATTTCTTACATCAATCTATGAAAGCCATGAATATTTTGGCTTTGTATGAATATCAAACAATAAAAAGAAAAAGAATATTTTGCTAA
>NC_051404.1:3850144-3851074 GCF_015228065.2 Penaeus monodon | reverse complement strand
TTTATTTCTTCCTTTCTGTGATTACTGACTTTATCTTTTTTATACTTCATAGTTCTTTCTCATTACTTTATCATATGCATTACCTTTTATTTTTCTTATTTGGTATGTCTCCTTCCTCCTATCCTATCTTCAAAATGTTACATTTATATAAAGTCACACTAAATCACTTATTTCTACCAATGTGCTCATTAGTATGAAGGTATTTCAGTATATCACAACCATTAATCTGTATAGGGAATGGAAATCTTTTAGATTATATTTCTTTGGAATTCAAAGACAAGCAAAATTTGTCTTAACAATATATAAGTAATGTACTGGAGAATTTGGACTGATCAATTGAAACATTGTTACTGATCAAAAATAAATTCATCAAAAAATCCTACACTTTCATAATGTGGAACCATTTTTAGTGTTCATTTTGCAGGGTAGATATCAAAAACAGAGGGTAGTATATATTTTAAAAACTACCAATAAACCATATCACAAGATAACTAAAACAACCCAAAACAAATATGAAATCTCAATCAGACATGCACAAATGATTTCTGTTGTCAAAAATAATCTTCCGCATATCTTCTGTCTTATACTTCTTTGTTTACTGTTTTCAGTGAACATATACTTTTTTTCCTCATCATGCCTAACTATCATCTGTCCGTGTGTCTATACATCTTTATATCCCTGTCTGTCTCTATTTCCCTACTTTATTTTTCTTTTCCAAGAAATCTCACAGAATCTTACCTTTCCTGTGCCCATTTTTCTATTCGAAGCTGAGATGTGGGAGTTGAGGGAGTCATCTTGGTTCCCCTCAGAGGGTCAAATGGCATATATGGTGCATAAGGAGTTGTGGGGGATAAGATGTTTCTCAGTTGCTGGAACTGTTTTTCATATTCTTGTCTCTGTTTCTCCAAAGCCACTGAAATATAAAAGCAA
>NC_051404.1:3848811-3850011 GCF_015228065.2 Penaeus monodon | reverse complement strand
GGTATGATGTATATGATAACAGTAGCATATAAAAGAATGCATAACAATGACAAAGTAAAAAAACAAGAGCAATGGGAGTTTGCTACAAAAACACTGAAGTAGAGCTCAAGCTACTTCAAATTAATATTCTGTTTTGGTTTGAATGCCTTTAACTAAAACAAAACTCAATTTCTCTGAGACTTCTTTCATATTAGCATCTGGATCTGTGTGTATGGTATGGACATTTATGAGAGACCTAGTTATACCTATAAGATTTGCTAAGTACAAGAGGAAGACAAAAAGCACAATGTCAATCTGCTATGTTCAGTTAAGAGCTGCAGAAACAAAGTGGATGCAAACTCAGTCCTAGCATTAAGTTTTAAAAGCTTTTGGTTAACTAACTAGGTATATCACTGACCTACAAACTTTAGATCTGGATATCACAAATAATGCAAACATTATACAAACATAAGCTATTTGTCTGATCCTCATCTGCTTCATACAAAGAGTGTCACTGATTTACAAACAGTAAATCTGCACTCTCATGCATTCTATTGATCCCTGTCATAACAAAAAGCGACAGTAACCTTTCATGTATCTTTACACTCCTAAACTAACAAATAACTCAAAGCCTCTTACTTTGTTTATCTTCTTCATGTTGACGTTCAAGGTTTTGTATAGCTGCCTGTATGGGGTCATTACTCAGTTCCTTTAGCATCAGTTCCTCGCGGGCAAAATTGTAGTCAATTGGTTGAGCAGGGGTCTGAGGCTCCGAGTTATTGCCACCTGTGGTACAAAAGGGAGATTTGTCTTATATCACAACAATAATCCAAAGAAAATTTTAAAAATCATATCAGTTCTATAATCCAAACAAAATTTATCATTTCATTTTGAAAATGATCTTCATATTACAAAAGTATAACCATAGGAAAATTATCCTTTCATGCCAATACCACATTCAGAAGAACGGATAAACACATCTAAATCCTTTTCAATAGCTAATACCAAGGAAAAAACAGCAACTTACTGGTACTTGTCTTTGGACAGTTGACTCTGAAGAAGTAGTTAAAGCCCCACAATATTCGATCTCCATGCCTTAGCTGTAGTTTTTCTGTCACCTGGTGTATATAAATAATATTTTACTGTTTCAGGTACTAAACCAAACACCATATTAATACTAAAATCTTGTGCTGAAATCAGTGGTTAAGACTAATCTTATCG
>NC_051404.1:3848289-3848426 GCF_015228065.2 Penaeus monodon | reverse complement strand
AGCATTGGTTAGTTAATCATCCTTCTTACAGTTCAACAAAAAATAAAACACATTTTTAGCCAAAATCCTCACATTTTAAATATTGACAAAGTTTAAGAATAATACTGTTACAATTTGGAATAAAAACATCAAACTCA
>NC_051404.1:3846321-3846865 GCF_015228065.2 Penaeus monodon | reverse complement strand
CTCACCTGAGAACCATTAACACATGTTCTGGCATTGGGATAAGGTTCAAGGAAGAGATCAGAATTTTCTATAACCAACACACTGTGATGGGTCTCTATGCCAACACCTGAGAGCTGAATGTCATTTGGTGTTGACCCTGCATCCGGCCGACCAACAAGAGTTCGATCCTGAGGATTTTTTTAATTATGCATTAATAAAGGAAACTGATATCTATGAATTTCTAGTACCATCAAAAGGCACCTAGATAGAAGGAATGGTTATTTCCATTGCCTGTAATCTTTTTCATCAAATATTCCAGAACAAAATCACTTTAGTGATGGAGTATTTTCCTCTATATCTAACCTTGAGATAATACACAAGCATTTCATTGAGGGAAGGATCTGCATTAAGATTCACAAGGTAATACTTGTTCTTCTCAACACTAATGCCAGATGCTTGTACACTAATACCCATCTTCTCCAGGGCTTGCTGTCTTTCTTGCTGGACACGTTCTGAAATGATAGAATAAATAACTATAATGCTACCAATAACCATAACAACAATA
>NC_051404.1:3845636-3846280 GCF_015228065.2 Penaeus monodon | reverse complement strand
AATAAATCATAGTTATGGTATTAACAATAACTGTAATATCGATATACAATAATCATAAAAAATAAAAACAGTAAAAGTTATGACTACCAATGACAACCATCATAATCCATCATGAGAATCATCAAAAGCTGCCTGTCTGTTACTAAGAAAGGTAAAAACAAGAGTTTTTTTTAACAGTTCCATCACAAACCAAATATTCCCAACAGAGCCAACAACTAGCTCTTCTAGTTTCAACCTCATCCATACTTTCCTCAACAATGGTCCAAAGAACCTCTGTCCTAACTTACCTGTCTTTTTCAACTTATCCTCCCACGTTTCTGAGAGATTGGTAATAAGCTTCTCACTCTCATGCAACTTCTCATTAAGACTTTCCTCTTCTTGGAGGGAGGCGTGGCCGTCTCTTGTCACTTGACGCAGAGACTGAAAAGATGGACAAAGATATTTTGAAAGGACTCTCTTGACACTAAATGAGTAAAAAGAAACTCGTATAATGTCTTAATACTCTGGCTTGCTATGCTAATTAACTTTATCTTATCTTTCACGGTGTTTGTTTTCAAGGGGGTACGGCTATTCTACATACCTAAGAAAGACTGATCCTGAATTCCAAAGATGTAAATACTTCTTGTCTATAAATATACGCACGT
>NC_051404.1:3845069-3845596 GCF_015228065.2 Penaeus monodon | reverse complement strand
ACTATCTACCTGTAGTTGAGTTCGCAATGTTTCCACTTCCTCCCGCAGTTCCCTGATAATCTTGGCGTTGGGATCTTCGTTGACCACGGCATGGTTGACGATCCTCTTGGCTCTGTCCGCGTACCTCAGGGTGGACAGTGTCTCCTCGTAGTTGTCGGCCGCCGGGGACACCGTGGCAACCATGACTGTGCGACTATTGCCTCCAAGGTTGTCCTGGAATTGTTAAATGTTCCATGAATATAATGGGAAAATAAAAAAATAACAGTAACTTATTAAAGAGAACTACCATAATGCACAGACAAAGAAGAAAAGAGAAGGTAAAAGACCATAAGCATAATTGAAAATACTTACCTTCAGAAGCCATGTTAGGACAGAATCACGATAAGGTATAAAGTTATCTCCTTTGCTCTTTCCCCTGCCAACAGCTGAGTCTGCCAACTTCGATATTACTAAACCCAGTGTTGTCAGGGATCTAGTTGTAAAAAATAAAACAACATTTCAGTGGGGAACAGATATGCATACGCGCC
>NC_051404.1:3844698-3845022 GCF_015228065.2 Penaeus monodon | reverse complement strand
CATAGCAAATGTTTTTAGGATGCTACGAAAAAAATGTAAAAACAATCACAATATCATTTCAGCTACGTATAAAAATAGGTCAAGCTCCATCCAATAGCAAACATAATTTTCAAAAAGTAAATCACCGTACATTTGCCACACAGAGAGGCACAATACATTTCAATAAATATATTCTATACTTACTTGTTAATGTTGGAGCCCTCTTTTAATCTCTCGCCCACGGCACCTGTCTTCACTGCTCGCTCTGAGCCGGCAAGATCCACCAGGGACATTTTGGAGACCTAAAGGACGTAATTTTGTATAAGGCCTTAAAGTATGGAGAGC
>NC_051404.1:3843777-3844472 GCF_015228065.2 Penaeus monodon | reverse complement strand
ACCGCCAGCAATTAAAACACTTCTCACCTTTTCCCCAGACACGCCCGAGGCAACATCTGTCATGGTCTGGGTGAGCACGACAGTGAAAACAGCATGAGAGCGAGAGGATTCGCTGTTCATGTTTGTGGCTGCAACTGTCCTAGCTTTGTTTCCTTCTTCGATCAACTGCTCGATTTCCTAAAAAGACAATTGACATCTACATTTAATCCCTTCTTTAAAAAGTCTAAACAGAGCACTGAAGATAGATGAGCTTATATGCTACAGTAGAAAAGAGATTTTAAACAGTGACATTACATCACTGACATTAACACTACTATGCTATACTACTCCTGATATTAACAATAATAATAAAACTTACAACAAAACTATAAGAAATAACAGACCATAAACTATAATTCCCCCGAACAATGGCCCTTACCTCATACGACGAGACGGCAAGAAGCGAGAGGCCGTCAACATAAGGACCCAGAATATTATGCTCTCGCACTTTCAGCGTCTGTCTTGATCCTTTGGGGTCGAGCAAGTCATGTACCTGAGGATAAACGCGTCAAGTCAGGATTTCAAGTCCGAAAGCGAGAATCACAAGACATGATCGGTGCTGGACAAGAGTTTTCTTCCAGGAAGAAGTATTCATCTTGTTTTTATTTATTCATTTTTTTTTCATTTGCTGAGAGAGCTGTGTGTCTGTTTCTGGA
>NC_051404.1:3843245-3843734 GCF_015228065.2 Penaeus monodon | reverse complement strand
ACAAATGAGCATGCGTGCAAAGTGCAAGCATTCGCGCCCGCACACAGAAAAGGGCGAGGGTCTCACCTTCTCATTGTAGATTTCCATGTACGAGACTTCGACCTTGTGCGAGGTGGTTTGTTGAGCGCTGGCAGCGATCCGCTCGAAGAGGGTGTCGCAGAGGCGAGGGATCAGGCCCTTGTTGTCCGCCGTGCCCATCATGGTGTAGGACTTGCCAGAGCCTGCGAGAAGAAGCGAGAGGACGTCAACACCAGGTCCCAACATCTCTTGAACTGCTGTACTTCGCGTTATGAGGAAACTTCTATAATGCGATCAAATGCCGACTGATTTGCTTACTACAGCAATACTACCGCGCCAACTTCGGCGTTATTTCACCAATATGGTGTTCATAGCTTTCATTCGTACTGAAAACAATATAAATACTAATATCACGGCTTAAACAAAAAATATCACGTCATCATTTCAGCCGAAATGCAAACAGGGGAATCA
>NC_051404.1:3842567-3843192 GCF_015228065.2 Penaeus monodon | reverse complement strand
GCCACGTAAAGAAATTCGAAAATATACGCGACGATTTGTTGAAAGCGATGCACTACAAAGGCGACTTGAAATTGCGACGCAAAAGATCCCTTAAAGCACGACACCGCACAAAGGACTAATAAATATTCCTCTAGCACAGTCTTCACATATTTCTTCGACTCCATCTTTTTCTTCCGTATCACCTCCTCGCCCCCCTTTCCATTTCATTTCCTCCCGCCTCTGCCCCCCCCCCTCAACACCCGCGGTCGACATTTCCCTCGACCGCGCCCCCCCAAAAAAACGGTTCCCTCTTCCTCCTCCTCCGCCCGCTGGCCCACATCCATCGGCCTTCACCTCTTTACCGTGACCTACTGGCACGCTGCTCTACTTCCCTTTGTTCTCTGTTCCTCCGAGACGTTCGTCCATCCCGCCTCGGATGCCTGTCCACTTTAGAGGATCCTGTAATTATCTGGATTATAAACCTGGATCACTTTTTCCAATAAGTTCGGGAGAGGGAGGGGAAGCATCTTTGAATACTTTTTCTTTTCTTAATCTTAATTTCATATCTTGATTTCTTTTTATTAAATTCTTTAAAAATAAACTACCTCCTTCTTTCCCCCCCCCCCTCATACATCTCTCTTTCTTG
>NC_051404.1:3842478-3842547 GCF_015228065.2 Penaeus monodon | reverse complement strand
CGCCAAGCCAACACACTTTTGGAAAATTCCTTCCTTTCCCGATAAAACAGGTCAGTCAGTCATGTGTTT
>NC_051404.1:3840856-3841872 GCF_015228065.2 Penaeus monodon | reverse complement strand
TCTCATCATCATTTATGTCCGTAGTGACTCACACTGAATAAGGAAAAAGTTCAAAGAGATGGCGAAAGTATAAAGCGCACTTGCATTTCATTATTTCCCAAACATAAAACGAGATTTTCGATCGGAACGTTTTATTTCGACGCGTGAAATATGGAGAAACTCAACGTTAAAAAAATCCCTTCGTTTACCGACTAAAATACGCATAAAAACAGAAGAAAAGGAACCGATAAAAAAATAATAATAAAAGAGAGACCAAACTCATCGTCATACGTAAAAAAAGGTCAGCTGTTTCGAAAAATACATAGCGTTGAAGCGAGGAAATTGTGCCAGATGATTTTCCCCTTTCATTTTTCCTTTTACTCTCTCCAATCAAAAAGCAACGTATCTTTCTCATTTTCTGATACGATGTGTGGTTATCACCGTGGCGTTTGCCGCAATCCTCTCTTTCAGATGACTCTTTTTTGAGATAAAATGTGTGCTAGAAATAATTATTGTGCTATTTATAACCCTAATGCGCACGCACATTTAACGAAACTCGTACTGTGCGGACTTGGATAATGGCGAAATAAGACATTTACAGCATAGTTGTCTCAGTAGGCAGACTGGGAGAAGTGGGGAACAACGTATTTTTTCGTTCAGTATGATCAGGATACATAACTTGTTAACGGTTGATGCTTACTGTGCTCAAAGTACCTCTACCATAGTAACTTACGAAACAGGGTTGTAGTCAATTGCAAAGACTAAAAAAAAAGCTAATATCTCAACTATTCCCCTCAGATAAACAGTTTACACAACACAAGCAGACAACCAACATTCAATTATTTCCCCTCGCATCCACACACTAACAGACACATCCCTCCACTCTCATGATCGACCAGAACACCTGACTGCCCCTCGCTACTGTAAGCCCACATGACTTCCCTTAAGGCTAACGGATTTAACACACAGATTTGGGCTCACCATCAGCGGCCCCCTGTTACTATTCAGTCATCGTACACAGAAACACATGTAAGGTG
>NC_051404.1:3840496-3840680 GCF_015228065.2 Penaeus monodon | reverse complement strand
TTGAACACAGAAATTACCTTGAAAAAATGAAGAAAAATGGAAAACAAAAAACACTAAAGCGGAGCCTCGGGCGACGGCTCGCCATATTCTCTCACGTTTCACCTTATTAGGGCTCGGAACTCTGCAGCATCTCTCACGAATCCAATTATGAAGTCAAACTTCCTTTTGTAACCGACGTGACTTC
>NC_051404.1:3840327-3840474 GCF_015228065.2 Penaeus monodon | reverse complement strand
CCGCGTGTGATCTGAAGATGAAGCCCATTGGCGGGGATGCAGCCTAGTCAGGGCAGAGTCACGATGAACACCCAATGGCTCTTCCTGATGAACGAACGTTAGTCCATCAGGATGACTAGATATACATTAAACTCTTTCCATATCACA
>NC_051404.1:3839832-3840016 GCF_015228065.2 Penaeus monodon | reverse complement strand
CCTCCGGCCTTCCAACCCCGCCTTCCCCCCGAGTCCCACACCCTCCTTCGTCCTTGGGAGGCAGCACATCGATCCCTGTTCCTAGAGGTGCCGAGCTGTCATTATGTATTCTCGATAACGACTACCGATATGCCTCTCCCGGACTCTGCCCCCGCCCGTAACCGCCCAGCCGCACACAAGCATG
>NC_051404.1:3839699-3839807 GCF_015228065.2 Penaeus monodon | reverse complement strand
TTTCTCTTCCTCCCTCTCCCCCAACCCACCCCCATTCGCCGTTTCATTCCTTATAGTGGAAGGAAAGACATGGGAGAGAGACCCGAGCGGCGGAGCAAATGACGCATT
>NC_051404.1:3839165-3839663 GCF_015228065.2 Penaeus monodon | reverse complement strand
TCGTCAGCAAACTCGGCATGACAAGCGACGCGCTCTCGTTCGCTTGATTGCCACTAGTTTACGAGCGAGCTAATCATCTCGTCCAAACAAAATTAGGAGCTGATGAGGCTCGTAAAACGTGACCGATCCTTCTCCAAACCTCCGCGATTTTCAGGCCCGATGTAAAATTCCTCGTCACTTTTCACTGTAAGGTCAGGCGGAGTGTCGGATCAAGGTCAGATTTAGAAGATCAGTGAATACAGCTAACAAGAATTATACCTTAAAACTAAAGAAAAAAATAGACTTGTCAACTGTAATAAAACATTTTAAAAAGCTCTGTAATTTCAGGGGCTAATCACGGAAGGCTTGTAAAAAAATAATAATGCAAATAGGGACAATATATCAGCTTTAATGAAAACAAGTGCTTAAAAGGTCAACGAACCTTAAAGAAATCTGTTTTAATTTGTCATATATATCCATCAACGTCTACCATTTATCCATAAAGGAAATATGATATAA
>NC_051404.1:3838331-3838752 GCF_015228065.2 Penaeus monodon | reverse complement strand
CGCCCTCAAAGAATCAAAAGTAAAGTAAACGCGGCGTGCGTTCCCCGTAGACTTTTCACATGTATTCCTTGGTGGGGGGAATGGAATCCCGTCGACAGCCTCGGCCACACAAATGTGATTGAGGAAAGGGTGATCATTTCCACTGCTATGGCGAAGGAAGACTAACGACCTGGTAGATGACGGCGGATGATGTAATGGGTGAGGGAAGGAACAGAGGAAGGAAGGGCGTGGCTTCCGATGTGGTTTTGTGGTCAGCGGATGAATAAATTATTCAGAAATTTTCTTGGTGCTGCGATGGCTTGCCTCACCACGCTAACGTCTTGGTGGACCTATTTGCTGTAGCAGTTGATTGCTATTTTCATCCTAGGTCATTTCTCTATCACTGATCCCTACATATATATCATATATATCATGGAAAGAT
>NC_051404.1:3837313-3838293 GCF_015228065.2 Penaeus monodon | reverse complement strand
TGTTCTTGAAGGCACTTATCGACATACAAACAACTTCGAAAATAAATCGACTTCCCCGGACGTGCTTTCTACAACGTTATACAATAAATCGCAGAAACTACACGAGCAAAAAGAAATTACTTAAAAGATATAAATATGAAGAAGATTACGTATATGTCCCATCATGCGAACCTAATTTCCTAAAGGGTTATTAAAAGAACCTCAAGTTATCCCCACACGAAGTTTTGATTGCATTACCGAGAAAAAATTCCAACAAGAATCTAAATTCTATAACCACCATCGCAGATATCTTAGAATGACATGGCTGCTGTTAACAATAGTCGTCCTCCAGTCAATTTTGCGCTTCTATGAAAAAATAAATAAAAAAGTGAAGGACGCCATATTTCTCGGCTGATGCATGACCTAATTACCGAAGCGGTCTCCAAGGGCCGCGCCATCACTCATCGCAAGGCTGTTCACCCCAACCGCCGAGGAAACGTCACTTTCGGACCTTGAAGGAGTGAGCTTCGAACTCTGCACTTTGACCTCATCCTCATCCTCATTCTCATCCCTCTGCCCCCCCCCCTCCCTCTCTCAAGACTCAAGAGGGTTATGATGAAAATGATGCCAATCTGGAGGCTCAGCGCGATACGGGACTGACGACCATTTCACCAACGCAACACTTCAAACGGGATCCTCCAAGATTATGTTAACACAACAATTTCGACAATAACAATGCCACGAAACCTAAAATAATCCACAGAAAGATTTAAAAACAAATTGCAGAGAGAAAAAAGACCTAAGAAGCGAAAACAACTTGCATTAACATAAACACAACACAGTTCTGAAAACCAATTTCCAAGGATGCTAAACACAAATATTTTTCTTAGAGTATCCCGTCATGATGGTCATCGTAAAATGTAAAAATGTATATTGCAACTGTATGTTTACAAACAGATTAAGTAAAAAGGTGGTAAGGAGAGGAGGAGGGAAAAAGAGTA
>NC_051404.1:3835853-3837203 GCF_015228065.2 Penaeus monodon | reverse complement strand
GGGCGGCTGAGTGAGGTTGTGTGTAAGCTTGGTGCCCGTAAAATAACAACATCAAAATCAAAATGTTTCATAATTATCACCAACATAAAACCACAGCTCAGATGATCCATCCTGTTGAAAATAGTTATTTATATTAAACGACAAAAATGAAGACTAATGAGTTTAAATTCTGGAGGTCATTACAGCTCATATTTTTCGCAAATACTCATATCTAGAAAAAAAGACCTGAGTATGAAAAAAATATCATATCAGAACTTCACTGTCAACAAACCACTTCATTAGAAGAGGGCGAGCGATTCGAAGTCAATTAATTCCATCCCCAGAATTTTTTTTCTTTAATCAAATTCGGGATCAAAACAGGACAGTAACGTCAAAGGGAAAAGCTTTCGAGATAAAGCCATTCACAATTTCATTAAAATTCCTGCGAATCTCTTTATTTTCGATAATACGAACCTTACTATCAAAACACATATACCTGCGTGCTTAGTATCGGTACAAGACACTTTCAACATTCAGAAAAAAGATAAGAAAAGTATGATCAATCACATCACGAATAACACATTCACCCTAACGTGCGGCAATGCTCAGCCACGCTTTAATAACATAATGTGCTGTGCCTTTAGCTAGGCGCTGTGTACACTCGGTGCTTACTCTTCGCATTCAAGAAAAGATGAAAAAGGTGCGTCGATTCGAAACCGTTTTTTCAACTCCTTGTCCTTCGCCCCTTTCTCGTTTGCTCACCATATCTAAAAGCGTAACTACTACTCATCAAGGATCTTATCTATATCCCCCTAGCTATCTAGGCACAAACGCGCACGTACGCAAACGCATCTTCAGTGAAAAAATTATAAATACTTTATGCTAAAAATAAGCCTTAATAACATTTCTTTGAAAAGTATGCGCTATTACTAGCAGGAAACTTGAGAAACAAATGACCTAAGCAGAATTAAACTATAATCAAATAATAATTAAACTATAATTACTATATTAAACTATAATTAAATGATAATTAAACTATAATTAAATGGTAATTAAACTATAATTAAATAATAATTAAACTACTATTAATTACTATAATTACTATAAGATTCTGTAAATAACACCAAAGTAAATAACAATACGACTATAGAGGGCTCAAATATGTCTACGTTATAGCCCCACACACCAGCGCACACTCACTCAACACAAAGTTACTAAAGATTCACAGAAAATTCTCCTGAGAGGCTAAGGTAGTGAGCAAACCATGTTTGATCTGGGAATGATATTCTTATTTGCCGATGCCTGAGGGCGAAAGGCGTGCGTGCGTGCGTGCGTTCCCCTCCCCTACTCTCCTCTTACCTCTAAACCCCC
>NC_051404.1:3835280-3835492 GCF_015228065.2 Penaeus monodon | reverse complement strand
CGTTTAAACACTCAATTTGTTCTTTTGTGGGTTAATTATAGTGGGAATAGGTAATCTAATCAGCCGTGGTAGTCTTAATCGGAGTTTCTAGGAAGATATTTGCATACGGTTCTTGGAATCATGCGGAGATGGAAGCTCATTCATACATTCAGATAGCCCCGCTCACCAACAGCCGGGAAATGAAACCAATTTCATTTGCAAGAAAGGGCAAC
>NC_051404.1:3834743-3835173 GCF_015228065.2 Penaeus monodon | reverse complement strand
CTTTTACTGATCCCGTGACAAGTTCGCGGAACCGCCATTCTGCTCTAACATTGCATCCAGCAATTCCTTCCCATTAAGAGCTATACTTTCCCTCCCCGCGGACACCTAACCGAGTCCTGCCCTCGCCCTGCATGGATACAGCTGAACTCATTACCTAGCAATGACAGAAGCAATTTCTCTACGCCTACAGCGCGAGTTTTGGCCGTTAACTACTTGACAATTGAATCGCAAGCCGGAGGGGGGAGGGGGAAGAGGTGCCAAGAACCAGCCGCTGCTCATTACAACTTGTCAGCTGAGGCAGAGGGAAAGGAGAGGGACCAGTCGCCGAAAAAATGGTATTGGAAAACTAACGCCATAATTCTTGTTAAGTCATAAACTGAATTCGTGTTCGATTTTTTCTGACTCTGACTTCGGAGTAAAATACGCAAAT
>NC_051404.1:3834443-3834664 GCF_015228065.2 Penaeus monodon | reverse complement strand
AAATAATAAAACAACAACACAACCAGTGCAACTCCTGATAAACACGTTACGAAAGAGAAAACGAAAGAGAACATAAAACTCGAAATAAAACAGAATACAAGATAAGCAGGAGAAGATAGCACTGAGGGGGATAAAAGGCCTCCTTCCCCCGCGCCCGAGGCTGCCGCATACATCGGCGACCCGCTTTCTCACGGCTGAGCCACGAGGAGATATTTCCCCTA
>NC_051404.1:3834077-3834189 GCF_015228065.2 Penaeus monodon | reverse complement strand
TCCCCATAAAGCATAACAAAGAAGCAGCCGGGGCGCCGCGTCTCCGAGTCAATATCGGGCGATCGGCTGAGGTGAAACTGCGGTCCTGCGGTCCCTTGCGGATGAATGGCTG
>NC_051404.1:3833487-3834032 GCF_015228065.2 Penaeus monodon | reverse complement strand
CACACATCAACGGCGACAAGTCCGATAAGAGCCTGGGGGCGCGATAGCCAGGCAGCGCCACGTGAAATGCCGTCTGCTAAGGAGACGAGCGAAAGAAACGCGTGGAAAGGAACAGGAGGGAAACGGAGAAAACGCGCAGAGTCGAGACGAACGAAAGAAACAGGAGGGAAACGGAGAAAAGAAGAGAGAGGAAGGGGAAGAATTAGGGACAAGGGAAGAATTAGGGACAAGAGAAGAAAGGAATAGAAAGAATGGAATAAAAGAAGTAGGGAGAAGAAATGAGAAGAAAGAATGGAAGAAAAGAAGTAGGGAGAAGAAATGAGAAGAAAGAATGGAGGAAAAGAAGTAGGGAGAGGAGTAGAAAAAAAAAATGAAAAAGGAAAAAGGTAAGACGAGGAAAAGAGAAAAAAAAAAGAATGCAAGAAAAAGAAAAGCAATAAGGAGAAAAGAAGAAAGAGAAAAAAAAGAAAAGAGAAAAAAAGATGTATCTTTAAACACGTCTATTCACCCTTCTTGCTCAATCCCCATTACCTGGCCATCCTCGA
>NC_051404.1:3832064-3832610 GCF_015228065.2 Penaeus monodon | reverse complement strand
ATTTTTCGACGCATTTAATTCATAATCAATGTTTCCCCTCTCTCCTCTTGTGATCTGGTCTTCCTAAGGTATGAAATTCGAATATTTTGCTACCCTAATACTTCAAAACGAGAAAATGTTGAAGCGGCCATTTCGAACACTAAAAAAAAACGAGAAAATATTAGAAAGGTCACTTAAAGCATTCAGAAGAGGGAGAAAATATTAGAAAACGAAAAAATATTGGAATATCATTTCAAACATTTGAAAAAATAAAAAATAAAATAAATAAAGGTTGGAGAGAGAGAGAGAAAAAAGTCATTTCAAACATTGAAAATCACTAAAATATCGAAAGGATCATACCAAACATTAAAAAAACGGGGGGAAAATATTGGAAAGACCATATTAACCATTTCAACAATTCGCCCACAGTAAGGTACAAAGCAGTTACATTCCTTATCCCATGGCAGTGCAGCGGCAATGCCAATACATCGTCAACATTAACAGCACGGCGACAGCCCAAACAACAATGCACACAGGACTTCATTTCCCTCACCATAAAGAGGAGGC
>NC_051404.1:3831382-3831723 GCF_015228065.2 Penaeus monodon | reverse complement strand
ACGGGGAGTGAGCGAGAGTATTGATCAGGTCACCGGTACCGGGGAGGCACGAAGGCACCAACCAGCCCGAAGCAGTACTGGCACTTATGATGCTGTGGCACTGCCGGCTCTGCGGAACGATGGGTCTGCCCGGGGAGCCACGCCGTGCCCTAACCAGGAGTATCGGAATTTGCAAAACACCTTTTTTGCTTGTTCTTACTAAGAGTATATATCGGCCCAAGAAAAGTAAATACAAACGTTCCTTCACAGATATGTAAATGCATGCTTAAACCTACTGTAGATAATATCAGACGAAGTTATGAACTAAAAAGAAGCGCCAGACCATCTGCTCTACGTGCCTA
>NC_051404.1:3830968-3831329 GCF_015228065.2 Penaeus monodon | reverse complement strand
TTTTACCCTGGTCACATTTCTCGGACACGAGTCCTCCTAAGCACCGCGCAAGCTTATCTTCCACTCGGGCATTCAGTCGGCCTCTCAAGACATTCCTGATTTCTCGAGCCTCCGGCCAATGATCTTCAGAGGCTCAGGAGTTCGCGGGAGATCAAAGCCTGACGTCACGCTTCCCCCTCGCCCGCTTTGGCTTTAAGCCTCGTATGTAAGTTCGCCTAATTTCGGCAACGAAATTGAGCTCCAAATTGCTGCTCTCTTTTTCATGACATCGCATTAACTGCAAGGCGCTTACTCGCACTGCAATTTTGTTGAGGCGATAAACGCGCTCAGGTGTATCTTAAGAGAGGCCAGTAATGAGACT
>NC_051404.1:3830106-3830660 GCF_015228065.2 Penaeus monodon | reverse complement strand
AGCGCCAATGGTCTCTGCTTCCCCCACAGCGACCCCTACGCCCATGCCCCTCCGTCGCAATGCCCTCCACGCCCTCGGGATCCTCCTCCGCCCCGTCGTCCTGCCCCGACGTGCCCCCGACGTCATCCCAAGTAACTGGAAACTAAGTAGGAAGAGCCCCCCCCCCCTCCCCTTTCCCCCGTCAATTCTCCAGGCCATTAAACAAAGCCTTTTGTTCTGCTCTCCTCTCTTGCTCTCACCTGCCGCATTGTTTCACAAACTCGTCATTTCTCCGACACAACAGCTACCTCTCCTCGATGATGAGTTAACACAGGACAAAGGACGGATGGAAAGTCTATATGTATTTGCAGCTTCTTCAGATCCTTGGCCGATCTGTGGGTTATTTTTTTTCTTCACACGTGGGTTCAGATGTGAATAATTTACCTGAAAATGAGGGAAAGGAGAGAAAACGCAAAGGGGACGCCGTTGGGAGACCGTGTATCTGCGTGGGATTGACTCTCTTCTTGCTCGTAAGTCTGTCGCACGCACGGACTGCCTCGCTGCCTCTCCTTGTC
>NC_051404.1:3829847-3830055 GCF_015228065.2 Penaeus monodon | reverse complement strand
CATTTCTTCTTTCTCCTTCGGATTTTGATCCTTTCTTCTATTTCTGTTTCTTCACGTGTCCAACTTTCCTTTTTCTCACTTTCATTTTTTTTTCTCTCAAATCCTTTTCCAATATCGGAAGAATAATAATCATGACAAATGTGAGATTCAGACACTTTATTGTAAAGGTCAACTTTCTCTCCCTATTCTTCCTAGATATCTGTCTCAA
>NC_051404.1:3829139-3829615 GCF_015228065.2 Penaeus monodon | reverse complement strand
GGAGACAAATAAACCAGCTCTTCCCCTCCAACATTCCGCCTGTGAGCCCGCCCGCCCTCACTCCCCCCTCAGCCGAGACCGAGGGGTCGCCGGGCACAAAGCCGAGCGCGGACGGGGAGGGGGGGGGGATACGGCCGCCGCGACGGGCCGAAGGAGGAACGGGCGCCCTCGGATGTACGAGCGAGGCCGCGGCAGGAGATTAAGCCCGACCGTCAGCTGCACGACGCCAATGAACCGAGCCGGGCATAACGTACGGCGGCCAAGCACACCGTTGTTGCAAGGCTGTTGCATTTTCGTTCCTTGCAAGAGCGTGTATACGGCGAAGAGGTTTCAGATTAAAAATGAGATGTGTACTAAACTCTCCGATATTTCTCTCGCCTGGACAGCACAGTCCAATGATTCTATCCTGTTCGTTTTCTTTTCTACTTCTTTTCTTTTCATCATACCCAACTTTCAAATTCATCTTCGGTCTCTAG
>NC_051404.1:3828472-3828906 GCF_015228065.2 Penaeus monodon | reverse complement strand
CCCTCATCACAGCTTCCCCCATTTCCTTCCACATCTCTTCATTTTCCTACTCCCACTGCCTACGCTCCCTCCCTCCCCCCGCCCCTTCCCCTCACATCTCTCTTCCTCTCAGGATCTGGGTGTCCCTCATCTCCGGCCGCTCATATCTCGGCCAGGCGACCCCGGCACCGCACAGGAAGTTGGGACCCGGGTAATTTCCACGCAATCGGAGGAGCGTTGCACCAGGCGCGAGACGGTCAACGCCAAAACCCTCTCGGAATAAAATTAGAAATAAAAAAAATAAGAGTGAAATAACTTCCTGAAGGGTAGAGGGGCGGGTAGACACACTGACACAAGGGCACACTAACTTGCAAGCAAACGAAATATGACGCGATTCTTTGTTCTGCCTCACAGGAATAACCCTAGATTCTTAGTGTTTTTTATTTCACGCACAT
>NC_051404.1:3828084-3828243 GCF_015228065.2 Penaeus monodon | reverse complement strand
TTGTTTGTGTGTGTTTACTAAAGTTTCCTTCGTCCTGAGCGACAACACATTTTCTTCCTGATAACTCGAGACTTATTCAGGCAAATCCGCACTGACAACCAATCGCCTCCGAATCAGTCTTGGGCAAAATCTTAAACAATCAGGAGTGACAGCGGTAGA
>NC_051404.1:3827840-3827999 GCF_015228065.2 Penaeus monodon | reverse complement strand
CATCGCGGACAAAGGCCAGACGAGAATGACAGACGAGGGGTGGGGGGGGGGCGTTTATGACGAGCACGAGGACCGAGAGCGGAGATGGTGAGGAAGAGTTTCTAGAAAAAAAAAAGAATGTAAGAGTATCAAGAGAAAGACGAACAAGAAAAGAGGGAT
>NC_051404.1:3826774-3827808 GCF_015228065.2 Penaeus monodon | reverse complement strand
CGATGAAAGAATCAGGACCGCACAGAAAACGAAAGTCCGAGACAAATGAGGCCGAAAGCCTAGAGGCGCGAGGAGCGTGGAGCGAAGCCTGCAACAAACGAAACAAGCCAAGGTCACGAAGCACAAGACGGCACCTGATACGAAACAAGGAAATGCGAGAGAGGCGGGGGGGGGGGGGGGCGTGAGGACAGAGACCCCGAACAGCAGGTCAGGGAAGCACCACATGGCGGCGCTGAGTCACTTCCCTCGCTGGCCAGGACACTCGGCGCCTCCAAGCAATGGCCACCTTTTGCGAAAGCCTGAATTTAACTTGCGTTCTAAGGCTTTAGTTCGTCGTGTTCTCAATAAATACTTCGATAATAATTTGATTATGAATACAATAATTCTCAATTTCAGAGACGACATTCTTGCTTATATAAACATATTAAAACAGTTTATCATAACCACCAACAGTGATTGAAAATGCAAATGCAATACAAAAAGTATACTTTTATAAATGAAACCACACACAAAAAATAAATCACGGCATTACGAAACAATTCTATGTTCAAAAATGCAAACACATGAAACGCGATTTACAAATAAAACTCAAAACCAACACCACCCCGCGCCCAGCCAGAACCAGGCCACGCAACCACAAAGCAACCAGGTGCCACTGTAAAACCCCCAACACAATGCAAACTCCCCGTCACAGATCACGCCGGCAATCTGACAAAACCGAAACCACAAACGCAACCAGAACCAACTCAAACCATGAACCATAGCACACATACCCACAGCAACCAAACGCACTCCCAACCGCACATCGCAACCAGCCGCCGGGCAGCACCGAGGGAGAGCCACCAGACACGCCCCTCAGCCGGCTCCGATAAGAATCCGCTGAACGCTCCTTCTCTGGCTGATAAGAGACGGTGCCCCTACAGCCCTGCCCAGGCCTCGGCTTATCACCGCATAAACATAATTACCTTCAGGGTTCTTCTCTTTGTTCCTTTCGCCTTCATGTTATGTTAAAAAAGATGGAATCGACAAAGCTT
>NC_051404.1:3826488-3826626 GCF_015228065.2 Penaeus monodon | reverse complement strand
AAGCTTTGTCGATTCCATCTTTTTTAACATAACATGAAGGCGAAAGGAACAAAGAGAAGAACCCTGAAGGTAATTATGTTTATGCGGTGATAAGCCGAGGCCTGGGCAGGGCTGTAGGGGCACCGTCTCTTATCAGCC
>NC_051404.1:3825711-3825805 GCF_015228065.2 Penaeus monodon | reverse complement strand
ATAATAGATGATAGTGTAGGTGATAGTGAGAGTGATATAATGAGTGAGATGAGTTGTAGAGTGGGTGAATGATGATAGATGAAGGTGATAGGGT
>NC_051404.1:3824423-3825286 GCF_015228065.2 Penaeus monodon | reverse complement strand
TTATATGCCCTGCGGAGAGGTGGCTGAGTCACGGGGACGCTCGGGAGTTGTCATGACGACGGCCCAGCAACATTTTTCCCCTTCTTCCCTTCCCTTCATTTTAGTCTCCCCACTTCCCTTCTTACGTTTCTTTCCAGTTCTTTCCTTCCCCTTTCTCCTATTCTATACTTGCATTAACAAATACGTTCCCCGTTTCCTCCTGTCACATCATGATCATCCGTCCGTCTTTTACCTCCCTTTTTCCTGATCTTTCCCCCCTTCCTTCCTCCCTTTCTTCCTTTTTCTTGATCTTTTCCTCCTTTCCTTCCTCCCTTTCATCCAAATCGCCGCCACATCGCCAATGTATCTCACGCCCGCACTCTCACACATCCCCCGGCCAGCCACACGCGCACCAATTCGAAACGCCAACCGCCCGCCCACTCACCCACACGCCCACCCTCTCACGTACCTCCTCGGCCGCCCACTCACCCACACGCCCACCCTCTCACGTACCTCCTCGGCCGCCCACTCACCCACACGCCCACCCTCTCACGTACCTCCTCGGCCTCCCACTCAGCCGTCCACTCGACGCCCTCTCCCACGCCCAACGCACCGCCCACTCGCCTCCCTTCAAACTCCTTCCCCTTTATCATCTCTTTACAAGGCGAAACCAACATGACAACCTCATTATTTCGCTCCGCTTCCCAGGGCGGCAACGGCAGTACTTTCCCCCCTCAGGGGCGGTTTCCAGGGCGGCCTCGCCTCTCCTCCCTCGCGCTAAGATCTGTACTGCAATTAAATCCCTTTACCTCTATTGCCCCTTTCGCTTGGAATAACTCTTAATATCTTTCTCTCTTGCTATCCCATTCAGAGGCAGGGGACGG
>NC_051404.1:3824259-3824387 GCF_015228065.2 Penaeus monodon | reverse complement strand
TTTGGAGAGGAAGGGGTAGGGAAGGGTGAACGGGGGGGGGGGGCGGTAACATTATTCATGTAATCGGCTTTTTCTCTTCAAATCGCAAGTGATACATGAAATATTGCTCCATCATCACCCTTTTTCTC
>NC_051404.1:3823874-3824003 GCF_015228065.2 Penaeus monodon | reverse complement strand
TTTCTCCAAGACCCAATCACCAAAGGCCAAGACCTAACTGGAACAAACCCCGGAGTTGTCCCAGGAAATCCCAGGCTCCCGCAGTCCATTAACGTAATGCGGCCGTCCTCGCATCCACGCAAGTTCGCA
>NC_051404.1:3823654-3823834 GCF_015228065.2 Penaeus monodon | reverse complement strand
GGCCTAGGACGCTCACCGATGCGCAACGATGACGCAATCCTTGGGAATCCTCCTGAGGAGGGATTGCAAACAAATAGCTGAACAAGGAAGACGAAAGAATAAACGGGGAGAAACAGATACGAAAGAAAAAAATGAGATGGAAAAACACGATTAAAAACAGCCGAACGATTCTCCTATTAT
>NC_051404.1:3823083-3823618 GCF_015228065.2 Penaeus monodon | reverse complement strand
CATTGTCATTCCTGCCATTCCTTCTGTTTTTTTGCTCCTATTCCTGTTCCTCCCAATCCCACCCTGACAACCGACCCCCCTAAGTAAATACGGAGCGTAGGCCACTCAAGACTCTTTCCTCGGGAAACCGACGAAAATCTCCCGAGAGTCGGCTGCACGAAGGCTAACGGTGTTCGCTCTACTCCAGAAGCATCGACGACCAATCGTCACCCGAAACCAGTAGTTCCGACTCTTCTCGGCCAACCGAAAAATGATCACGAGTGAGAAACTTTGTTGGACACTTGAAGTTGTGTTCCGAGAAATGTTCTTGACTGCGGCCCGAAGACCAAGCGAACACTTGAAGCGCAGCTGCAGCACCTGAGGGAACGGCGGCGGCGGCAACACCGTCACAAACATCGCTCTACACGAAAAGGTAATTAACGTCGCTGGTTACGAGATCCAGGTAATTAGGCCGAGCAAGAAGACCCTTTCCTCTCCTGCACTATTTAAGATCATTAAGCGCCAAAAACTAATGGACTTGGGTAAGCTTCATGGA
>NC_051404.1:3822460-3822651 GCF_015228065.2 Penaeus monodon | reverse complement strand
CCAATTCTTATCGCAAGGAATCTTGCGTAGTAGTAACGGCGATGATTATGATTGCCATAGTAATAAAAACGATAACCACTGTGATACTGGAAAATAATAATATCCATTGTAGTGCCGAAGGCAACAGTAATACTGATAATGAAAGACGCTGAAGATAATAAGAGTAATAAAAACCAAGCAATAGAAATAGG
>NC_051404.1:3821639-3822430 GCF_015228065.2 Penaeus monodon | reverse complement strand
AACTGTAACAGTAACCAAAGCAACAGAAAACAAGAAGACTGATAAAATATCTACATTCGTGCCTTCTCTCTGCACCACACACAGAAACACCCGCATCATGTACCACCACGTAAGTGAAACATCGGACTGAAACAGCAGCTCGTGTCGCAGCAAAATTCAGGTCGTACCGCGGCTGCTAGCATGTTCAGTCACTTCTCCGAGTCTCCGGGGATAGAAGCACGCGGGGGAACGGTAAAAGAGAGCTATGAATAATGCAGAAGAACCACGAGGGAAAGGCGCCAATATATGGGGTTCGGATCGCGGTCTTCAGAGGGAAAAGCCGTTGGCACTGACCACAAGGAAATTGTTCTCGTGACTATTTTGTCCTTGTGAAGATGAAGGCGAAGATAACGATCGTAAATCAATGGGACTAGTAATAATAATGGTAAGGCAATGGTAGCGATTAAATCACTACCAATAATAAATGTAGCTGATAACATTAACACGATGAAACACATCTCTAGTGTAATCACAGCCAAATATCAACCTCGTGTTCGTCGTCACCCTCACCAAGCGCAAAGATTTGGAAAAAGGAAAGAGTGAAGGCGGCGCCCACGTACCGGTCTGGCCGTAGGCGAAGATGCAGGCGTTGTAGCCCGTGAAGGCATTGTTGAGGATGTCCACCCCGACGGCCGTGAAGACAGTCTCCTGCGTGGCGAAGGCGGTGCTGTCGCAGGCCAGGGAGTCGAAGCAGTGGTCGAACGCGAACGTCTTGGGCTGCTTGCGGCTGCGGAAGGAAGAGAAAAGAAGGG
>NC_051404.1:3821225-3821543 GCF_015228065.2 Penaeus monodon | reverse complement strand
TGCATTCTACGTGTTGCCCCGAAAAGCCCGCTTAAGCCCTCTCCCTGGCTCTCCCTCGCCGGAGCCGCCCGTCCCGCTGCCGCTCTCCCCTGCCTCGCCAAATCATCCAGCGTCCTCCTCTCCCCCCCCTCCCCCCCGCCCGTTGCTTTCCCTCTCTCGTCTCTATACCCAAACCCTTGACGTCCTCTCCTTTGAGCTCCCTCTTAATTCCAGCTTTTGCTAAATTACTCCACCAGCAGACGGCACGAGAGAGGAAGCTCTTCATCTCCGCCAGCCACGCAATGCTACAGACACGTGGCTAAACAACATGGGAAGAAA
>NC_051404.1:3821072-3821152 GCF_015228065.2 Penaeus monodon | reverse complement strand
CAACAATCAAATAGACGACCCATAACAATTTCATAAATAATAGCCGACACCAACAAAAAAGCAAATACACTCAACCCTTC
>NC_051404.1:3820914-3821051 GCF_015228065.2 Penaeus monodon | reverse complement strand
TAGAACAAGTGTCTCTCCTCTCTCCCCGTCTACCCCTCCCCCCCTCCCGGCACACACCCAAATAAAACTTTAAAACATCAACAATAGGAGAACGGACGATCTTTGAAACGGAGGCCCCGATCTAGCACAAAGAAATC
>NC_051404.1:3820669-3820840 GCF_015228065.2 Penaeus monodon | reverse complement strand
CCAACCTCGTGCGAAAAACCGCCGTCCCAAATTTCGTTGCGTACAGGGAAACCCGATTCCTCTGTCTGTACACGAGTCTTGTCTAACCGCTCGTCCTGCCAACGGAAAACCGTCGCAATACTCGCCTTGTACAGGGAAACCAGTCTAACCTCTCGTCTTCTACTTTTTTAT
>NC_051404.1:3820578-3820648 GCF_015228065.2 Penaeus monodon | reverse complement strand
AAGAGTTCTGTGTAACTTCTCGTCTCCTACAAAGAACTCTCCAACTCAAGAGTTCAACAACTCTTAGAGG
>NC_051404.1:3820202-3820449 GCF_015228065.2 Penaeus monodon | reverse complement strand
AGATATCACGTTTGCCAAATGAAACGCCGAGATTCACGACAGCCCCATTACCGCACACGTCCAGCCCTCGAGTTCCACGGCCTCGCACTGGCAACTCCTCCCCATAACCAACGCGCCTCCATCACACCAGTCATTTTCGCCGAGGCTGCAACATATAGCCGGTCCCTTTAGACTGATGCAACGGCGAGAGGAACAGGGTAAAAAATGGAGTCTGATTGCCAGGTGACACGACCGGGGATGACAAGCG
>NC_051404.1:3819597-3819663 GCF_015228065.2 Penaeus monodon | reverse complement strand
CCCCACCTGATAACCCCCACCTTCTTCCGACTCTTTCCCCTTCACAGAGAAGGACACGCAAGACCT
>NC_051404.1:3819401-3819544 GCF_015228065.2 Penaeus monodon | reverse complement strand
ATGCAAATTCATGCGGCGGGATTGAAAAGAATGTGCGTGTTTGTGTTTGCGAGTGTACAGCCCGGGCGATGCTACCCCCCCCCCCCCTGGTTTTATTCATGGCGCTCGGGGATGTGTACATGGCATCGGGAACTTCTCTTTCA
>NC_051404.1:3819112-3819301 GCF_015228065.2 Penaeus monodon | reverse complement strand
CGTGCAAGGGTCCTGAGTGCGATGTTAAAAGATGTCTTTGTTTGATGTTTAATAAAGAATGCATGACATAATTGTATGGCATTTACTAATTGGCTCCTTGCATATCGATAATGAAAATTAATGACATTAAAAAGTGCCTTTCCAATTGCGGAAATAATTTTAAAATGTATTTGCATATACATCAACCAT
>NC_051404.1:3817944-3818273 GCF_015228065.2 Penaeus monodon | reverse complement strand
AGCCAATAAGCAGCGCCCCCACCCAGCCTCCCAAACAAGGGGAGGAGCAAAAGCACGCCGGCGGACCGACCGATCTCTTTGCGGCAAAAGAAGAAAACGTTTACCCGAGCGCGAGGTCCCACATATGTCTCAGAATCCATTACAACTTGGAAGAAGTTAACACATACAATTAGCAATAAACCAGCGCCACTTACTCTTCTTCTTCACGACCCGGAACCCCGCGAAGTACACGTTAGGTTTCGCCAAATTAGGAACATATTCATGGTGCTCCGTCGGTGAACAAACGTAAAGCCTTAATAAGAACTGTACCGTGTGCAAAGCTATACAGG
>NC_051404.1:3817214-3817485 GCF_015228065.2 Penaeus monodon | reverse complement strand
ACCTGTTCGCAACGTCGTTCAAGCTAAAACGAAGCGGAAAGCATAAAATCCCTCAAAGTCCCTCAGGCAGCGAAAATGGGAATCACAAACGATTTTTCCGACGAAGGCGAAGATCCCGCGCAGACTTCTCCCCTCCAGCCTCCACGCGCAAGGTGTATATGCACACCCACCCTCGCGCTCCCGCGTCGAGGCGCTCGTAAACGCACGTATCCCGAGAAGAAAGCGATCGGAAAACCGTCAAGACCTCGTTGGTCGACACGTCGTGTTAGCA
>NC_051404.1:3816904-3817118 GCF_015228065.2 Penaeus monodon | reverse complement strand
GTCCCACGGCGGGCCTTTCGACGACCTGTATTACTTGTCGGGTCGGGAGAACGTGGGAACCGCCTCCTGCCGCGCCCATTCCCCTTGAACGCTGAAAGGGCACTTCCCCCTCGCTCACTGCCGATGGCCCGGCCCAGGGAATGCCTTTTCGATACAGCCGCTGATCCCCGACCTCACGACTGCAAGTGGTGATTCCAATTTTTTCCCTTTTTTT
>NC_051404.1:3816005-3816760 GCF_015228065.2 Penaeus monodon | reverse complement strand
TGTTTCACGATATCCCCGCGTTTTCCACATGACCAGCAACCCTCCCTCCCCACAAGTGCATTCATTTGTATGATACATTGCTTTCGTAAACAACTAATTTCACGTGTTCACTTACATGCCATTTATACTTGAAATTGCAACGCCATGATCCCAAGGTTATGAGCGTTTTTAAAAGCAATATTTCCTACACGTGTAACCAGCATGGAGGTAATATTTAACCAGCTTTCTGCCCGGCGATCTTTTTTTTTTCGTTGCAAGTGTGTTAGTTCACGTATGATATATTTACGATTCAGGAATACATCGTTGGTAGGAACAGCTTGAGGTTGTCATATGAATGATGATATGAATCCATAGAAGAGGAAACAAAAAAATAAAGATAAATGTTATAATTAATAATACAGTGCATAATCATATGGAAATATAAGAACGAAAATAAATGAAATATGACCACAGCAAGATTTCATTTCATCAGGAGTATTTGATGTTGCACAGTAAGTTTCACAGAATAAAAAGGTGCTTTAAAATACCAGATACCACTTCAAGATAATAAATTAGATTACATCTCAAACCAAACAACTCAAGAGTAAAATACACTCTCCCCTAAAATCTTATATATAGGCAATACCTCCTCTTTAATCCCATAACCGAAGGATCTCGACCGTAATCCAGCACATTTTAACCCGTCAGGTACCCCCCCCCCCCTCGCCGTTTCCGTCTGCTCCGAGTGGAGGCAATAACACTTATCGCTATCATGA
>NC_051404.1:3814898-3815825 GCF_015228065.2 Penaeus monodon | reverse complement strand
CGGGCCGACGCAATCGCCCGAGTCATTTCACGCAAGAGCGGCCTTGCTCGTCCCGCTCTCCTTGCCGTTACCGTGGAAATGATGCTCGGGAACGAAGGAAGTCACTTTACCCTTCCTCAGTTTCTCTTTATATACCTTTTCAAAAACCATGCGTTTCATTATTTGGCATTTCTCTCCTCTGATCCTCTTCCCACTTAGCCATTCCGACCTAAACAGCACTTCGCCGGGCTAAGCATCACGGCTAACGTTCCCGCTGCGTGTCCGCCTCCGCAAGCGCCTGTGACTGTCGCCGTTAATTCGGGAGGCGCTCGGGTGGAGGGGGGCCTTTAGCGCGGCCGCATAAGCCTAAGTGCTCGACTCTCCTAACAGCCCCGCCTCGTGTGAATCGCCCCGAGTTTTGGATGATGTCGGGCAAGTACTGAAGGAAGTTTGCGAGGTTTGCTAAGTACCGCGTTTGATTCTTTGAAGATCGGATGTTTAGCTGTCAAGAACAGGCACGCTCATGACAATCCCATACGAGTAAAGGACGTAGTCACACAGTAAAGAAAATCTAAGTAAAGTATGCTGTACAAGGACTTCTGCCGCGAAATGTGTGTGCGCGTTCGCCATGACTCTGACGCAATGCGCATTCTCAGACTCGTCGCTTCGATGTCCTCCTCCTCTCCTGCACCGGTTCTAGAAACAGACGAAGCTTCAAGACTAATATTTGAGAAGCTGATCCACGCCTCAGCAGAGCAAACCCCGCCCGCGCCCTCCCCGTCTGCCCTAGGACCGGCGTCTGGGCCTCGGGCTCAGCCCCTGCGCAAATATTGACTATAATGTGAAAAAAATGTGGCCGCTCATGCACAGAAATTCCCTTTCCTATCTGATCGGGAGCCGACATTCAGGAATGACGGGGATTTCCACGTTTCCTGACACGCATCCTTT
>NC_051404.1:3814562-3814723 GCF_015228065.2 Penaeus monodon | reverse complement strand
TCATTGTCCCTCTCCGTCAGTCAATATGATTCCTCCTCCCCGCGGAGCGAAGGCGTGGGCAGTCACCGATCGTAACAAGGTTATGACGGCAGGTAAACTTTAATGGCCGCCACCTTTACAACGGTGCTGAGCACAACTTCAGCAGTCTCTCTCCTCAAGCT
>NC_051404.1:3813709-3813991 GCF_015228065.2 Penaeus monodon | reverse complement strand
GCCCCGCTAACCACAATAACACAAACTCTATCATGAAAATCCTTATCGTCTAGTTCTTTCCCCCTTTTCCTTTTTCCTTGGCCCTCCTCCAATCGCTTCCTCATATCATGGCGATCACAACCACACCGCAATAATGAATAAAGATGAATAATAAATAGAATAATTCCAGAAAAAAATGCATCGTCATCGCCCTGTTGGCTGGAGTATTACGCCGGCAAATAAAATCCCCCAAATGCCAAGAGAAACACCCTCACACACGTCGCAATGGCCACGGCGGAAGGC
>NC_051404.1:3813307-3813569 GCF_015228065.2 Penaeus monodon | reverse complement strand
TTCCTTACCAGGGATATCCTCGGGTTAAAAATGCACCATTACATTTCCGTCGCAGCTGCAGTAGCGAGCTCTTGATACCATAAAAGGCGCTTACGTGGTGACGATTGCTGTGCGCACTCGAGGGTCAAAAAAAAATAAAGTAGATAATAATAAGAACAACAAATTGGAACGCAGAAATGGCAAGGAGAGGTGCATTCCACCTAAGCGGTTTACGTGGACTCACTTTCATAAACAGGGAACTTGCGCCCGAACCTAAACATTC
>NC_051404.1:3813016-3813181 GCF_015228065.2 Penaeus monodon | reverse complement strand
CAAACGGACCCGACAATGACAAGACTCTGGCCTGGCAACTTTCCAAAGCCTAAGACAATTCTCTTTGTCTTGCTTAACTTCCCCTACAAAGAGCGTAAACAGAAGAAGGCAAAACTTTAACGCAACATTCGGACGCCTGGAATGCTAAAAGCAATGTGTGTGCGT
>NC_051404.1:3812271-3812412 GCF_015228065.2 Penaeus monodon | reverse complement strand
CTCGCGAGCGCTGCCAAAGGTCTGAGGTGCCGCTCGACGAGGCTCTCCTTCCTCCCCCCTCCCCCGCCTCACAACGCCTCATCCACACGCCTCATTAGCGCCCCTTCCACCCAAATGACCCCCTCCCCCCATTTCCCCCCG
>NC_051404.1:3812073-3812243 GCF_015228065.2 Penaeus monodon | reverse complement strand
CCGCACCCGAGGCCTTCCCGGGTGCTAAACGTCACCGTGAGGGCCAACCTGCGCCAGCGACGAGCCACAAATTGTTGCAGTTCAGTGTGCAACGATGCAACAACGTGTCGACGTCGGTCTTCTGGGAACCGCCAGGTAACACGGGCCATTAGAGAGGCAGTCGCAGCCAG
>NC_051404.1:3811597-3811761 GCF_015228065.2 Penaeus monodon | reverse complement strand
CTTTTAACACGTCAATTTTTCGCCCCGTGATATTACCTGTCTGGGGAGGGGGGGGCAATTAGCAATGCAGCATCGTTGTACGTGATTGCTTGCCCTAATGAACGCGAGTGCCTAGGAGGAGGGGGACGCGGTAAATGCTACTAGAATTAATGGAGCTGGGATTT
>NC_051404.1:3811301-3811412 GCF_015228065.2 Penaeus monodon | reverse complement strand
CTATCAGTACCACTGTATATATTATCACCATTACTTGTTTAATGTTATAATTGTCATCATCACTAACGTCGTAACTAACAGTAGGCCAAATAGACTAAATATTGATGCATG
>NC_051404.1:3810783-3810937 GCF_015228065.2 Penaeus monodon | reverse complement strand
GGTACTGAGGTCCGCGGTGCCTGCAGCGGGGTTGACAGCGAACAAGGGGAAGCGTCCAAATTCAAATAGCAAATCGCGAGAGCAAACGCCACTCCACCAATCACGCACCGAGGCGCCCCCGCTGCCAGAAATGACACGAGAACAATAGCGTCGC
>NC_051404.1:3809637-3810565 GCF_015228065.2 Penaeus monodon | reverse complement strand
AGCTAAATGTACATGAAGAATAACGAAAGCCGCAAATGATACGAATCTATTTTTTGGGGAAAATGGAAAAAATAAATCAGGATTTTTCAAAGAATTGGAAAAATGTGGAGGAAGGACCCACAGGACTGAAGAAGCGGAGAATTAAAACAAAAAATCCTATCACATTCCTGCGCACCATTCTCTCAGCTACGATAAAAAAATAATAACTTTGGTCCAACACTCGCAGAAATAAAAGGAAGGTGAAAAAAAATGCACCACCGCAGCAGCATAAGCAACAAAACAACGACAGTATTAACACCACCACCACGACAACACCGACAGCAGTATCCCGAACCCCATTCCCGTTCCCATTCCCGTTCTCGGGATCCGCCACGACCCAGCGACCCCCGTACTCCGCCCCGACCATCCTTCATCCTGATTGCGGCCGATAAATCCTTCAGGAGATGGCTTAAGCCTACCTTAAGCGAGGTCATTAGGATGGCACCCACGCCGCCTACTGTCTTCGAACCTAACGACTTAATTGATGACTCAACTTACGGGTAAGTTGAGGAGTTGAAACGTGTCCCGCGTGGAGGATGAGCCTCGTGATACTCCGCCCACATATCTTTTCCTTCCCCCCCCCCCAATCTACTCTTCTCTCCACCCTTTTCTCGACTCCCTACCCCTTCAACGCCCCCCCCCCCCGACTCAGCCTAAATCACCACGGAGCCGAAAAGCAGTACCTATCCCTTACTTAATCCCCTTACTCTCTTTGCCGCAACCTTCTTCCCCATTCCCTACTCCCTACTACCCGCTCCCTTTCAATCTCCCTCATTCCGAAGGACCTCCCCCTCACCCCACCCCCCGCTCAACCCATACTCCTTCTCCACTTCTCTCTCGCTCACCCATTCCATGCCCCTCCATTCTCGCCCTTATTGCAAACACATAC
>NC_051404.1:3809211-3809392 GCF_015228065.2 Penaeus monodon | reverse complement strand
TTCGGGAAGAGGGAGAGGGAAGAGGCCATTTTTCGGGAACCCTGGATATTTTACTCTGCTTAATTTTTCAGCCGTCACTTTTCCAACTACCTTGTACTTCATGCATCAAGGTCTATTGAATATGTAGGTCGTCGCGCTAAAAATAAATAACAGAGAGGCTGCTCCGGTGGAACAACAATGG
>NC_051404.1:3809086-3809160 GCF_015228065.2 Penaeus monodon | reverse complement strand
TGAGCCAACGACCGAAAGATCATCTAGCGGGAACGAGCCCCTTCGGACTTACGAGGACAGGAGGAACAGGAGAA
>NC_051404.1:3808141-3808971 GCF_015228065.2 Penaeus monodon | reverse complement strand
AGAGATGAGGAAGAGATGGGAAAGGAGAAACGGAAGTGAAATGAGGAGTAGGAGGGAGAAAAGGGAGTGGTTAGAGGAGGAGGAGGAAAATGAAAACGCAAAACTAAATCCGGGCGAGGCACAAAATAACAGCCGATCTGGAGATGATTTTGGTACAGATGGAGACAATGTATGAACTCGACACGAAGGAGGAGAGAGAGCAGAGGAGGAGGAGAGAGAGCAGAGGAGGAGGAGAGAGAGCAAAGGAGGAGGAGAGAGAAGCGAGAAGATGAGACGGGGGAAAGGGGGAGGGAGGGGGAGCGAAGGAAAAGGAGAAAGAAAGCGATAAGGGGACGGAAGGGGAAGCTAGCGCGGGGCGAGGGGCACGGCGGGCATTTGCATAATCCTCCTGGAAATAAGTCGCGTTCCAGGACCGTAACATCGACGAGCGCCCGAGGAAGGAAAGCGCGTGGCATTCCGAGGCACAAGAGACGGAGGCCAAAGTTAACCTCTACTGCCGTTACATCATTCGCTTTTGCACCGTTCGTTCTTCATAACCCCCCCCCCCCGGCTCTTATTCAGCCAGCGAGTGAATGAGCCTAAGAAAAAAAAAATACATATAATGGTTCTCGGCCTTTCTATAAATATCTCGGCCATTGTATCTCTCCTCGTTGTGATATTAACTTTTTATTTTTTTTTCTATTCTGCCCAGGTTCAATTACCCGATACTATTTTGGCTTCGAGAGAGAATGGTTAATTAGAAATTTGAGAGAATTAGAAGCAGAGGCAGAGGCAGGAGGCAAGGTATTTTTAGAACATAAAACTAGCTAGAGGTCGTTCGGTCCGCAGAG
>NC_051404.1:3807398-3807549 GCF_015228065.2 Penaeus monodon | reverse complement strand
TTCCCGTGACCTCCTGACAAGCGGCAATAATAGAGACGGCCGCCTGGATCGCAATAAAAGCGAAGTTCCCTCCCTCGCGCCCCAGGGCACCGCCGCGCACGCCTCGCTTCGCTCTGCCGGCCACGCGGTCCCTGGTCTTCCTTCGGGCGGG
>NC_051404.1:3806687-3806939 GCF_015228065.2 Penaeus monodon | reverse complement strand
CGGTCTTCAAAAGCGCCAAGGCAACAAAGCAACTGGTCCTCCCCATTTTCCCCAGTGCCTCTCGCCGCCCGCGCGCAAATCCCCCGCCAGGCACTATAAACATCACATCAGCCACAAAAAAAAGGCAAAGAGAGGAGGAAAAACAGCTGCATCAATCACAGTATCTGCTCCACTCTGCAGAATCCTCTCCGCCCACACGAGGGGATTGTGGATGTCGATGTCAATGGAAAGAAATGAAGCCTTTACTCTCAT
>NC_051404.1:3806470-3806557 GCF_015228065.2 Penaeus monodon | reverse complement strand
GCTCCACTTCTTCCTATCGGCCATTGCTCTTCATCTTACCCTTTACTCTTTACCTCTCTTCTGTGCGAGTCAATCTCTGGCGTGAAA
>NC_051404.1:3805766-3805950 GCF_015228065.2 Penaeus monodon | reverse complement strand
AACTGGGAGTGTGCGTACGTTACTTATCACATTCCTTTATTCCCCCTTTCGTTTTCCCCCCATTTTGCATTCCCCCCCCCCCCCCCCAAATACAAATGTGCTTGAAATGCGCAGAGTCGGAGCACTGCGGGTGTTCCGTTAAGATAAAAAAAAAAACACGCCGTTTCCTTTTTGTCTCGCATGC
>NC_051404.1:3805324-3805461 GCF_015228065.2 Penaeus monodon | reverse complement strand
GCCAAAACATCAGCCATCTCTCAGGAAATATATGAACCCATTAATTTCTATCCCGGGATCTCCAAATACATATTCTAATATTATTCTTGTCTCCCGTGACATTTGCTAGTTTACATCTTGTAGCGACGACGCAAAAT
>NC_051404.1:3805052-3805269 GCF_015228065.2 Penaeus monodon | reverse complement strand
GCAAGCACATACATGTACATACCCATGCACATGTACTCACAAAATACGTACGCGTCTTTATGACAACAAATAATGAAAAAATCATGTTTTTTTCTATCCACTAACCCCCCCCCTAAATCAGCATCTATCTGACAGAAAATTGACATAAATAAATGAAAAAATAACAGAGAAAAGAGAGCAGGAGAAGCAGCATAATCACTTCAAGCAGGGTAAGCAG
>NC_051404.1:3804837-3804965 GCF_015228065.2 Penaeus monodon | reverse complement strand
TAGGAGGGGTGGAGAAGTGGGGGGGGGGGAGGACCACAGATGGTACTCATCCTTTCTTTCAGTGACGCCCATGGCACTTCCATGAACGCTCTGACTGCTGAGAGGCATGGGGGCGGGGGAGGCAAGAT
>NC_051404.1:3804070-3804501 GCF_015228065.2 Penaeus monodon | reverse complement strand
CAAGCTTCATGAAACGAAAAAGGAAAAATTCTTTCAGGCCAAAATTCAAAAACTGGCAGCAATAAGCTCCTCACTGCGTTTTACCGCATATATTTGTATTTTGTAATAGGTACTTGTGAAAAGAGCCGTTATTAATCAGCTAATACTGTTCACTTTACCCCACTTCAAAATGATAAAGCGCCTGCCCATTTTACTTTTAATTATACATTTTAAAACTCGTAACTTTTGATAACAATTGACGGTAATTTTGCTTATAAAAACTGCCCCTCTTAAACTCGATTGCACATTCAATATTGCAATAAAAATCAAAGCTTAACCACTTGTTACAAAAAGGTAAATCTGCATTTCATGAAAACCAATTTGCATTATTAGCAATATTCTGAGCCATCAACGTTACCGATATTACCTTCGCTAGGAGGAGATAAGAAAAA
>NC_051404.1:3803705-3803963 GCF_015228065.2 Penaeus monodon | reverse complement strand
AAGGCTTAAATGCGAAAGGGGAATGGGTCAGAGACTATAATGATTATGGAAATGAAGGAGACACAAGAAACAAAGCTGAAGACGAAGATGGATGCTATGATGACGGCGACGAAGGGGAGGCACATGAGGGCGAAGGAGGTGATGACGATGCTGGTCGTAAAGATGGAGATGAGGGAAAATGAGATGAAGAGTAACATGGACACGTATATATGAATGAGGGTCGTTGTGAGGAAGTGATGGTGATGGTGATGGAGGGTG
>NC_051404.1:3802724-3803301 GCF_015228065.2 Penaeus monodon | reverse complement strand
ATCCGAGGCGGTGGCAGAGCGAAAAGGGTAAAGAAATGAAAACTGCAAGGAATTAACGTGGCAACTGCCGCCTTTCCCTCTCCTTTCCTCTATTTCTCTTCCTTCTTCTCCTCTATTCTTTTTCCTACCTCCCCCCCCCCCTCACTACAAACCAATATCGCCTCGTCTTGCACAGCGCCCTCGTGTCCTCTAGTCCATTCTCCTTCCTCTGTCTCCCATCCATCTCTCTTCTTTCCTTTCTTTCTCCTCTCCTCCTCCACATCCGCCTTTCATCCTTCCTTCCTCATCCTCATCCTTTCTTTTACCTTCTCTCCCCTGTTCCCTCTTTTCTCCTTCTTTCCCCTCCATTTCCAACTTCCATCTTATCCTCACCTTTCCATGACCTTCATACATAGTCCTCCTTGTTCTGTCTCTTCTCCTTCTCTTTCCTTCCTCCCACTTCCGCATTCCGCATTCGATTTAACACCTGTTTTCCCCCTTTTCTATTCCAACTTTGTCTTTGTCTTTCGTCTTCGTCTCCTCGCTCCTCCGCCATCACCGAAATGAAGATATTGCCATGACAAAATAGGCCTAGCAA
>NC_051404.1:3802360-3802506 GCF_015228065.2 Penaeus monodon | reverse complement strand
AAACACAAGAGCATCATTCATTATATACATCTTCTAAATTAAAACGCCCACAAAATAATTCCAAAATTATTCCAAACTAAAATAACATTATCACTTCGTGGAAGAATCTAAAGGCACATTTACACGAACCGCATTTTCTAAGTTTG
>NC_051404.1:3801868-3802333 GCF_015228065.2 Penaeus monodon | reverse complement strand
CTGAACTTGCCACCGTAGCACCAGTTAAAGTCACCCCCCCCCCCTTAAAAATCTACATACTAACGCCTATTCTCCTTATCACTATCGAAGTCCTCATCACGCCTATCTTCACTCTCATTTTTGTTTCGCGTTCATTAACTTCTTACACCCAAGCCTGAATTACGTATCATTTTGTATATTTAACACAGCATTATTCGATGAAATCCGTACTTTGGGGAAACGCGAGTGAAGTGTAATGAAATCAACGTTCAATTAGCGGAAATGAACAACTTTTTGCCAAATGAACACGTAATTTTTGGCACATATTTAATCTCCTCCCCGCGAGACTGTGGGATGTATATATAATTTTGACAAAGAAAGAATTTAACATGAAAGGCCTGAGGATTTTTAGGTACGTGGCGGGAACTTGTGGTGGAGAAGAAACGGAGACAAAGAGAAAAGCAAGCGGATGAACATAGAGGAAAA
>NC_051404.1:3801370-3801514 GCF_015228065.2 Penaeus monodon | reverse complement strand
AAAAATATATACACATGTGCCAAAGCGGACGCGGTGGGTGCTCAGCGGAAGCCTTTTTTCGAGACGGCGAAAACGCACAACTAATAAAATCACCGGACCTGTCATATCCGGTGCCATGTTGACTTTGCTCTCCCCGGCCGAGTG
>NC_051404.1:3800383-3800637 GCF_015228065.2 Penaeus monodon | reverse complement strand
GAACCAATACCATGCATGCCCAATACCCAACAAAAATACCACGCGCACAACGACCATACTCTAGCGCAGTTCCTCCAACCACTGAACCTTTTCTCTCTCGTGCCTGCGACAGATGACGGCGAGCCTTAGCTCCGCCCACCACGTTACTGTTTCCCGGGTTCCCCCAAGGTCCCGACGCCCCTCGACGCCCTCGCCAAGGGGATTTCTACGGCTTCCCTCAAGGATCGCGGAGGCTCCAATAAGGAGTCCCTCGA
>NC_051404.1:3798102-3800097 GCF_015228065.2 Penaeus monodon | reverse complement strand
TCGGGGAGGGGGGAGGGGATTCATTGCACAAAGACAGCCAGATTGACAATGCGCACAATTCAGCCAAAAGAGACGAGACAAACTGGCCGCCTCTCAAAATAAAAAGGGACGTCCGCTCGCACGGCGACACGTTCGCAAAATGTCCAACGATTAAAGCAACGGCCGAGCAAGATATTACACGCACAAAATTCGTAGACCACCGAAATGCAAATACACCAAAATCCTGCGGGTCTCACTGCAAAGCTGATACAATTTGCATAAAATAGGTAAGCCCTGAAAATCCTGGCCCCCCCCCCCCCGGCCGGACCAGTATCACACCCGACTCCACACCGACCCGGTCAGACCTGCAAGCGGAAATCCACTAAATTTCAACAACTCTTTGTAATGACGGCGTTATCTCTATAATATACACGTTTGCTGAAACTCATTCGCATTTTTTTTAATCAACTGAACCTCGTTATTACTCTGCAAAACGCGACACGGGTAACATTTGGATTTCAGATGACGCCGCCGTGATATATCATGCTCTGCTTTTGTTTGACGGCGATGCTGGAGATCAAACCGTTCTACTGACGTCACAACCTTGGACGTGACGTCAGTGGAGGAGTCAATTTCGATCTTGACATTTTGTTACGGTCACGTCTCCGTCGGCCGTGCGAGGGAAGGGGCCGCGAACAAGCTTTTTTTTTGCACACTCAAAGCTGCGCAAGTCCAAGATTCGTGTCACGTCGCGGCTCCGCTTTTTTTAAGCTTCTATGGGCGGCACGAATTTTAAAACTTTTGCTAAGTGCATCGCTTATCTCTCGGCGATGAGCTGCTCTTGGTGTTTTGGGAACGCCCAGTGCAAATATTTCTGTAGAAACGCTAGAGGATATTAGAGGAAATGCTTTATAAATGCAAAATCACATGCTAAACGGAGGGGAATTAATACATTTTCGCTGGAATCAAAGACTCGGTTTATTCCCCTCACAGACTCCTTAGCACCATCACTGCCAAGCCGAGAGCGCATAAATAGTCTCCCGCAGCTTCCTATAAAACGCGAACACCATCAAATCATCTCGTGATATGTTAATCCTCTCCGCCTTTTGCCCTCCTCCTTATCTTCTTCAGTTCCTCGCAGCCGGCAGGATCCTCCAATGCACGAGCGCCGTTGGGCATTATGCCGCTCTGCATGACGTCCTTTGCACCCGCTCACTCCTGCATAATGAGGAACCTGTTGCGGTTCCGCTGTTACCGCCCCTGCTGGAAGAGCCTTCAGGAGCGCAGCCCCGCGCCGCACGGGTTCCTGGGCAGCTGGCAGGATCAGCAACGCGTGTATTCACCACAGATGCATTCCATTTGCGCTTCCCGTCAACGGGCGCGGGCTTGCATCTGTCGAGAACATCCCGAGATTCATCTGCGTCGCTAAACACTTTCGCCCCCCCCCCCAAACCACACACACATACCCTATCTCGCGGAGTGGCCCCGCAAACTTTCCCCATATGTCTGAAGTCCTGAAATTCCCAGCTAGAGAGAGCGTGCGACTGACTTTAAAGACGATCACGGGGTTCTTCCTCACCCCTGCCCCCCCCTCCCCTGTGGCACCTGTGGAGTTTCAAGGTATCTACCAATAAATCAGGTTACCTCGAATACTACCAATATCCTTAATAGTTAATATGTCGAATTCCAAAATAAGGAGATTTTCTACTTCGTATATGCTTAATGAAATATGTGAAGGCACTTATGCAGTATTTCTCTGTCCAGCTCATATTCTCGCTGTTTAGATATATTTGGTTTAATGCAGCGAAGGAGACATGGTGATACAGGTGCATGCAATTCCACAGACCCAAAGTGAAGTCCATAAAGTGCGGACCGTAATTCTAAAATTGATACGAACTACCGAATTCATCAGAAACGAAACTCAACGCATTTACCTTTCCTTAATATACACCGAAGGCACGGAAACCTAAAAGAAGGAAAATCTTCAAACCAATATCCCCCCTTTTTGGGACCGCT
>NC_051404.1:3797885-3798065 GCF_015228065.2 Penaeus monodon | reverse complement strand
CCACATCATCACGCCATTTCCTTCGCAGAGTATCGAAAACGCTGTTAATGGAAGCCGGGCGAAAGCGGCAGCGACGTTGATACATGGAAGGTGTACAAGGTAAGAATATTAATGGCGAGCGAGTACAGCAGCGTCTGCCGCACTCCTCGATTCCATAACTCATCCTCAACAGCACTTCGT
>NC_051404.1:3797322-3797813 GCF_015228065.2 Penaeus monodon | reverse complement strand
GGCGGCATCATCTTTTACGGAAACGTATGCGATCATCTTCTAAAAAATATATAATATGAGAAATCCGAATCACCGCATAACGATACCATTAATACCGCAAGTCTCCTACTAAGAGATACAACAATATTATTTCAGCCTCTCCCACCTTCCCTAAATACCTCACTCTTCCCTTAATGACCCCCCTCCCCTCACCATCCCCGCCCTTTACCCTTAAATCCTAATCTAGGCCCTAAAGTCTGGTCGACCAACGCATTATTCAGGTTCTTGGCGAAGGTCCCTGTAGCACCCCGCCTCCTCACCCTCCCCTCCACGCCCCCTTAACCCCATCCCCCCGCCCAGGCCGACCGAATCTCCTGACTGCGTTCGGGGCTGAAGCTGTCCTTAACGAGAAAACTCCCAAGCCTGTTGAAATGTGTTAAAGTTAGTGTTGGTAAAGGAGGAGGCGAAAGAGGAGGAGGATGACTGAAGGGCTAGGGCTAAGGGTGAGGGGT
>NC_051404.1:3794709-3797146 GCF_015228065.2 Penaeus monodon | reverse complement strand
CAAAGGAGAAGGAAGTACAAGAGGAAGTACAAGAGTTGAAGAGGGAGAAGAGGAGGAGGGAGGAGAAAAGGAATGAACAGAGAGGAGATACGAAGAGGTGAAAGAGGCGGCACAAGGTGAGAGGCTACTGACGCAGATGTGAGTGAAATATGAGGCGAAGGAGAAAGAGGTGGAGAATCATTAGGAATAATGAAAAAAAATGGATGGATAGGGATAATAAAAAGAATGAGAGGACGTAAGAAGAAAAGAAAAAGAACTGATAAACTGAAGGTTAAAAAGCTGCTGAGAATAAAAGTAAGGTTTAAAAAAAAGCATACACATAAAAATGTGGTGGTGGTGATGACGAACAAGGGATGAAAAAAAAAAAATTAAAATGTGAGAGAGGAGAAAAGATATGCGTTCGACAAAAAGCTGATTTTTACAAGAGGAAGCGTGACGCAGTGAAAGGTCACGAGGATAAGTAACAAAACAAAAATGTAAAGACGGCAACGAACGAGGCGGAGGCGGAGATCCCAGACGGAAAAAGACGCAGGAGGAGCGGAGGACTCTCTTAAGCGCCGAGAAGTGATCGACGGCCTCGCAAATCACGCACGAAAATATCCCGTTCCAAAAACACCGGTGTAAGCTCGGGCGCTAATTGATCCTCGTCCCGTGATCATCATTTGGTAATTCCAAAGGTGACCGACAAAGGATAAGGCAACAAAATATTCCATATATTTCAACGTGTGAGCGAAAGGTTTAGCCTGAAAATATTGCCAACTGTCATTTTTTTTTTCTCGTTTACCGGTACTTTTCACAATGTTTCATAACTCCGACATTACCGCCTTTTTGTGCTTTAAAACTTCAGCAAGAGCCCGTTTTCGCCAAAGTCCCCTGCGATCTTATTAATCATATCCAAAATGAATTTAATGGCGTATGAATAATCGCACAATATTTTCCGTCCGGTGCCATACATCAGCGAATGCTTTCACGTAATCACCAGGTGGACAGCACATTAACAACCGCCTCTACTGAACATCGATAATTAATATCACACCGCCTAGAGTCCCATTTCCTTCCTCCCTCCACTCTCCAGAGAGTCATTATACACTCCCTACCTTGCCCTTTGTCTCGCATTCTATGTCCCCGAAACTAAACCCAAACAGTGAAGCTGCAACCGAGAGGGAATTCAGCTGAGTACTGTGCATCGCAGAGAGACGGCCGGCATGCTGTCGCCACGTTCTGTAGTCCGCAGCTGGAAGATAAAAGATATCCTGGTGCTGGCAGGCGATGAGCCACGCCCAATGGCGCACCAGGAGCAAGATTTCGATGAAGACAATGAATGATGGGATATACCTTAGAGATATGAATCTTTGGGATATTTCTTTTACATATACCATGATTTATTCAAATTCACAACTGTCGCATAATTAATAGACTCTGTTTTTACATGTATATGCCTTAAAACACTGGCAATAGTATAAATACTCGCAGCACGAAGTAATTAATGTAACTCATACTCTAGCTTAGTTTAACCGCAACGAGTAGATTCATTATGGCAATTGAAGTGACCTTAGCTCTTGGGTGCTCCCTTGACGAAACTCTACGGTTCGGGCCACTCGCATTTCACTTACTCGCCGGAGACCGCTCACCACCCCTCTTCCCCCCTTACCCTCCTCTTCCTACGCAGGTTCTGCCAAGTCTGGCTCAGTAATTAGGGCCCAGACGAACCTCATAAATTTTCCCAGGCAACAGGGGCCTCCTCGGCCATCACGCCGCGTGCCACTCTGTAATAACGTGATAAACACTTTCACTTACTGGAAGGAAAATACGCAGGCAGCATTCGACCAAAGGCATATTTAACATAAGCAGTGATACGAAACAATTCATTACGCAGACAAGATCATCCTGTTTAATTTCCAAATAAAATCACAACACGTCGTGTGGCTCCGCAACCCGACTGCAATTCCGCTTTTAATCAATTCAATTAGAAAAGATATAGAGCAATTTTATATTGTCGAAGTGGAAAATTGCATTTTCATTTTCCATGTCTACTAAATCCACATCAGAATAACAATTCACTCCAATCTTTAAATCATGCGTTAAAAATGGAAACCACCAACAAAACACATCAGTACTTGTCAGAATGACAACAGTAATTAAAGCGATAATGCAGCCTACATTGTTCTATGATGCAATAAAGTATTCCGCCAAACTGGCATATGAGCAAGACATAATTAATTCTTTATCTTCCTTCTTTATCAGGTTTTTCCGCATTTCCGTCCATCCTCAAATTTTAGACGTCATTTTCATTTCCCTCCCGAGTTTCTCTCTTTCTTCCCCTCTCTCCGTCTCCATCCCTCCCTTTATTTTATAAATGTCATCCCTCCCTCCCTCCCTTGTCCTCATCATAATCTTGTCCCTACATCCTCCCTCCCACTAGGCATAGCGTCCCGAA
>NC_051404.1:3793571-3794634 GCF_015228065.2 Penaeus monodon | reverse complement strand
ATCTCGGCCTCAGTCCCTCCCTGTCAGCCAATCCATCGCCCAAATTCCCCGTCGGCTGTTCGCTCCATCGCGGGCCCCTTTTAAAGCCGCGTTGTCTGCTGCGGGGCTCCCTTAACTCCCCATTCGCCAAGTCGTAAGTCTCCCCGCAGCCCGATCGTGTGCGGCGATGTGTCGTCCGCGAGAGTCGCAGAGGACGCTGGCGTCTGCGTGGGCGGGAAGGGCGTGGGTGGATGTTGTTACTTTCATGTTGCAGGGCGTAATTTATCTCTGGATTGTAAATTATCTCCCTATCTCTTCTCCATGCTGTGTCTTCACCTATTTTTCATGCTATGCCTTTACCTATTTTTCATGTCTAATGTCTAACGGATGATTACCGAGCCTTTACATTAAATCTGTCACATGCTCACAAACAGGGCAAACAAGGGGACGGGGTCGAGCAAAAGTCCGGCGCGAGGGAGGCGGAAGACGAGCGCCGCGAGGAGGTGCGGAGCGTCCCGGGATCTGAAGCCTGAAGCCCAAGAAGCTCGTGTAGAAGGTAAAACGTCCGAAACGTATAAACTTTCTTCCCTTCGTATATGTAAAAAATAAATATATTCGATCAAAGACGCATGGCATTTTACGTTTATGGAGAGTGAGAAAGTGAGAGTCACGACAGAATTGAGCGTCCAGATGATACTGTCTGTGAATAAGTAAACATCGATGTCTTCTTTTTCCTACTTATCTTCACCAGTCCTTCACTCGACTGCATATCTTATCTTCCTTGTTTCCCTTCCCTCCATCCGCTTTCTCCTCTTCCCTTTTCTCCCGGCCACACCCAGGAAAAGCCCTGCCCTTACCCTCTCCCGTGTCTTCCCTTCCCAATAAGAAACTGTAATCTTCAACAACACGCCTATCCCCAAATCCCCCGCACCCGAACCCAGCTGGGAACACGCAAAACATCTCAGCCAATTGCAGCGGTGACGCCCGAGAGAATGAGCTCGCCGGGATAGGGCCAAGGACACGGCTTTTGCATAGTGGGTTGTGCTACTCGTTGGGGAAAGGAAGGCTGGCAGGCTGTCGAGAA
>NC_051404.1:3791112-3792927 GCF_015228065.2 Penaeus monodon | reverse complement strand
GCATTACAATACCATAACGGTTAACCGGCGCGGGGAAATATCGGCGGTGATTAAGAGCCTACAATCCCCTCCCCCCACCTCTGCCGCCACCGGGGATGTTCGAAGTCCTTCCAGAACCAATAAAACTCGGGTAACACATGTGGGGATCGGCAGCGGAGCCCCTTGTAATCCACACGTCAAGTTTACTACAATTTGTGCTGATCGCCAGGGCTACGCCAAGCCTACGTCAGGGCCTCACCAGGACTTCGCAAGGGTCTTGGTCAGGGCCTTGCCTTAGGGCGCGTCCGAGGCACCCCTTAAGCGCGAGGGAAGTCCGTTTAACTCGAGGACAGGGACACATTTCTGGCATCAAAAGATATATTTGCTTAAGTTGTGAACCGCAAAAAAATATTTTCTCTTTCTCTCTTGTAATTTTTCTTCGTCAAGTGAGGCGTCTTAATCCTAAATTACGGGCTCCAGAAATCCCTGTAAATGATATTTATTTGCGATAACGCGCTCTGCATCATCTTTCAACCGACGCACCGCAGGATCCTATTAGGTGAAGAATATCCTATTAAACAAACGGCTCACTCGCTTACGTACGCAACACAAGAGGGAATTCGCTTCATCTTCCCAGGGAGAAGGATCTCACAGCGGCACAAAAACGGCGCGCAGCGTGGGAGTGAAATACACACCGCGTAATGATCTGAAACACAGCCAAGTCTCCCCTAATGGGACACTAAATCCGCATATAGACCTAATTATTCTGGAACGGATGGGAGGCTGAACGTATACACAACGCGCCGGGGAAGAGCTTTCTGACATCAAACACAGAAAGGTGATTCCTGCAGGAAAAGGAACATATATTGCAGTGGAGTTGGCCTACCTGCAGTTGAACAGGAATTATTGTGAACGCATAAACTCGCCTCTGACAGCAGAGCGCCAGATTTCCAATTCCAATCGCCCCTGTGCATCAAACGACCATAAAAAAACCCTCGTCTCCCGAAACAAAAGTGCAGGCAAATTCGGCCACCCTGATGCGCCTTCTTGCCATCGGGCGAATGCAACGCGAAGTGCCAGCTGCGCCTGCAATTCCCGAGCCACACGGATACCCGGGGCTTTGCCCTTGCATCTCGGAGCGCATCCACTCAGCAACCTCTTCATCTCCGCCTTCCCGCGATGCAACGGTGCCACTCAACGCCCCTCCAGCCACCGCCTTACGAGCCGTCCCGAGCAGCGGCGAGCAAATAGAAGCCCAAAGGAGGAAGGAGAGAAAAATGCGTATCTCCTCGCAAGAAAGCCTGACTGCTGAAAAGTCGAGAGCGGCCCGGCCGTCGACTCCGCAGCTCGGGAGCGGAATTCAATAGAGTTTCCCTCGCCGGCCTCCCCCATCGACCCGCTGACGAGGCACTTTACTCCCTCTCGCTGTACTCCCACGTCCCTCCTTCACGGCCGCTCGCTTCACTACGTATCTCGACGCCCGCCTCACTTGACTCGCGTCTTTTGTTTATCCGACTCTCCTTCCCGGCCGCCTTACACCGCCCGCGCCTCGCCCTTTCTTCTGCCAGGAATCAAAACACTTTCCTCCCGACTCTTCCTTTCCGGCCACTTGAACTCTCGTCGCCCTTGAACTGTTTTGCCCTGGTTGCAGCGCCCCTCGCGTGCCCCTCGCGTGCCCTTCGCGTGCCCCTCTGTTGCTGGCAGCGCTCGCATTCTCTTGGGCCTCGTTACATTTTACGCTTATCAACGGCAGACTCAGCTAAAGAAAGAAGGGAAATAAGCGCTCATCAGCGGTCTTTCCCATTTTGTTTTGCCGCATCACCTCAAATTCGCCAA
>NC_051404.1:3790525-3791032 GCF_015228065.2 Penaeus monodon | reverse complement strand
AAAAAAAAAATCCGGCAACTACCAGTCCCTCCTGCAAGCCCCTCCTCCTGGCGACGCCTGCTCCCCGGGCGCCGCCCTTCCCACCAGCGCCGAGGTAAGCCTGATGTCCTCATGACGCCGAGAACGGCCGCGTGTCCTTTCATCCGAGGTTAAATTGGCCATCCCGGACAATTTACGGCCGCGTAATAAAAGGCTATCCATGTCGAGGGCGAGCCAAGGGCCTTCATCCTGCTGCTCAGGACTGGTGCTACTCTCCTCGCCTCTCCTCGCCTCGTCTCGCCTCCCTCTTCACTGTTTCCAGTACACGCCTTTGCTTTCTTCTCTCCTTCCTCGCCTTCCCATCTTCCTTTCCTTTCTTCCTGCTCTTCTTCCATCTCCTTCTTCCCCTTCTTCGTCCACTATTCTTCCATTCTTCTTAATCCTCCTACTATCCCTTTACCTTTACTTCTTCACGTTATTCTCCTTTCCCTTCCCCTTTCATTTCCCCCTCCTCCTCCCCTCTTCCTT
>NC_051404.1:3790118-3790308 GCF_015228065.2 Penaeus monodon | reverse complement strand
GCAGACCGGCCTATACGCAACACTGCAACATGCCGCTCTTGCCGTTTGCCATTGATGACTCTTCGCTTACTTGTTTACGACCCTTGACGCCCGAACGATTGTGTCCAGATCATTTGGCCGATGATGTCGCGCTGGCCGGCCGCTGGCTCCTCTAATCAAGGGGGGGGAGGGATTGGGGAAAGGGGGGGGA
>NC_051404.1:3789880-3789986 GCF_015228065.2 Penaeus monodon | reverse complement strand
AACATAAAGTAATGAAGATGAGAAAAGAACGCGTTTGAACGGAGAATGGAGGGTGATGATAAGGATGAACAGGGTGAACAGCATGAAGATGACAAAAAAATATTAT
>NC_051404.1:3789675-3789752 GCF_015228065.2 Penaeus monodon | reverse complement strand
CGCGGCTGAATAGTCTACTTGAGACAAAAAAGAGGGAATGGAAATGAAAGGCAAATAAAGGGGTGCGATTGAAGGCA
>NC_051404.1:3789556-3789625 GCF_015228065.2 Penaeus monodon | reverse complement strand
AAAGGGAAAATGAAAAACAGGAATAAAAAACAACGGCGTTTAGAATGGATGCAAAACCGAGAACAGAAT
>NC_051404.1:3789065-3789273 GCF_015228065.2 Penaeus monodon | reverse complement strand
GGGGGCGGGGCGGGCCAAGGGAGCGACATGACGCCGGCGTTAGTGTAGGCCGCACTAATGGTATGCAAATAGCCAAGTACACAGCGACGAGGCTACACAATGCCGGCGCTCTCGCTGACCCAACAGCACCGCAGGAGGGTTTGTTCTACCCGTTCCTGGAATCTTGTTATTATATGCCTTCTTCACGTGGCATCTAAACTGCTGTTCT
>NC_051404.1:3788727-3788945 GCF_015228065.2 Penaeus monodon | reverse complement strand
TCGTGTCTCTTCTCATCCACTGTCTTCTTCATCTCCGTCAGGTACACATTCGTCGATACGTTATGAAATCGGACCTACACACCTCGAGCAAACATTTCCTTTAGTAAATAATTAATGTCAATAGAAAGAATACCATCCTTCTTCTTCGTTTTCTTCGCTTCATATTCTCAATCTCCTCCGCCATCACCCATCTCTTCACCCCTCTTTCTTGCTTTTTT
>NC_051404.1:3788334-3788627 GCF_015228065.2 Penaeus monodon | reverse complement strand
AAGGGACAGGGAGGGGGGAACGAGAGAAAAGAAATCAGCCTCCTTTCCCACCAAGCATTTGTGGGAAAAAAAAAAAGTCACGTTTCCACCAACTGAACCAACCCGGCATTTCAGTATCAGCCAAAACTGCAAACCACCGACCGAACGCTTCTGAACTTAAAGGCAAAATCAGACCCATCGTGGAAAAAAACAAAAACAGAAAAAAATGACGGAGAGAAAGGGGAGTCAGTGAGGAAAATAAGGTTACCAGGCACGTAGGAAGAGAGCGAGGCTTTCACAGACTTAACTTCACA
>NC_051404.1:3787561-3787985 GCF_015228065.2 Penaeus monodon | reverse complement strand
GGCAAAATGACTTGTCTCCGTGGAAATGTTTTGAGAGTACGCGCGGTCGTGTTAAACCGCGCTTCATTTTTCGCCCATTTAGCAAAAGTCAGCCTGTGCCATTTCGCTCGCCGACGAAGGGAGAGTGACATGCAAATGACGGCGAGGTGGGCGGGCGAGATGGGGCGGGCGCGGACCAGCGAGGAAAAGCCAAATAAACCTCGATAAAACCACAAAAAAAAACCGTCGAATCGGGAGGGTGACTCGGGGCTCTCTCGCGCTCTCGAGTCCGCCATCAACAGAGGGAAGGACACCCAGGGCGTTCGGCGAGCCAGGGGGGGAGGGGGGAGCGCTCATTTCCATTCCGGTCACACGCCAGGAATTGGACCATTACAGAATTCGGGAAACATCAGTTTATTCAATCACCAGCCTCTGTTTTCGTGAA
>NC_051404.1:3786018-3787110 GCF_015228065.2 Penaeus monodon | reverse complement strand
GGAACAAATGGATCCACCCATTCACTCACTGCGATGAAATACTGGGAACATGTAACCAAAGCACATGCCGATAATGAACAGTTTTGAACTTTTAACGCTCCATGTTTACCCACAGTGAGAGTATTCTCTGAATGAGCGCCATTTAGCTGCCAGGGACCGCCACATGCGAATACAGGCAACACACTAACAATTATTGCGATGATTTACAGTCACTTCATTACTGCGTTGACAGTCGCACTAACGACTGAATCATTATATGGCACATCTGCCCTCATTCAGTATTAGCGTCTGCTCTTATCAAAAATGCATTTCCCAAAGTTATACGGAAACGAAGTCCTGTTTAATAATCTGGTTCACGCACGGCTCCCGCTTCTTATTTCGGTGTATTGTGCTTATTTCACTCACGGGTATGAGACTGAATCTGGGCTATACCTCTCAACGAACTGCAAGTAATCATTAAATCCATTTTGTGTTTGCCAGTGGAACGCCAAAGCAACGGCAGGTGTGAACTTTGTGTGTTGAAAATGTCTTCGGAAATAAAGTGCCGTATCACAAATCACCTTCAACGACCTTCAAACCGGCGTAAAAATGATGAAGAGACCCCGGGAGACGAAGAAGTCAGACGCCACCCAAAACAAAGCAATTAAAAACCAGAATTAGTTCCAGTAACACCCACGGCAAAACCCAACACCCCCTCCGGCAACCCCATCACCGACAGCAGGAGATGAAAAAGCGCAATCCCTCTCCCCGACAAGGCCAATTCCCCGAGGAATGTCCTCCTCGCGCCACGTCCGACCCTCGAATCACTACTCCAACTCCACCTCTTCCCTTCCTCGGTTCCTCCTCGCCCCTTCCCTCTTCGCTCCCTCTTCTTCCTCACCTCGCCCCCTCCTGACCCCCTCCTCTTCCCCTCCTCGCTCATTCCTCTTCGCCTCCTCGCCGCCCTTCCATCGGCAACCCGAGGCCCTTCTCCTCAGGTCGTGTGTGGGAGGCAGGTGGTGTCTGCGCCTCCGTATCAGCCTCGTCTTTGTCTCGGCCGGGAGTTAGAGGAGGCCCTGCTCTCTCACCTTGCCTCTTGCCTCTTTTACTCCC
>NC_051404.1:3785805-3785927 GCF_015228065.2 Penaeus monodon | reverse complement strand
GTAATCCGAGCTAGAATCAACTGTGACTTCTCGTGCTGTCCTGGTCCCGACTTCTTCGTGTTTTTCTCTCGGCTTTTTTTCCCTTTCTTTTTCTTTCTCACGCCATGCAACACGACAGCCAC
>NC_051404.1:3784746-3784837 GCF_015228065.2 Penaeus monodon | reverse complement strand
AAGCACACAAAAGCGGAATCAATATCAATCCGTAAACACTCGAAGACGATGATCGCACGGGCGTTCCTGGGGCCTTTTGTTGTGATATACA
>NC_051404.1:3784110-3784514 GCF_015228065.2 Penaeus monodon | reverse complement strand
CCCCCCCTCTCCTCCCCCCCTCCTAGCCCACGCTGGACACAATACAGGTGTCTCGTCTCTTCCAGTCAGAAAATGAATCTGATATCTATTTCGGGAGAATACGAGTCAATTATACGAGTCAGTTTTTGGAAGTTTGGCTGAAGGAGACGCAGAGGGGGAAAGAAGTGAAGAAAAGCGTCCAGCTGAGCACAGATCGGCCTTTAATGGACGGCTGTGTTGATTCTCGCGCCCAGGATGTTGCCGGCAGGAACTCGGGAATGATATAAGAAGTGTGTAAATTCGAAGATTGTATAAAATCATATCAAAGAGATGATAATAGCGGAAATAATGATCATAATAATAGTTTAAAAAAAAGAAATGGAATGATAAAGAATTGCTTCAACAATAACAACAAACATAATTCT
>NC_051404.1:3783302-3784086 GCF_015228065.2 Penaeus monodon | reverse complement strand
TTGAAAATCCCTACACATTTAAACACACTTCTCGCCCTTTCATGATGCAAAATGAAACCTTTCACCCCTGCAAGAAGACCTTTTCTTCGGGGATACACTTACAGGAAATCTAAGTTACAGAAAAATTCTTGCAAGCATATCGAAAGCACGCTTGCGGCTGAACCAAGTGTTCGCGAGAAATTCTTGGTTTGCGGTTTTGGGATTAAAAGCATCGTTTCGATCTGTCCACAGGGACTAAAATCTCACATGTATTGTGTACTTTCGTTATTAAATATGATTTTAGGAGTAAAAAAACATGATACAGAAGGAATATCAAATCCACCTTCTAAAAAATCAATATTATATACAAGGCATTTACCAGTTACGAAGACCGTTCCAGAATGTTAGAGCATTCGGATTGCTTTAACAACAGTTTTAACAACAACAATCTCGTTCATGGGCGATTCAGACGAAGCTTGTTTCTTAGACTTGTTTCGAGTTTCATACAGCCGAGAAAATCACTTGAATCAGACTCGAGAGTCCAGGAAAATGTCCGCTCAGAGAAAAAGGGGGAAACTCATCGTCATGGTGTTGGTTTGTTTACATTCACAAAGGCAAGCGCAAGGCAGAAAGCGGCCGTTTTCCCTGGGAACCATTGGAAAAGGCACTGTTCTCATATCAAAGCTTGCTCTCGTCTCCGCTTAAGAAAAGGCCTAAACAGTCGAATTCGTCATCTGCACCCTCTCTCTCCTTCGTCCTCCTCCTTACTTTTACCGTTTTACTTTTTACCTTTCCTCGCATCTTT
>NC_051404.1:3783008-3783231 GCF_015228065.2 Penaeus monodon | reverse complement strand
CAGCGAAACAGCCCGCGAGGCTCATGAAGATATTATTGTCCCGCCGCTGGATTCCCGCCGAGAGATCCGCGGGCTTCGTAAATCTGCGGAGGCGCGGCGCTGTGGCCACAATACCGGAGATTAAGGGCTCCGCCGACCCGCGTAACTCACGCCGCTTCCTCCTCCGCCATCGCCCGCCTCCGCGCTTTATTATCTTCTTCGATTATTTCAGCGTCTTCTCCCG
>NC_051404.1:3782458-3782933 GCF_015228065.2 Penaeus monodon | reverse complement strand
CGCTGCAAGAGGAGGTGAAAGGGAGCTAAACGTGTATACGACGTAAGAGCAAGAGTGTGTGTGTGGTGACCAGGATGAAATGAGGATGGCAACCAGTGGGACCTCAAACCGCTCATTACTACTACTCTTCCCCTTCCTTAATGCTTACCAAGTTTACGTGGAAATCTATTATAAAATTAGCACAGAATAATATGCATGCCATAATTACTACTACCGTGGGAGCATTAAATTCCTTGCACAAGAAACCTGCTGCCCAATAACATGCCTTCTTTCTCCCAAATCGAATAGAAACGGAATAATTTCTTATCATTTATCAACTTTTGTGAAGAAAAATCTATGAAACCAATAAAAAAAATTCGGTACACATTAAATATAATGCACGGTACGAGGCTCTCCCGTGGGAACTCGCCCGCCGACAAAAAATATAATGATTGAATTGTGGGTCATGTGCAATTTCCAAATTGCATGCATCCGC
>NC_051404.1:3781865-3782105 GCF_015228065.2 Penaeus monodon | reverse complement strand
GCAGCGGTACCTAACACAATCAACAATAACCTAAACAACCACACCAATAAGAAAAAAATAAACGCATATGCAAATAAGCTGAACAAACGAAATAAAATCGACCGCTGACTCTCCTCCACAACGGCAACACAGAAGAATCAAAGAACAACTCTCGCCGCAATGTCGATAAGATGCCGTTCTGGGGCATCAAGAGGCCAATCTCGCGTGATGCCGTTGCAGACCCACCTGGCATCCGTATCG
>NC_051404.1:3781401-3781655 GCF_015228065.2 Penaeus monodon | reverse complement strand
CAACAATTACCATTCACTAAAAAAGAAAGGACATTTGAACAAACAATCCAACGGCACATTTCCCTTCGCGCTGCCTCTCCTGCTTCCGGAAGGGAAATGGCAGGAGAGTTATGGAATAAGTGTCGTCGAAGCAAGAGGCCCTGACAGATTGAGGGAGCTCTCCATCAGCGCCTCCCTCGGCGCCACTCGCGGCCGCGATTTACTGCTGATTGAATGTACGCGATTAGTGCTTACAACTAGGTAACGGTCTTGAC
>NC_051404.1:3780211-3781023 GCF_015228065.2 Penaeus monodon | reverse complement strand
TTTGCAATACGCGACCAGGCCCAGTGGAGGCGGTTTCCTTTCTTCTCCAAGCCAGCGAAAACGTTCATTACAGCGGATTTACATCTTCATACAGGGAACATACCATCTAATCTACATATAATATGAAAAAAGCAGAGTGTTTGACACTATATTTTATATAAACAAAGAGAAACAGGCAGCCAGGGATGAAGGCAAAAAGGAAATATCAATACACACATGCATACCTGCGCATATACTCGTGTGCACACACGTGTGAGCGTACGCCTAAAAGCCTGTGATTTATGGCTCCCAATTCCAACCTGATAAATCCCTGGCCAAGACATGTGAAGCGCAACATTCCCAGTATCACAGAATGTCACCGGACGAGGGGAAAGATGTAAAAAAAAAGAGGAGGGCAAGAGGCAGAGGACGAGGGGGACACGGAGGAGTATCGAAAGATAATCTCAAACAATCTTGTCCGACCACAATCTTTATTACACGAAGTAGTCCGACCCCAAGAGCTGGAGAGGGGAGAGGGGAGAAGGGGAGTGGGGGGAAGGGGAGAAGGGGAGAAGGGGAGACGAGGAGTGAGAGGAGAGGAGGAAGAGGCCGCCAAACCACAATCACGATAAGCCTAATCTTAAAAACGCCTGTACAACTGTCAATCCCTTAATCCATCGTCTCCTGGGATAATTAAGGACAGACCCGATTCCCATTTGATTCTCGTCCTCAGGGCACTACATATCACCCTGACCTGGAGCATCCGTCTTCAGAACTAGAGGCCATTCTCTTCGCGGTCTCTCACACAGGCCGCCGTTCTTCACAAACAGGGC
>NC_051404.1:3779625-3780056 GCF_015228065.2 Penaeus monodon | reverse complement strand
TCGTTTAGCTAGCTGACTATGCGACTGGTTTAAGGATCATCGACTGACTGGATTAATAATCAAATTTTGGCGCACACTGACCGGCCTGGCACCTATCACCTCGCAGGTTCATCAGATGGTAAGTATCAGCTGACTAGAAGTTAGACAAATCGACTGTCAGTCTGACAAACTGCTCGACCATTGACTTGCAGACGACCAGCTGACTGGGACAAGCAACAGTCATTTGGTGAGAATGCACAGCCCACTCTTCGGTAACAAACAGAACCTTCATAAAAGTATTAACAAATGTGCAAGAAGGATAGGGAAGAGTGAAAAACTGTGATGGCAAAGAGAGTTTAGAACATGCCTTATTTATTGGCTTTATCGATGACACGAGAAAGGAGGGAGTGTATGATAAAATGGTGAATGGGAGAGAGGAGAAATGTAATACA
>NC_051404.1:3779225-3779485 GCF_015228065.2 Penaeus monodon | reverse complement strand
ACTGCCGTGTCAAGAGTGTCAGAGCTTTCCACGCGTGCGTATTTGAGGCCTGAAGGGGGGGAGGGGCGAGGTGGCAAAGAACAAGCTGCTTCACAGGTAGTAAGTCCGGCATCTCATTCGCTTATAGCCGTTCTCGCTGATGATGCCCGGGGGTCTGGAGCGCGGGGGGTGAGGAGGGCGTCGCGGGGAAGGAATCACAGCAATGCCGGCATAGGTAGGGATGTCACGTCTCGCCAGACGGCCGGGAATGGACGGGGAAT
>NC_051404.1:3778539-3778836 GCF_015228065.2 Penaeus monodon | reverse complement strand
GGCGCCCCACCGCCAGAGAGAGCGACGCAGCAGGACAGAGGGATGATGAGACGAGAAGTGGCAGGAAGGGAGAGTGACGCAACGAGACATCGAAAAGAGGGGGAAAGGAGAGAAAAGATAAAGAGGACGGAAGCGAGTGTAGAGGACAGGACGGATTAGTACGAAATAAACTAAGCGTGCGAAGGACAGAAAACCGGAGAGGGATGAGGATGGAGGCGGGATAGGGATGGCGGAGATGTCTGCGGGCGCTGCGGCAGAGGCGGTTGTAGCAAGTGAGGATCAATAGCAGAGGCCCGG
>NC_051404.1:3777145-3778486 GCF_015228065.2 Penaeus monodon | reverse complement strand
AAATCCTGCTACTAGCCTCCACAACACTGGCCCGTCCCTCTCTTAGGCACCAGAAACTGCAGATGGGGAGCCACAGAGGAGGCTGGCCCTCAGGAGCACATCCAATCCCCGCTGTAAACTCTCCCACAAAGTGTGACAAAAATGTGGCCCATGTTCACTCCGTCACCAACTAGTGGGATGCTGCTGTGCTTCATAGCGCGGTCCATCCCGTCAACCTTCAATTTTTTTCTCTCTCAAAAATCCCCTCCAATACTTGGAACCGTCCCCCTCCCACCTCCCCTTATCCCCCTCCCCCCTCATAAATCCCCGACGCCCCCCACTCCAACACGGAGGACCACTCCAGCACTCCCGAATTCACCAACACAGGACACCGCGCCCCCTCCCCCCTCACGCGCCACCACTGCGTCATCATCATCCCGGTACTCACAGTGTTTATGACCCCCATTAACAAGATTTTGAAATAACGTAATAAAAAAGGCATGTTTTGAAAACCCTGATATACTGCGTTCACCAAAGAGTTTTATTATCTGTCACTGTTATTTTCTGCCATCCGCCCGCGTATATATACTAAAATTATTTATGCCTAAAATACATGCCCGAAGAGCGGGTTCGTGCATATATGAATAATTATACATACAAACAGGCCTACGCGCGTGAAATACAAACAAATCCATTTTTCTTTTCGCCTAAATTGAGACAACATATGCAAACGTTTTCCTCGGGTTATCCCACTGGCGAAAACATGATCCTGATTTATGAAACATTAACTCATGAAATATGAATTTACAATTGTTACTACTGTAATTACATATTTTCTAATATGTATTAAAATTTCTTTCAAAATAACCAAGCAGATTAGAGGACAAACATTCCTTAATAAATCGTCAAAATCTCCACGAATACACTGATCACACGACCAATCTGTGCCTAAAACACTATACACCATTTCATCTGCTCATTTCCATCCATTCGTCGGCCGCGTCCGTATCACAATCCCTTTGCCAACGACGTCCGTTCTATCCGAAGGGCAGTTCGGATACGCAGTCAGCTGCCACTGCGATTCCTCGCGCATCCTGCCATCTCTCGGTCCCGTCGTGATAGAGCTTGGCGCACAGGCAGCGCTCGCCGCCTCTGCCCTCGAACGCCAGCAGCTGAACCGACACCAAAAGGAATACGACGATTGACTCAAATGGAGCTGACGGCACGCGGGGACAAGCCGTGAGCCCTCAAATCGACTCGGAAATAATCCCGGCCGTCTCGTATAGATGCGGCTCGCGATGTATACCCGTATACTGCCCACCCCGAGTTAAGTATCACAGCAGAACGACACGTGTAGACGGG
>NC_051404.1:3776562-3777121 GCF_015228065.2 Penaeus monodon | reverse complement strand
CGTTAAGGGTAAAGTAACGTATGAGAATACTGTCAACGTTACCCGCAAAATTCAATTCAAGACTCAATACGGCATTGTGGTTCCTCGTAGTATATGCAACGAGTGTCACCACGTTCTATTTCGTCCATGCTAGTCTACCATTATCAGAAAGCTTCCCTTTTTCTAAAACGTACGGAGAGCTGTGACCAAAGTGCCAGTGCCCTCGGGACCAATATTCTTCCCTCGCCCATACACGTCTTCCAACACTGATCGACGGCCTCCTGCTCGCCGTCGTCATCTTCCCGCCGCAAATGGCAAGGAAAAGGTCGAGTGGCAGCAGAAACCAACGAGGCAAAGGGCGCCGTATCTGCAAGGGGTCGCAGCCAGCAAAAGGGCTATCTAAGGGGTAACCCCAGAAGCTAAAGGACGACGGAGGAATTGGGTTACTGTGGCCCCGCGAAGTGGTCTCGCGGGTGGCGTTTCCGTCTCCTGCGTTATCGCCAGCTTATTTTTGAGGTACAAGAACCAACCGAACTTACCAAGCGAAGCGCACAGACAGAGATCCGTTTGAGGGTACTTC
>NC_051404.1:3776057-3776472 GCF_015228065.2 Penaeus monodon | reverse complement strand
TGGGGTTTATCGCAGGCATGTGTCTAAAGTCCGTACCTGAGTGAAATGAATGCAGTGAAAGGCGCACATCCTACGCACGCGAGAACAAACAACTCGGCGGGTCTTACGCCTCCTCCTCTCCCCGGCAGGCACTGTATCACCATCGCTCTCAGCCTTTAGTCATCCTCACCGACAGTGGCTTAGAGGCTTATGCACAATCAGTGCTGCGCAATTGTCACCGCTATATTTCGAGCATTTGAAGTTAAATTTCCCTGCTGCAGCATCCGCCACTGAAACCACAGTCGTGTGAAGGGGAGTACGAGGCCTGAGGGCGGCATGTCGCACCGCTTGTTAAAATATACGAACGCAAGCCGTAGAGTTTCTCGGTTAGGCAGGATGGGAAACGGGGGACGGATTTTTCTTTTTCTAGCACACC
>NC_051404.1:3775936-3776029 GCF_015228065.2 Penaeus monodon | reverse complement strand
TTTTGCCACCTCCCCTCCTATGATCTTTCGTCTCTCTTTTCTTCTCCTACGGACATATCCACCATACTGAAAAGAAGGAAAATTCCCTAACCT
>NC_051404.1:3774956-3775456 GCF_015228065.2 Penaeus monodon | reverse complement strand
ACTAACAATGTATTTTTTTTTTCTTACAATTAGTACATGTAGTATTTATTAATCTGCTGCAATACCACCAGCGGCCATTTTGGCATGGGTTCAGTAAGACTGACAAAATAGGAGAGATCCATGTGAACCGCTAGCTTCTTCAGCGTCTCCAGCAGATCTCTGATATTGCTAGGTCTGGCCTCTTGCACTTCGTTCCTCATGACGTCCGATGCTTTTATGGGGTTCAGATGAGGTGAGTTACCTGGCCACTCTAATGCATGAATAGCACTGTCATTTTGAAACTTTTGTACTGTCCCTGACTGGTGGCAGGGGATAGTATTTGTTATTCCTCAAAGCCCTTGCAAATATTCCCTTAATATGTTAATGTAATCACCCTGCTCGCTGTTACATTCTTCAGAAGAGAGTATAGACCTCGCCTGCCCTTATTCCCAATGAAAGAGTCCCAACCATCACAATGTCCGCATGTTTAAGTGTCTCGAGTGTGTATCTGGGGCGAGGCA
>NC_051404.1:3774277-3774865 GCF_015228065.2 Penaeus monodon | reverse complement strand
GGTATTTCTTGCAACATTTTTTCCCCCTTTTAGAGGCTTCATAATTACCGAGGTCTTTCTGAAGGCGATGCTGGGTGTTCCTGGCTGGCACGTTCTTGAAGGGTTCTGGATGCTTGTTCTTAAGTGCTGTTGCTTGTTACAGTAGGTTCAGACATCATCTTTGGCAAAGTCTTCCTTGGCACTCTGGAACCATGTTTCCTCTGTTTTAATTCTCCGCCTGCTAGTGTGGCAGCAGTCTTTTAAGTATAGATACCTTTGTATTTAAAGACACATTCGTCGTTCTAATAACGTGGAACAACGTGTTTTCTCGTGTAATACTAATTCCGTTTGGTTGAAATGGAATTACAAGTTGTTAAACTTGGTAGGGTACTGAGGATATTATGACCAGAAAGTATAGTAGTTTAATAATACAGCTACCATAGACAATCTCTCATTAGCGTAAAATAGTTCTTGGCGAGAAGCCTGGACCATGGGCTGGCCACACATGCAACACAAAACTCCGTCCGTGCAGATTTGCTTGACTTCGCTGAATAAACGTTCTTCTAGGAACGCGATGTAAACTTTTTTGAGTAAGTAAAAAAATGCTGG
>NC_051404.1:3772875-3773197 GCF_015228065.2 Penaeus monodon | reverse complement strand
ACATCTTGAATGTATAAACTCTATCTCTAGTTACCAAATCAACTCCAGCAACAGGAAGCCGAAGATGAAGAGAGGACCTACATAAACCTACAATTTAGTTCGAGATGTAAAACGAGACCGTAAAAATAGCAACACAAATAACCAAAAGTTCCCGTGAACGAAAAAAATACTCCTCGCATATTTAGTACGAAAAAATCTGAGAAATCCTCCGTTCTTTTCCCCATGTTCAGCTAACAATGACCATCAAACTAAATCGCCACATAATTGCCTTGTTGACCAGCGCGGGGGGGCGAGGGTCAAGTCTACTATAAATAGCCGTCGA
>NC_051404.1:3772678-3772836 GCF_015228065.2 Penaeus monodon | reverse complement strand
AACGCTGAGCAGGGCTATAATTATTATCTTTTTTTTCATTTTTCCTGGAGATTTTATCTGCTAAGTCCTAAAATAAAAGGTAAAACGAAAAAAGGTCGGGAAAAGCGCTTTTCGAGTTGGAATGGTAAGCCACTGACGTCACCCAAAAATGGCGGGCG
>NC_051404.1:3770960-3771265 GCF_015228065.2 Penaeus monodon | reverse complement strand
AGTTTCTAACCACAGCAGCTGCATGTTGAGTCCCTTGGCAACACACACACACAGCCACTCGCCCACTCGCCCGCACAACTCGCGCCCTCGCTTCGCTCTCACCGATCTGACTTAAGCGACCGCTGTCCTCACGTCGTGTTTTTTCCCCTCGCCAGGACTCGTCCCATTTGCTCTCTGGACCGGGCAAGGGCTAAGGTAGGAGGCGGTGGGGGGGGGGATATTTCCCTGTATACCGGGCATGACAGTTACGAAATGACAAACACCAAGTCTGTGTTCCCGCCCCCTAAGGTGATCGAAACGCGTCA
>NC_051404.1:3770451-3770729 GCF_015228065.2 Penaeus monodon | reverse complement strand
CCCTCAACTTCTTTAGAGAGAAAAAAAGGAAAATGTATACACATCCCCCCCCAAAAAAAAAAAAAAACACTGGGTTTGAGTGATTCTTTTCCAGCTTCAGAGAAATCACTTACAACCCACTTTGTCACGTTACTTCCGGCTAACTAACCTCAGGAGACAAGCTGTCACCTGATAAGGCGGTGCTCCACAAAGAATGAGAGGGGAGGAAAAATGGAGACGGAGGGAAAGCGAGAGAAGTGGAAAGAAATGAACACGAAGGGAAGGTGAGCGATAAGAAA
>NC_051404.1:3769786-3770300 GCF_015228065.2 Penaeus monodon | reverse complement strand
ACGATGTGGGTTACGACAGGGTTAGTTAAAGAAACAACGTCATCGCTTTATATCACCGTCGTTCTTTCCCCCCAGAGAGCAGCAACCACTGCAACTTCAATCTTGCAAGTACTTTCGCAAACCCCACCCCACCTCCCCAGGTGGAGGGAAGGGGGGGATGGGGAGGAAGAAGGGGAAGGGAGAGAGAGGGGAAGATAGGAAAAGGGAGGGGGAAGAAGGGAGATAAGGGCGATAAAACAGGAGGAAGAGGGGCAGGGGGAAGAAGGGAGATGAATTAGGAAGGTCAGGGAGAGAACAGGGTGAAGAGGTGGGTAAGAAGAAGAAAGGAAGTGGGTAAGAGGGAGGAGAAAGGGAAGACATGGCATGGAGAAGGGACAAGGGAAAACGAGGAGGAGGAGGAGGAGGTCGGGAGGAGAGGAGAGGAGAGGAGAAAGAAGGGGGGAGGGGTAAGCAGGCATTAGTGAGCGGCGCAGGTGGTGTGACCTCGCAGCTGGCGCCTCTCCTCACCACGCCA
>NC_051404.1:3769610-3769749 GCF_015228065.2 Penaeus monodon | reverse complement strand
GGCGGCAGTGAGGAGGATCGGGCGTCTTACCGACGCCCGATCCTCCTCACTGAGTCCAGCTCGAGCACGTCACACAGGATATTAGCGCAGAGGAACCGGGAAGTGTCAGGACTGCCTCATTACCCGAAAGGGAGCCAGT
>NC_051404.1:3769414-3769542 GCF_015228065.2 Penaeus monodon | reverse complement strand
AGCCGTGAGGTAAGAGAGGCAGCACTTGGTCGCGATTACCACAGGGTTTATTGGGAGAGCGAAGGAAAAAAAAGGTAAGCAGTTAAAATGTTCCAAGACATTAAGCACTACAACCTTTTGTGCGAGAG
>NC_051404.1:3767263-3768213 GCF_015228065.2 Penaeus monodon | reverse complement strand
AACGTACCTTCCGACAGACGACCAACGTTCACGATATCAAATTGATTATTCTATTGGTAAATCTTTTCCTTAAAAAGCTCGGCGATATTTGCAATGTACGATTGGAAACCATTATCGGAATAACCTAGTTTATAACAAATTTAAGCCTTCCCCTGTGAATTCATCGGATTCAGCAAAATACCACCACACGCTTTTCCCACAAAATATTATTAGACAGTAAATTCATCTTAACAGCAAATGGGAAAAAAAACGTTAATTCCAACTACATTTTATTCCAGAACTGCCATTACCGCAAACCAAATGTCTGTGACAGTTCATGACTATTGTTCCGATAAAATTGCAAAACAAAAATTTAACAGATTACCAGCCAGAGGGAAAACATGATCAATAGAACTTCATCAACCGGCGCAAAACTCTGCGGGTTTCTCCCACCACGTTTAATTACCGTTGCAAGAAAAATCTCCGCTTCCACACACAAAGGCGGTATGGGAGGGACAGCAAAGAGCTAGCAAATCAGGCAAGAAGGAAAGAAATAATGGCACGGAAAAATATCAAATCGAAGTTGTAAATAACAACGAAATATCAGAAGAACGCACCAAATAAAACGAATGAATGAATGAATCTTCCCCAGCAAGAACTGCAAAAACAAAAAACATAATAAACTATTGCAACGAGGATACCGAAAAGATACTTAAAAAATAAATAAGTAACGATAGAGTGGCAAATGGCGAGGGAAAAGGAGAGAGGAAAACTAGATCTGATGAAAAGGTGGAGGAGGGAACGAACAAGGACTGACCAACACATAAATTAAGTTCAGACGCATAGTGGAAATGAAAGGAAGGGAGAGAAGAGCGACCAACGAAGGGAAAGAGATGAACACCAAGAGTGTACATTATATATACAAAAAAATATGTGTGTGTGGGGGGGGAGGAAGGGAGAAAGGGGGAGAC
>NC_051404.1:3766289-3767152 GCF_015228065.2 Penaeus monodon | reverse complement strand
GATAGCACATTTGAAGAGAGAGGCTGAAGGCGTCGCAGCTGGAGTCGCCATAAAGTGAAGCCGCGGCTGGTCAAGCCTCCGACGCTGACACCTTTCGAGGGAAGGCAAAGCGACTGAAGGAAGCCGATAAGAGGAAGGGGAAGAAGGAGGAAGCCGATAAGAGGAAGGGGAAGAAGGAGGAAGCCGATAAGAGGAAGGGGAAGAAGGAGGAAGCCGATAAGAGGAAGGGGAAGAAGGAGGAAGCCGATAAGAGGAAGGGGAAGAAGGAGGAAGCCGATAAGAGGAAGGGGAAGAAGGAGAAAGCCGATAAGAGGAAGGGGAAGAAGGAGAAGGGAGAACGGGAAGAGGAAGAGCACCAGTAAGAGGAAAGGAAAGGACACAGGGAGAGATAAGGGAAGAAGAGAAAAGGGAGGGAAGGAAAGAAGGAATAGAAAGATAAGGAAAACATGGAAAAAAGGGGGAGGAGAAGGAAAAGAGGTAGAGAAAGTGGAGGAGGAAGAGATAGAGGGAAAGGAAAAGGAAAAGAACAAGGAAGAGGAGAAAGAGGGGAAAAAAGAAGAGAAAGAGGAGCTGGAGGGGTAGAAAGAAAGAAGTGGGAGCGAAAGAGAAAGAAGAGAAGGCAGAGGAAGAAGAAGAAGGGAAATCGCACAAGGGAGGAAAGTAATTCGAGATGAACTGGAAAATGTCATGAGAAGAAAGAAAGAAAGATCTGAAGGACGAATGAGGGGCTATAAAGAAGACGGAAGGGGAACAGGACGAAAGAGGACTCTGAATGAAGAAGACAAAGGAATAATGTGAAAGCGGATGTAGCGAGATGTAGATGTGCTTAGCACGCCGATGGATCGCAAAAGTACTGATGAAAA
>NC_051404.1:3766020-3766234 GCF_015228065.2 Penaeus monodon | reverse complement strand
CTGAATTATCTTCCGTGGAGGCTTTAACACCCTAAACACCCTAGTCTGGGAAGAGAAAGGGAAAAGAAAATGGAGTCGACCGAGGCCATGATGCTCTAAGAAAACAAGAAACGGAGAAAGTTTGTTGATGGGGCTCTCCTTCTTACGCTCCGGAGGGTCGAGCCGGCCAGGAAATTGTCTCTTTGAGTTAGCGTCTGAAAGAGAAGGCCCTATG
>NC_051404.1:3765069-3765974 GCF_015228065.2 Penaeus monodon | reverse complement strand
GCTTGTCTTCGCTCTCGTCTCTCACTCGTCCTCGCTTTCGTCATCGTCTTCGCTTTCGCACTCGTCTTTTCCCTCGCCCACGTCCACGGCCTCGAGCTCGTTCTTTCTCTTGCCTACGTCCTCGCCTTCGTCCTCGTCTTCGTCCTCGTCTTCGTCCTTTCCCTTGCCCTTGTCCATTCTCTCGCCTTCGTCCTCGTCCTTTCTCTCGCCCCCGTTCTCGTCGTCGCCCTCGCCATCGTCTTTTCCCTTGTCCTCGTCCTCGCCAATCCCCTCGCCCTCGTCCTTTCCCTTGTCCTCGTCCTCGCCAATCCCCTCGCCCTCGTCCTTTCCCTCGTCCTCGCCATTCCCCTCGTCCTCGTCTTTTCCCTCGTCCTCGTCCTCACCATTCCCCTCGTCCTCGTCATCGTCTTTTCCCTCGCCCGCCATTTCCCTCGCCTCGCGTTTTTCTTCTGTTTGTGCTCCAAGGGTAACGACCCGATTACTTTTGATCTCTTTTGTTTAGTTTTTTTTTTCTCTAATTTTCTTTTCTTCTTTTTCTTCCTTTATCTTTAAATATGTGCATGTGTGCTTTTGCCTGTATTCCCCATCTGTTTTTGTCTCCCACTTTTCAGTCTCTGTGCCTGTCTGTTCTCAAACTCTTTCAATACTATTTATATGGGGGCTACATAGCTAAAATACGTTATCATTGAGCGATCAGAACGTGGAGATTCGAACGTAAGAGTAGAAGGAACAGGAAAAAAAAAGTTTTCTCTCTCAAACACTGACTCATGTTCTCTGCGATCTACAGCAATGCTTTCCCTGAAACATGAAATGCGCGTTATTCCGAAGGCGAATCGTGGATGCAAATGCAGGCTAAGCATATTTCAATACAGGCAATATATGACCGGACAGAAAACGAAGGTGGG
>NC_051404.1:3764885-3764977 GCF_015228065.2 Penaeus monodon | reverse complement strand
GATGCAAACAGAGAATTGCATAAAGAAAATACAAACAGGCGACCCGAAATTCGAAGAAATCCACGAATATCCTTTGAGGCTTCTAGGCAATC
>NC_051404.1:3764596-3764747 GCF_015228065.2 Penaeus monodon | reverse complement strand
CGCCTCAGTCCGCAAGCGACGAGCGATAACAATATAGCTGCGGTGTAGCTAGGGACCACACCAGCAAGAGATAACTTGTGAAGTTACAATTATACCGAAGTTTCCAAACTGCCACCAACACTTCTGGGGCGGCGGCGGCGCGAGGTAACAA
>NC_051404.1:3762676-3762749 GCF_015228065.2 Penaeus monodon | reverse complement strand
CCGATCTCTACAGCTAAATCATGGAACATTCACACATTCATGTTTCCGAGTACTCAATTCGAAACCGGATGGT
>NC_051404.1:3762341-3762493 GCF_015228065.2 Penaeus monodon | reverse complement strand
CGCCGCAACAAAATTCAATTACGGTTAATGGCACTACTAAACGACTAATATGAGGCTGTTGGTCACTGCCACTCAGAGCCTATTAAAACGTGAAATCAAAATCACACCCGGATATCAACAGATAGATAGTGATACTGAGGAAAGTTAAATAA
>NC_051404.1:3759232-3762156 GCF_015228065.2 Penaeus monodon | reverse complement strand
CAGAAAAAGACAACCGCAGAGGAAGGAGAAACAAGCAGAAACCCCGGAATACCCAAGAAGCACCGGAGGCCAGGCACCCCCCCCCCCCCACCGCGTGAGGAACCGGCCGACGACGCGCACCGGACAAGAGTGCACCTGACGCGGCCGTAACCGTAAACGGGGCTCCAACGGCCGTCCTCATCCTCTTCCGCGGGCCATAACCGGGGCTTTTGCCTTAGCTAGCATTATGCGTTCGGTTCGGCCGCCACTGACGACGGGACATAAAAGGATTTTAGGAGCCGGCCTTAAGTGCGGAAAGAATCGGGCGCGAGACGGCCGAAGGAGGCTTGTTAAGGATTCCATTAAGGTAATCAAGGGTGTTTGGGGAAGTTTGCGCGGGCATTTGTTTCTTTTTCTCGCGCGGAGAGGCCTTCAAGTAACAGGAAAATGCTTCCGTAATAATTCCATGCCTGTTCAATTTTGTATTCTCATTTCATAAAAACGCAGCTATTCACATAAAAACTATTCACATTTAAGGCATGGGAATTTCATGAAATTCATTTTTTTCGCAAAGATCTTACGCATGTTAAATTCGTTAGCCGTATCACACGAGGCAACCCCTTCGTGTAATGCTAACAGAAAGGAAAATAGTGCATTCCAATAAAAAAAAAAATCTCCAGGAAATTACTGATAAAAGAAAAAAAAGTAACCTGCTCACAAGTGGGTGGACTCCGATTGCCGGAAATTCATATGTAATTCTACAGTATCGTCCTTTTTTAATTATTCCGCCGTCATGAACTGAACAATGAATGCCAACAGACCTGATCCACTGCCACCCATCTGGCCTCACCTTTCTCGCTGCACACGTCTAACCACACTCGGCCACTCTTCCCAAATACCAGGGCGTTGCATACCGGTTGCTTTCCCGACGCGTCCCCAGAGAAAGGGGCGATTCCCCTGCCCTCTTGCCAGCTGCCAGCCCAAAAAAGCCCAACGCCAGCCGGGCACGGGGCTAAATGACAATCAAAATGGCAGGCGCGCGGGCGTGGGGGGCTGCCAGGCGGGATTCACGAGCGCCCGGCCCAAAGGCGTATCGTGTTCGTCTTGATCAATCTCGCTCTTAAGTATTTACCTTCGCCAGACTTGTATTTGCTGTTGCATATTTAAAATAACGAGCATCGCCTCGAGCGAATGCAATTAACAGTTTCATAAAATGCGCTCCATTCGAGTGGCGCTAAAGCAAGGCAGCAAGAACTCAAGAGCTTGTAGATTATGAAGTATATTTCCCTCCTAGAAAACTTGTTTGTGATGAAACCGGGACCAGGCCGCGTGGCAGGAAACCTCGTGCTGCCATTAGGTCCAGATTCTCCTACTCACGTCCGCAGTCCATGAGGCTACTGCAGGCACACACTCACCTGGAAAATAAAAGAATGGGATTAGATATGATTACTTCACACATGCCAACACGTCAAGCAATTTACACAAACGCAATGCCAAGAACATGCTAGGAAACTCCACCAACATTTGCTCTCATCAGTCATTCCAAAAACAATTGTTTCCCAGCCAAGTATGCTAACGCTTGTACCATAAACGTTTTTTTTCCTTTTAATATACTTACAAGTTGAAGCCAACCTGGTAAAACAATCTATATTAGATGACAAAATCTTACAATGAAAAATCTACGCATCCACGGGCAAGGAAACGATAAATACGATAAGAGGTGAATTTCCTCACTCGATCGACTGAAATTCCCCCCTTCCCGTAAAATAGTGGATCCGGGTAAGGTGTTTGATCAGCCGAACCTTTTCAACTCAGTAAGATCATTTCAAAGCCATATCAAATGAAGTTCAAAGGGAAAAAAAAGAGAGAGGGAGTATAAAAGGCATAAAAGGAAGTGCCAAAAAATAAAAAATAAAAGGTTCACGCGGCAACAGGGGATGAAAGTCCACTACAAGCCAAGTGGCGCGACAGTTAAAGCGAATCCTTCCATTACCCGAAGCCTCGGCGTCCCGAAATCTTCCCTCCTCGCTTTCCCTTCTTCCACCCACCCCCCTTAACCCCACATACCCTCTACCCCATCTCCCCTCAGTCTCCCTTTCTCACTTCCTCTCCCCATCTTCCCCATTAACCGCCTCTCCTATTACCTAATACGACCTGGTCTCGTCGCCGGACAAAGTTGCCGCAGGAGTCAGCTGACTGGGGGGTCGGGAAGGAGGGGGCGGATGGGGTGAGGAGGCGCTGGAATATAACGGGATGGGAGGCCGAAGAGGTAGATAGGGGCAGAGGTACGTAGGGGCAGAGGTACGTAGGGGCAGAGGTACATAGGGGCAGAGGTACGTAGGGGCAAGGCAAGGTAGGGGGCAGGGAAAGGTAGGGGGCAGGGAAAGATAGGGGGCAGGCGAAGAGGGAAATCTCGATGACCGTGACCCGGTTAAAATCCCCCGAGTGAAGCGGCACTTCCTAATGACCAAAGTTCACGACCAATCATCTCGATAAGCATCTCCCTTGGCGAAGCAGCCTCTTGCGGGGGGCGAGGCGAGGCCTTTGCGAGCGTTGCGTGACGCCCCGAGTCAGGGAGGACGTGCGTGAAGCTAATGGTTTGTTCCACCTGAAGAGGGTCCATTATTATGTTCCGAAATGTCAGGGAAATTAAATTTATATTTTTAAATCAGTGATAGTGTATTGTCTTTGATTTTTTTTTCTTTTTTTCTTAGTAATCAAATTTTTGGCACATAATACCATGTAAAAATACTGAATTATTGTGGATGAATTATGTGCAGCTTTGAAATAAAATGTAAACACGTCCGCCCTTTGTTTTCAAGCCACAACTCTCTAAGAAAGATAAGCGTCATAAAGAAAGAGAAAGAAAAAAGCGAGAAATAGCCATGCAACGCTGTGGCTGACCTAGTCCCGATGCAATACGGCCTCTCTCTGCCTATTCCTTA
>NC_051404.1:3758982-3759134 GCF_015228065.2 Penaeus monodon | reverse complement strand
ACTACCATCCGATCTCCCCAATTGTGACTGGCAACAATGTTTAATGAATGGCCGCCATTTGTATCGCCACAGAGCCAATGTCGACCCGGAACGAGAAGCAATGCAGGAGCGAGTGCATGCAATGACACCCAGATTTGAACGTCACTCTTGCA
>NC_051404.1:3758672-3758866 GCF_015228065.2 Penaeus monodon | reverse complement strand
GTCGAGACTGACGCGAAGGATGATGACGGGGTGCCGATGTTCTTTCATTAACCTCAAGGTAAATTGCTGTTTTCACTTTCATTTTTTTTCTTTTTTACTCCCCGCGACTATCACTCTGCGATTGATTAGGATAATTAATTCCGACAAGATCCAATTAACTAAGATCAAAACCACAATAGTCACTCCCCCCCCCC
>NC_051404.1:3758449-3758631 GCF_015228065.2 Penaeus monodon | reverse complement strand
CGGGAAAACAGAACCCAAGAAAATGAGAATAATGAAGCATAGACCCAGGAAGCAAGCAAAATTCGCACTAGCACGCAGGCAGGAAAGGTATTAGCACCCCCCCCCCCTCCAGAAGTGAGAAAGGAAACCTTCAATGGATAAGAGCTGGGGTCAAAAGCCTGCCCCCTCCCCCCTTTCCCCCT
>NC_051404.1:3758020-3758185 GCF_015228065.2 Penaeus monodon | reverse complement strand
TCCATCTCTTCCCAAGTCTCGCCTCTACACGCGAGCTCTTCCATGTCCCAACATATAACAACAGCCGAAGGGTTAATCATAACAATGCACTTTCACAATGATTGCTATTGACACTGATTATAACAGGGATGGCTGCGGTCCACGTAACACAGCCATTGCACACTT
>NC_051404.1:3756994-3757702 GCF_015228065.2 Penaeus monodon | reverse complement strand
CGGTCCGCCGACGGGCAGAGCGCGCGCGGGCCAAGCGTGCGAGCGAAGGCCGTCACACGGAGTGGGCGGAGTGGGCGGAAGGGCGAGCAGAGGGCGCGCCAGAGTAGTAAAGAGGGCGTGACGAGGGCGGAGCCGCCGGCCGATTCATTGTCTTCTTTTACGGCCACACTTACCTAACAATCTTTATGGCCGGACTTACGCGGTTTTATGACACTGGTGATTCTCGAGTGGCACCAAGAGCCAGGAGGGAGAGAGAGAGGGGAAGGAGGGGAGGAAGGGAGGGGGAGGAGGGGGAGGAAGGGGAGGGGGGAAGCGAGGATATTGCTATTGAAATATCATTTACTCCCAAAAAGTTTACAGGTTAGGTTAGTACCATACCTTCGCCATACTCTCTTGAAAATAGGGTCGGAAGAGATGAAGACGAAAGGAAGAAAGGAGGGAATGAGGAAAGGAGGGGAGGAGGGAATGAGAGGAGGGAGAGAGGGAAAAAGAAAGGAAGAGAAAAGCGTGGATTGGAAGTCCATTATCATGACTCGCATGCAAAGCCTCTCGGCCAAGGCATCCTCCTCCGCTCATTCGATAGCCGGCGAAGACGATTAGCATTTCATGAAAATGTAATCAGTTCGCGCGATCTCGAATCACACGCCGCCGTCCTCATTTCTTTTGCTTAATTCATGTAAATAAACATATCGCACGAGGAACGACGGT
>NC_051404.1:3756258-3756735 GCF_015228065.2 Penaeus monodon | reverse complement strand
ACGCGAGCGAGCAAGAAAGGTTAAGAACGGCCAGCGGAGAGGAGCGGAAACAGGTCCGGGGTCGGAGTGGGACAGTAGAGCGGCTTAATATGGCATCCGAATCCCCAAACGGAAATTCTCCCGCCATGAAGCAGGCGATGCCGCGACCCACCTGAACACTCCTCGGATCCTCGGATATCAGCTGTAGCAACACTCGTGCAACCTGTCTCCTTGAAAACCAAATCCAGGCTAATTCTCCTTGCATTCCACTTCCTCCGGAGGGGAAAGAAGGGAAGAGAGAGGAAAAGTCAGGAAGGAGTTTTAAAAAAATGGTGAAAAGATACCATTCTGGCTTACAAACGCCAGGTAACCAGGTAAGCCTGCTCATTAGTGTGCTTATTCATCGCCCGAAATGTGACACGCAGAAAGCATTATGACGGAGCTCTTAACGTGTGCCTTTCCCTTGACATTCACACTGTCCAAATATGCACTAACTCC
>NC_051404.1:3755534-3756015 GCF_015228065.2 Penaeus monodon | reverse complement strand
CCAAAGCACAATCACGCACGCCCAACAGCACCCGAGCGCCATCTCCCCCATGACCTCCCGAGCCGAGGCAGGGAATGTACTTTATATGACGACTCGGTTTTTCCTCTGCGTTCATAAGGCCAGATACCATAGCCCTAGGCACGCCCCGCCCCTCACGTCTCGTTTTATGTGCGGTACGATCCTTTTTTGTTTTCGTTCCCATTTGGTCTGCACTTTTATCTGAATGTCTGTCTGTCTGTTCATCGACCAGCTGTTATCGCCTTACTTGCGTTTCACGTTGTTTGCTTGTTCCTGTCCGTCTGCCTTTCTGTCTATCTATTTTTTATTACGAGTCTGTGTATCGCTTTGCTAGGTCTTGTTAACACTGCTTCTCTCTAACTCCTATATTTCAGCGTGAGTGAGAGAGAAAATGAAATACGAAATTTTCCCCAGGGTATTAATCTTCCTTCACGCGGCAGAATGCGATTCTAATTGAATCACG
>NC_051404.1:3754768-3755507 GCF_015228065.2 Penaeus monodon | reverse complement strand
ATTTACCTTCCCGAAAGCAACACATCAAAGCGAACTCAGCAACACTAAGTCGTCGAAAAGACCCGGATTTAAATCAACGAAAACGAAGCACCTAGCGCCGGGAACAACACATCAAAATGAACTCACGCACTCGCCACACCCGGACTTAAATGAACGAAAATGAAACAAACGCGCCAGGAATGCCAGCTTCCTCGCGACGGCGTAAAGCGCGGGGATTCCTCGCTCCTCGCGCCTAAATCTGCCTCGCGTATATCTTAACAATAGCACGGGGCTTTAGGCAATAGTATACTTCATGGCGCCGGACCCTAAATACTTAATGCCGTTACTTGCCAGAGGGGGAGGGGAGGGAATAACGTAGTAATGATACCGTAATAGTTTCGTTATAGTGCAAGGAGGAAGACACTCGGCAGTGTTGGAAGGGTTAATTCAGCCTCTCCCGCAACTGGATGCAAATGCAACCGAGCGGGGATTCAAGAGGCAGAGAGAGGCTTCTGAGCAATATCTGATGGGATAATGGCTGTCATTTCGAGTCCGCCCTAAACGGATTTCCTATGCTAATATAATATTAGTCTTCCATCTCCCGGAAGCGCCCTCGCTCCTGGGGCTTGTTTGTCCGCGTCTTTCCCTCCGTCTCCGGCGTTATTGCTGCTTGTTCTTCTCTCTGCTCTCACTGTCGGCATGTTTGGGTAGTATTCTCTCATTACGTCGCTCTCTCCCCAACCTCTCATTTCATCTGAAG
>NC_051404.1:3754042-3754587 GCF_015228065.2 Penaeus monodon | reverse complement strand
TCAACTATATATACCCAGTTTATATCACAGCTTTTCCAGTTTATGCTAAGGACGGAATAGGCGAGACATTTCTGTTCCATACAAAGAAAAAAAAAAATCTAGGCTGCAGAACAGACAGAAAGCTAAACAGCCCTGATACCTGCAACGCCCTACTGCAACGGGATAAAAGCAACTCATGCATCCCACCATTACACGGTGCTGTTAACAACGTCGATTGCAAAGGCGATGACAGCTGAAAAAAAACATCCCCCTCCTCGCGACGTAACAATGACTGTAACATAAAAAAAGCATACATTGCCGACTGTTAAGAGAGTGACCTTCCTCATCATTACTTGGCTTGATAGACTCCTAATAATTTCCTAGTCTTCCCCACCAACTCCGACGCCAAGACCCCGTTCCTTTTAGGAAACTGAACTTCTTGGGTTAACTTGGAAGCAGTGGGAGTAGTAGGAGAGTAAGAGGGGGGGGGGGGAGGCTACTGACAAGAGAGTTGGGAGATGTTGAAAGGACTGCGAAGTAGTCGAGATTGTTTGGCCAAGAGAGTT
>NC_051404.1:3753454-3753681 GCF_015228065.2 Penaeus monodon | reverse complement strand
CTTTCCACTATAACAGAGCCAATAACACTCCCTAAACCTAGACAACACGGGAGGGACAGCGTAGCCCGGAGGCCGATTGGAGCTTCGCAGCCGCAATAACGCAGCGAAATTAATCAATTAATTTAATCACTCTGCATCACTTCCCGCCCGGGCGCTGGTCGCATTCCCGGCCGCTCACGACCACCTCCGCCGCGGCGTGAATGCGCCTGACAAGCCTCGCTGGACGA
>NC_051404.1:3751170-3751899 GCF_015228065.2 Penaeus monodon | reverse complement strand
TCACTACAACTCCTCCCCCTACAAGCGCGGCAATCCCGGGGTTGACGTGCTAAAGGTCACTATTATGGCTGGAGGCGATGGGCCTGGGGTAAAAGGCAGGTACGGCGGCAAAGCATTTCCGGGGACTCGAGGGACTAAAACCAGAGAAGATATATTAACACAGGTATTACGTGAAATGTTTTGTTGATATTTCTACGGGTAAGTGACGTGATTGAATGGTGCACACAAACCCACGGACCGACTCCCATAGAACCTTGTATGACCACGACCCTGTGCCTGGAATGCCTATACTCCTCGTCTGGTCCATTTCTCGACTCGGTCCCGGGATTCCTGGGTCGCTAAATCGTCCTCTTCATCCTCGAAACGAAGGTGGTAATCCGATCAGCGGCCGTCTGATCGGGATAAATCAAACTTCCTCCTCGGGTCTCGGCGGCCGGTTCAGCAAAGCGGGATTCATCTTGGGTACGTACTTCCTTAACTGATTGATGTGGCACTTATTTCTTGGTACGGCATGAAAGGATCCTCGACGAGTAATTAACTGGTCCAATTTGCTTTATAATCTTCACAGGCCCACTCCACTTCGGCGCCAAGGCTGCTACACGACGTGGTCGTATCGGCGTATGAGCTTAACCAACACAGGTCTCCCACCTGTGGACGAAATCTGGTCCTTACTTTCTTGTCTTTAATCGCGCGCCCTTTCTCTCTCTAGCATCCCTCGCGCTCTGGACT
>NC_051404.1:3749306-3751014 GCF_015228065.2 Penaeus monodon | reverse complement strand
GAGTGCGAAGCGGACATAAGGAAGCATCCGGTCCCAATCTTGGGGATGCTGACCTACCAGTGTGGGCTAAAGAATCCTTCAGGACCCTGTTCACTCTTTCAGCCATACCATTGCCTGTGGATGATAGCACGTCGTTACATAGTTTTTACCCTTAAAATCTGACAAATTTGTCTAAATAGTCTATTTGTAAACTCACTACCGTTATTGTTAATAAAGCCGGGGGAAAAAACAAAGTAAAAAAATTGTCGATGAAAGCTCGGCTACTGTACCAGCCTCTTTGTTGACTAATGGCACCAATGCAAATACCGCGAAAAATTATCAATGATGACCAGGACATACCTGTGCCCTCTGGCTGAATTTACCATTTCGAAAAACTTTCTGCAAGAGACTCCCCTCAAATGGCTGCGTTACCTCAGGCATAGAAGCGAGAGGTGTTTGCCTGGAAGCAAAGACCCTTCCTCCTCTGGCACTGGACACAAGACTGCACGAACCTCCGAACCTCGGACAACATTTGTGGGAAATAATATGTTCCGAAGCCTTGCAATACTTTCTGAATTATACCTGGGGAGGGGCAGTTTTATCACAATGAACGATCTCTAACACCTTACCTCTTAAAGATCGAGGAATAACGAGTTGTTGGATCCCCCTTTCTCTGGCAAGACACGATGATGATATAAGAGGCCCTCTTTCAACCGAATTCATCGAGCGGAAGCGGAATCTTCCTCCCCCGGTGCCCTCTCTTCCCTGAGGTAGATAAAAATTTTCATTCCACAACGGATCATTCTGCTGTTGCCTCGGCCACCTGCTGCGAATCAAGCATGGATGGGATTGCATCTACCTTTCTACTTAAAAGGGGTGGGGAAGGTGATGTGATGCTCCGGGTTTTTTGTATTTATATTATTAATTATATGAGGAGAGTTCATGGCTCCATCTCTTTTCATCCAAAAACTGACTTAGTTGGCTGTTTGAAAACATAAACCAAGGGTCTATGGTCTGTGTAGAGGAAAAGGGTCCGACCATAGAGATACGCGTTGTAATGGCGTCCCGGATTCCACCCACGGCGAGCGCCTCTAAATCAATGACCGGATAATTGCGCTCCGAATCCCTCAGCTTCCCGTGAATAATACGCAACACCCTGGGGGACACCTTATCATCCCTCTGCATCAAGCAGGACCCAAGGGGCTACACCTGAGGAAATCCGAGTAAAACCTCGAACGGCCTATCAAAATTAGGTTTCCGCAAGACAGGTGCTGTAACCAACCGGTGTTTTCATATCTTCAAATGCTTTCTGGTTGCTAAATTCCCCACACGAATTTTCCTTCTTCCGCAACAGAAGAGTTAAGGGGGCCGCCAACGTAGCATAATTATCCTTACGTGCTTTCTGAAGAAGCCAGTGGCACCCAAAAAAACTGACGGACTTGCCTTACCGTCCGCGGAGGTTGCACCTCGAGATGGTTTCCACCTTCTCAGGATCAGGAGATATACCCTGTGGGGTAACAAGAAAGCCCAAGAATTTGAAAGATTTTTACAGCAAGGGGACACTTGGAAACATTCAGACGGAATCCTGCCCGAGCTAAGAGGCCAAGAACCTCGTCAAGGTGAGACAGAATGCTCGTCGAAAGATCTCGAGTAAATGACGACATCGTTAGATATGCTAGGAGCATGCTTCCCAAAAACTAAAACTTAGTACTGCATTAATAGCACGTGA
>NC_051404.1:3748949-3749233 GCF_015228065.2 Penaeus monodon | reverse complement strand
TCCCCGTTTAGGTTATCACTTGGTTTCCACTTCTATTCGTCCAATAGGCGGATTTAGCATCAAGGGCAGAAAACCATTGTGTGCTGATAACATCAATCATTTGATCAAAACCTAGGAATGGGGTATGCGTCTGCAGTGGTTACTCTATTCAACCTTCGATAATAAAACGCAGGAAACGTAACCTCCATCCTTTCTTCTTACCACACCACGGGTGAAAAACCAAGGAGATGTTGACGGTGAAATGACCCCTTCCCTCAGCATCTTATCGCATTCGTCCCGAATCG
>NC_051404.1:3747151-3748815 GCF_015228065.2 Penaeus monodon | reverse complement strand
CAACACAGCCATCAGCTGATCACGTCTATGAGAACCAAGGTGATCAAGTTGGGGCAGCCTTTACAAAGGACTCACCCGAAGGAGTAGAAATGGTAAAGGGAGTCTGTACTCACGGGAGGAAAGACGTCCAAAGTAAATCTCATCATAACCGAAACGGCAGTCCCATGCTGTACATCGAAAGAATCATTAAAATCATGAAAAACCGAATCTTTAAAATTTCAAAACATTTGTGTTAATAAAACCTTCACCAAAATCAGAAACCGAATTAGTAAAATCAGAAAAAATCATTAAAACCAAACAGAAAAAGAGAGCCATTATTATGACCCTCATTACTAAAATCTAAACTAGAATCATAAAAAATCATCCCTTGCGGATTCAAAGATTTTGTCTACGCCTTCAAGAGAAGGCCCATGTGTGCTCCTTGTTGCAAGATAACGGGGAGCTTGCGGTCATTGACTACCCAAATGGCTACCTGGCCTTCTGACACTTGCGTCAGACTACGAGGAATTACCACCTGGGCCGTTTTGCCCGTGACAAAAGCATCCATCTTACTATCATCTATAACCATCCCTAATACAAACTTTCCCGTTTTGGTGGGCAAACTACAGTTGTGCACAAAATACTGGCGTAGTACCTTCAGCTTCTTTGAAGTTAGGCATACGAACGCTCATGAAAAATTTTGATACTTAAGGATGGGGTGTCAGTAAAGGTCATTCGTACAAAGAACCCCGTTAAGCGTAATATAGCTCTTTTTGTGGAGAGTGGAAAGAGACCCTTTTAAAATTAAATTTTTCTTAACCAATCCATACCAATTAAAAATATCGCCTGGGAACCGAACTTCCTCCGAGACGATGTGACATCATGCTTACATTGACTTCCTCGTTAAGGAAAAAGGATAATGTTAACCCCGGCTCTACTGCGCGGGAAAAGAATGGCCTGAAGCGCCTCTTAAAAAGAGCGAGACGAAGGTCTGACCGACTTTATGGTCATTTTAGCCTTCAAAGCATTTTTCATTAAAGTTTACCTCTGACCGGTGTCTATGAAGCAGGTGCAAAGTATCCTTGACCTTTAGAGATACAAGAGGTCGTCCTACTTTTATTGATCATTGATTGGCGTGTCATAGCGGAATCCCCTGTTAGATTTTAAATTCCCCCTGGATTCGCCTCACGGGAAGCTGGGAAGGGCGCGCCCCGTGGGCCGAGGAAAAGGGACAATTCCTAGGACAGGTGACCTGCCTCGGTTACAGGTGTAAACACCTCAGTGGATGTGATGGCCTTGACATAACATTCTGCCTCCCCCTACAGTCTTTCTCACTGTGGGTTACGGGGGAGTTATGAAATGAACAATATTTAGATGGGGTTTCCAAACACGGACACTTCATTCGTCTTTACTGGCTTTCTGCACGTTTAAAAATTACCCACGCGAATGCTCCAGCATTGCTGTGCAGCATCCCCTAAAGCTGGAAGCGAATCCTCCTCCTTCAAGGACTAGTGCTTCTCTCAGCCACTGTGGCAAGCCCTGGAGAAATACCCGGCGGGTTAGTTCTTCTGGCATTCCTATCGCCCTCGGGTAATCTCTCCACGCCCTGAAGACTACGGATTCTATGTTGACAAAAAAGTCAATCGGCGCTTGCCCTGTAGCTAGTTTGTAAAATAGTCAGATGG
>NC_051404.1:3746289-3746768 GCF_015228065.2 Penaeus monodon | reverse complement strand
TAGCTTTTTAGCTAATGCAGCATATTGCTCTTGCATGGCAGCCAATTGCTCACTTAATTGCTGACATCCCCTGATCAGCTCTTCGTACATGGTAAGATCAATGTTTTCTCGCAGCTGCATTGACCCTATCGCGAGATACTTTTAAATGACCGTGGGGAACTCGCAGATGAGTCCCGGGATACCCTGATCTTCAAGCACTCTCCTACTTCGGCTTTTTCATATCGGAAGTACCAAGATGCAATAAACGCTAAATGAAAATACAAGAAACAAATAACAAATGAAATGTCACGGCTGTTACGGTTAACCCACTTGTTTACATTTACCTGTAGTTTAGGCCTACGTAAGACACCTTTATTCTCTCCAGCGCTTGCTTCAACCTGTAGTTAAGGTTGTTAACTTACCGGCTCTAAGCATGTTAATTACTTCTACATGTTCTCCCACCGCTCGGCACCCAAAATACAACATGTGGTGCAGTTGTA
>NC_051404.1:3745775-3745935 GCF_015228065.2 Penaeus monodon | reverse complement strand
AGTATAATTTATAAAACATTTATTAAAATAAAACTGACAGTAAAATATCGAAAACATAAAAAAGCACTGGCACAGTAAAACAGAAAACTTAAAACACGAACAGAAATTTACTGGCACAGTTAAAACGGTAAACGGTAAAACGGAACTGTAAAATACACAG
>NC_051404.1:3744664-3744778 GCF_015228065.2 Penaeus monodon | reverse complement strand
TACACGACCCTCTAGTCGGGGGGGGGGGGGTATTTAGGTAGGTGGGAGAGGGGGGTGGGGGAGGAGAACGACATCGCCGCGTTGCTCCGACACTATCGCGCGGGTGAGAGAGAA
>NC_051404.1:3744562-3744633 GCF_015228065.2 Penaeus monodon | reverse complement strand
AAGGCTTCAATACGAAATTAATATGCTTTCGCCAGGAGGCCCCGACGATAGGGAAAAGGGCGAAGTGTCAC
>NC_051404.1:3744139-3744490 GCF_015228065.2 Penaeus monodon | reverse complement strand
GAGAGCGAGAGAAAAAAAGGAGAGAGGGAGAACGGGATGAAAAGGAGAGTGAAAGGGAAAGGAAGGAGAGCAAGAAACGGTAGTAAGAGAGCAATGAACGAAAGGAAAGAGGGAATTACATCAGGGAGGGAGAGAAGGCAGAAGAGAGTGAGGGATGGCGGAGGAAGGGGAAGCGAGGGATGGCGGAGGAAGGGGAAGCGAGGGATGGCGGAGGAAGGGCAAGCGAGGGAAAGCACAAGAAAACGTCAGTATGAGCCGCGCAACAGATGACAAGGAGGAAAATGACCAAAATGCCTCCAAGCACACGGAGGGAGGAAGGAAGGCGGATTAAGTTGCAGGCTTTCCTTGCTT
>NC_051404.1:3743784-3744095 GCF_015228065.2 Penaeus monodon | reverse complement strand
TTCCTTTCGAACGCCCAGCTTCATCCCGCCTTTATGCCATCCACCTGATCCTCCTCCAGGTATTACGCCGCCCATCTCGGCAGCGTCCCGCCCCTGCCATAAACCTCCTTTTCTCATCTCTGCGCCCATTCGCCCCCTCACCCCCCCTTCCACACCATCTCCTTCAACCTTCCCGCCCTTGTACCCCCCCCCCCCCCCGCGTGGAGGCGAAGGGGCTGCACTGCGTCATCCTGGCCGAAGATGTGGAGGGAGAGGCACAAGTGCCACGGCCGCTTCACTAATTCAATAGACCTTTCCTTCCGCCCCCCCCC
>NC_051404.1:3742828-3742967 GCF_015228065.2 Penaeus monodon | reverse complement strand
CGAATCTGCACTAAGCTCGTCATACCTGTCAGAAAATGAATGGAAACTGACTTCAATTACGCCGAACGACCGCGCGAGTGCCGATGGGAACTGGATTCAGCGCAGCACACGAGATTATAGTATTGTGAATAACGGCAAA
>NC_051404.1:3742374-3742790 GCF_015228065.2 Penaeus monodon | reverse complement strand
GACAGAGGAGGGGAAAAAGGGGGAAGGGGGGAATAGTAGCAGTAATTCTCCCCAGCTGTGAGCGCCGTTTTAGGACGTGACAGTAATAACCGAGAGAAAAATGAGAGTTGGACTTACGACCGATCGTTACATCACCGGACAAGCAACACTGGAAAAAAAAAGTGAAAACGAGAAGCAAGACCGCAGGCCAAACCCATCCCAGTACGAAACAGGACCCCCCCCCCCCTTGGAACAGAAGACACCACACCTGTGTCATCCTCCGCGAAACAACACTATCACCACAGACGCTGATAATACTCACTCCGGAACGGCACTGCGATGCAGATCGGGAAGAGCAACACCTGGACTCCTTGCGACCATGAAACACACGCCGGTAATAGGCACTACAGAACTACTATGCGCGGGGAAAAACGTGT
>NC_051404.1:3741893-3742105 GCF_015228065.2 Penaeus monodon | reverse complement strand
CAAGACAATGCCCCAGCTACCTCGGAAGGGAGTCGCCACACAGACCGCGCCGACGACATGAAACGTCACCCGCATGGCGACGCAACAAATTCGTGTCACTTTTAATGAACGTATTTATGCTTCCCGGTGTTCTGCGCGCCCCTCTGCCTTCAGCACGGGCGTGGGAATCCGCAACACAGACATTAACTCACTGACAAATGTGTGTGAAAGTT
>NC_051404.1:3740691-3740921 GCF_015228065.2 Penaeus monodon | reverse complement strand
TAATAAAAAAAAAAAGCAATAATAATAAAATCCGGTAAAAGGCAATATTGCTTGTCACTGACTTAACATATTTTTCACTCCCCTGTCAATGCTAATTTCTACGCCTGCCACACACCTGACGCAAAGCAACCGAGCCAAAACACGAGCAACAACGAAACGAAAACGAAAATACATCAAAAAGACCAACGTATCACCCGTGACATCACAAAAATTAGTCACCAACCAACCAA
>NC_051404.1:3740033-3740273 GCF_015228065.2 Penaeus monodon | reverse complement strand
AAGACACTCTACGTGACAAATGAAAGGCAGCGACACTTCTCCGGCGTGGCACCATACCTGCGTCAGCTGCTGGCAATTTTCCAGCACATGATGACGGCGCTGCCAGGACGGTAAACAAAAAAAAAGAAACACACAGACGCCCTCGCGGTCATGACAAAACAACACAAAAGCAAAATAATTTGAAAATTTAAAAATTGATAACGTAATATAATAATAGGAAAATAAATGTAATATGATGCG
>NC_051404.1:3739568-3739816 GCF_015228065.2 Penaeus monodon | reverse complement strand
GGTGATAAGGTTACCATCCTCATGTTCAGCATATGAAGAACAATAGCAACATCAAACAACAATAAGCTCATCTGCTAAAATGTCCTAGCATTATCATATATCCAATAGCACTCTTATCATCCTATTGTCATGGTTATCACAAATAATTGATCCTTAATCGTGGATTCTGTCATGTTACATGAATTTGTGGACAATTGCGATAACGGGATTGTGCAATTCTGGCAAATACCACCAAAACTGATCACCTC
>NC_051404.1:3737524-3737926 GCF_015228065.2 Penaeus monodon | reverse complement strand
AAATGAGGAAATAAAAAAAAAGAAGGTTTAAAAATTTTAAGGAGAAGGGAGAGAGGCCCCCCCGGGGGAAAAAGGAAAGAAAGTGGGAAAAGAAAGGGAAAGAAGGAAGAAGAAGAAAAAGAGCGGGGAGGAAGAAAGGAAAAAGGATAAAGAAAAAGGAGGGAAAAAGGGAAAAAAAAGAAAGCACGAATGCCCCGAAAAAACACAAAATTTTTTAAAGAGAGAAATAACAGGGGGAAAATTTTGAACAAAAAAAGATGAAAAGGAAAAAAATTTCTTACATTCATCTTGGGACAGAAATTAACTTGCTAAAGTTTGCTTAAACTTTGCTTCATTAAGATACCGAAAATAAAATCCGGTAACTTACTGTTGTTTTACGGCACCAGTTGTTTTCTGTGGATC
>NC_051404.1:3737164-3737418 GCF_015228065.2 Penaeus monodon | reverse complement strand
GCAAGTACGTATGAGGGTGTGTGATTTTGTACTGGTACGTGCACCTGCAATGCACATAGGCCTACACATAAATCCACAAATGAAATGCGTCTCTCGTGACCGATTTCGCCGCTGCGTTGTTATTCGGCGGATGGAACGATAAGCTGCCACGTGCATCCTCGTCCGACCCGCACGAACACCTTGCTTTTAGCTTCCGGACGCCCCCAAGGAAACCACGGTCGGTTTCCTGAGGAAAGGAGAGGCAACGGTGGGAG
>NC_051404.1:3736546-3736805 GCF_015228065.2 Penaeus monodon | reverse complement strand
GCCTACAAACACAAACGAAGAAGAAGGCACAGCAGAGGCACGACAGAGGCAGCGATGCCAACCCAACACCCAAGCAGACGAAAGGAAACGAAAGAGGCGAGAGGGCGCCGCGAATTCCACTCCCGCGCCACCGACGGCAGCCTTGAGATAAAACAGAAACGCGGGGAGAAACGTCACGAACGCCAGGGAAGCCGACTACAACGGAGCGGCAGACCTCTAATCTAACAAGTTCAATGCACTGATCGCTTCTAATGTTCGC
>NC_051404.1:3736301-3736464 GCF_015228065.2 Penaeus monodon | reverse complement strand
CACGTTCAAGCTCAAGATTGACAACATAAATAACCTTCATTACCAAACCTCACGAGAAAACATACCGTGAATAATTGCAAGATGAAAACCCAAACCAGTTTCAGTTCGCGTCTCGCTATCGGACATGGGGAGGGGGGGGAGGGGGGAGTGTGAGACCGATAGT
>NC_051404.1:3735518-3736058 GCF_015228065.2 Penaeus monodon | reverse complement strand
ACATACGGTCGGCCGGGTGGGTAGGAGACCTGCAAGGGGCGTGAGGTGACCCTGGAGTCTGGAAACGCTCCCACCCCTCCCGACCAGACCCCCCCCCCGGGCACCCGACCAGACGAGCCCCAACACAGCCACCCACACGCCTTAGGCTCTGCAAGCAGCTGCACCCACACCGCCGCCTTCTTCTGTAACCTCCTTTTCTCTCACTCTAATCACAAGCACTCCTATCTCCGAGGCACCGTCACTGCCGTCTGCAATTGCAAACAAACCAAAAAAACGAGGCCCTCCCAGCGACGAATAATAGACAGCAGCATCCGTATCTCCGCAAAATCTCCTTCGACAAGTCTCCGGAGACACTGATGCTATTGATTTATCGCAGACAGGGGGGCAGGATGGCTCTTCCGGTGAATGCATGAACGAGGTATAGGCTCTGCGTGACGTCAAACCCCGCCACACGGATCTTTTCCTTTTTCGTCTAATATCATGTTGAAGAGCTGTCAATTCCCGGCGTGATGTTCCATTCATCAATTCAGCCGAACCAGC
>NC_051404.1:3734544-3735270 GCF_015228065.2 Penaeus monodon | reverse complement strand
TTCCTTTCTCTCTATAAAGAGATCTCGTGGGGAGTCGAGGATTCAAATAAACAGCGTGCAAGCCTTGCACAGAAGGCCATTCTCTCTCTCTCGACTCCAATGGCCGTGTCGCGAGTGTAAAAAACGAGTCGAAATACGATTCAATTGTTCCGGCCGGCAGCCCAGCAGCCTAATGACCTGCCCTGAGCCGCCGACCTAGCCTGCACTGAACTTCGCTTATTTCGCTCCTTCGTGACTGCTATTAACATGGACTTGTTTCGGCAATCTATTTATTTTTCTATTTAACGTATTCTCATTCAAGAGTCCAAATATAATCGAACAGCTGTTAAGTGTTTTCTGTTAACGGTACATTACAATATCGATACATTTCACGAGGCCTTCCTGACATGACTGACCTTCAAGCCAAGGATGTGCGTGCTGCTATGACGTAAAATGTCATTTTTCTTTCATTTTTTTCATTCGTCTTGCTATCTCTGACGTGCGCAAGTCAGTGCTATATTGGCTTCTCTCTGCATGACAGATGCCGACAACGCTCTTCATACTGTCAAGGTTCCCCAAGACCAATTTGATTTTAAATAATCATTAATAATAACATTACAAAAAAAAGACACATTAACTACATTTACGGCAATATTGAAGGACAAATAGGTTTCAGATTTCGTTATGGAAAAATAAGGGAAAAAACCTGCTTCCTCATTTCCTCTTCCTCAAATCTCCTTCTATAGC
>NC_051404.1:3733664-3734055 GCF_015228065.2 Penaeus monodon | reverse complement strand
AGAAGAATGAGAAAGATACGCAGAGAGCGGGAGCGCGGCGACGCACGGGCGTGGGCGGGCCGATGTGGCCGTGGCCTCCCGCTCTCACCTTTCCTCCGTGTCTGCGATCGGAATTTTATCTCTATTATTCTCATGGAATTCCGTTTCTCGTTCGTAGCTCCCGAAACCGAAGTCCTCTCCGACCGGCCGCGTGCACGGAGGGGAAATCTATCCAAATCCTGGCGTCGCAGTCCTTATCACATCCGGGAATGCAATATCAACAGCTTACTGCTTCCTTCGCTTGGTAACATCCGCATTAACATCCTGACGCGTGACGAGGAAGAAGCCGATTCTATTGAATAAAAGATGGAAGCGAAACTTCGCTCCTACTACTTCTTTCAACGTTGATGCG
>NC_051404.1:3732943-3733327 GCF_015228065.2 Penaeus monodon | reverse complement strand
ATGCGCATAAGCCACCTCCCCTCCCCAGACAGCGACCGAGGGGCAGAAATCGCACAACCGCTGCGGCGGCGACGCGTGCGGCTGAATCACAGCGGTCAGTGTAAACAAGTGAAGAATGAGAAGCGCGCGCGCAGGCCGTGACGTCACCAGCCACGAGGCCGCCTCCGCCGTACCTTTCCTGGGAGAGGATACCGGACACCTAGATATTGCGACTGGAATTTCTGGACACGACAGCGGGATCGCCTTCAAGGAAGAGAAGATAAAGTATTTTTTTTCTGTGTCGTTTCAAACACAATTGATTTCTATGACGATGGAAAGCGACTCCATTTGGGTATGATTTTCAAATATCATACGCCAGCGGGCTATTTGTTCCAAACAACAATA
>NC_051404.1:3732544-3732708 GCF_015228065.2 Penaeus monodon | reverse complement strand
CCCCTTGACGCGCGTGCCTAAGTCTGTCTGTCCACTTGAATTTATGTATCTCTTTGTCAAACTAACAACCAGCACACTCTCTCCGCCAAAGGGAAGGTCACGGCGCTCTTTACTAAGTAACGGATTTCAGGTCACGTTTCCGCATAACATACATGCGCACGCGA
>NC_051404.1:3731963-3732382 GCF_015228065.2 Penaeus monodon | reverse complement strand
AACGATATGAACACAAAAATCATTGAATATACCAACATATTAACAATCACGCCCGCAGGCACGCACACGCCCGAAACGCGAAGCTGAGCGCAGCGCCAGACGGCCTCCGCAAAGGTTGCCTCTCTGGAAAGGCCGACGGAAAGGTCGCCATCTCGACCGGGAAAGGTCACAGACCCCATCCCGGCGAAGGTCATCCTCCCGCAATCGGAGCACCACGCGAGGAAATTCAACCACCCCAATCGGAGGCGTCGGAGCGGGGGTCACCAAAGCGCAGACGAATTCCTACCTCGGACGCCAGTGCTTGCCGAGAACCAGACCCTACTTGCAGGGAGGCGAGGAGGGGGGGCGGGGGGGGACTCGGGGTTGCACGAAGTGGTGATAAAACAGCAATACGAACAAGAGTAGTTATGATGGAATTT
>NC_051404.1:3731418-3731664 GCF_015228065.2 Penaeus monodon | reverse complement strand
AGCTGCAGGAGGACGAAGAGAGGCAAAACAGTAGTAGGAGCAAGACTATAAACAGCAGTAGTAGTACTAGTGCCATTTTTTAGTGCCATGAAATAAAGATTAAACCCAACATAATAACCACAACAATAACAAAAAACCGCACAGACATCAAACACCAGTTGCATTTCGTGTCTGCTATTCACCTTGTTCCGGATTTCGGCGAACTCATGCTCATCGCTTTACATGCAACATTTGCACAGAGGCGGC
>NC_051404.1:3730645-3731259 GCF_015228065.2 Penaeus monodon | reverse complement strand
GGACGAGAGGGGGAGGCCAGACTCAGCACCTCCCCTGCAGAGGGAAGCCCTGGCAGTGCACTGAGGGGGGAGGGGGGGGAGGGGGGAGAGGGGGGAGGATGGAGATAAGGGGGATAAGGGGTGAGGGGGAGGAAGGGGAAAGGGGAGGAGGAGGAGAGAGGAAGAGAAGAAAGAGGAAGAGGGAGGGAAGTAGGGAGTAGGAGGAACAAGAGGAACGAGGGCTGTTAGAGAAGGGAGGTGCAGTAAGAGAGGGAGGGAAGGCGAACCAGGGAGGGGAAGGGAGGGGAAGGGAGAGGAAGAGGAGGAAGTGAGGGGAGAGAAGAGGCTGATTGGCGGGAAGGAGAGTGAAAATGAGGAAAGAAATGAGTGTACGGGACGGAGGGAGGGAGGGAGAGGGGAAGACAGACACACAGACAGAAAGAGAAATAAAGAAAGAGAGACAGACAGAGAACGCGCTTAGAAGGGAATGAAAACGAGGCAGGAGGACAAGGAGCAGCAGATGGCCAATGTGAGTCACGCCCGAGCAGACGGACGGCGAATCGCGAGTCGAGTCTGCGGGGCGAGAGCGACCTCGGGCGGCCTTGCAGAGGACGCCGGCCGCTCTAGTCCAGGAC
>NC_051404.1:3730350-3730596 GCF_015228065.2 Penaeus monodon | reverse complement strand
TGACAGGGAGGAAGGAATGGCTGGGAGTTAAGAGCGTGAGAGACAAAATTATATAATGAAAGACCATGTCGAGGAAATAGAGAACAAAAAACGAAGAGGGGATGAATTATAGATGAGGAGACGAAGCAGCGAGACAAAGAAAACGACCTGAGGAGTGAAACCCAACATTAATATGCGGAGAGTGGCGAAGTAACAGGTATATTCAGAGAGAGTCGGCAATGATTACAAATAGTTGGCTGGTGATGG
>NC_051404.1:3730240-3730313 GCF_015228065.2 Penaeus monodon | reverse complement strand
AAAAAAAATCACTACATAACCTCAGCTGAGCCTGACAAACCATTTCCTCCCACACTTACTCCCACCTGAGGCC
>NC_051404.1:3729417-3730140 GCF_015228065.2 Penaeus monodon | reverse complement strand
GCCCCTTCTCGACCCCTTCAATCACACGCACGCAAGCCATTCTGCTTAGCACTGGTTACCGCCGGAAGCCCAACGCCAGGCCAAGTTCACGCCGCGCCTGGCAATGCCCGGCGGCAGATGGTGCCAAATCGAAGCCGGGAACGTTCGCGGTAGTCACCCTGACCGTGGCGATGGGCGTCTGACGAACCTGCTTCAAATTTCAGAAAACATCGCCTTCAGGGGTATGTGCAACGCTGTTTTTCACTCAACTTTCCCAGGCCTATATACGTGCAAAAACCGAAGAAACAAATACACACACAAGTACCCAACGCTACACATACACAGTATTTCTCAGCCAGTTTCCCTGTACTTTCCTCTGCAGCTCCGTCAGGAAACGTGCCTGGAGCGAGATCCGCTGGGAGTGGCTTTCCCCGTGCTCCTCCGGCCAAACCGTACCTGAAAGAAAGAAAACGCCCCCAATTAAATACCCATTTAAACATTGCACAATATCAAAACAATAATCCCATTTGTGTTCAACCAGAAGCATGACAACAATAATCTTTCTATCTAACGAGCTTTGAAAGGAGTCACAGCCATGACGTCAGAGCTGTCAAAACAAATCGTTCATAAAAGAGAAACTGAAACATCACGGACACGCAGTCATAACATTCACCTTAAACAAAGGCATCGCGATTCCCAGCAGCTCTTCCTGAAATCCTCCCTTGACCACGATCGGGGCCTTGT
>NC_051404.1:3728199-3728449 GCF_015228065.2 Penaeus monodon | reverse complement strand
ACCATCATATCCCCCTCTCGTTCCCCCGAGGCACAGCCCCTAAGCAGCCCCAGGCGCGCCCCAGAGAGCCACTCGCGTCGCAGCAAACCCTGGCCGTGACCTACTGCATGGCCGTCCCTCCCCGCCAGCCACGCGACCAGCTGATTGCCAACCCACTTCACGCTGAAAGGCGGAGTAGGTGGGTAGGGGAGAAGGGGGGGGGGGTAGGGAATGGCGAAACTGGGGAGGCGGGGTAACGAATAAAATGAAA
>NC_051404.1:3727891-3728079 GCF_015228065.2 Penaeus monodon | reverse complement strand
TTTAAAAAAAAAAAAAAAACCTACTGGGAATAGCCTGATGGAGAAGAGAAAATTCCGAGATAACGAATGAGCGACTCGGTCTACAGGGAACAGAACTGAAAACGAAAAGAAACACTAAATAATAGCACGAGTCTCCCGCGACGAGAGGCTTGGACAGAACTCCAGGACATTGTTTTAAAGGGGAAGAC
>NC_051404.1:3727542-3727849 GCF_015228065.2 Penaeus monodon | reverse complement strand
TGGATATTAATCGACGGAAGGGAAAATGCAAGAGTATCTATTTACAGGTGAGGGGAAGGGGGTGAAAATAAGATGAAGCAGCGGCAAGGGTCGCACGGCCACAGAAACCTAGCAACAGAAGCCACAGAAATGAACTCTTGCGCACCCTACACCTCCTCTTCGTCCCCTTCTCCATCTCCATATCTCCTTCATTTATCAATCCCCTTTCTTCTTTTTCTTCTTCCCGTAATCTTGAGATCACTATATCTCATACACATTAATGGCATCCAGGGCTATAAGATGAACTCAAATGAACGAGAGCTGACGG
>NC_051404.1:3727055-3727211 GCF_015228065.2 Penaeus monodon | reverse complement strand
GCAACCTTTCAAGCACAATGTGCATAACACTCAAGAGACAAGGTTTGGCGGAGGCGCTCGGTTGGAGGCCACGTACACCGCCTTGAAAGACTTCCATACGTAAGATATAAATAGCTGACACATCATGCCTCTGTGACAAGGCTAACTTAACTTAAC
>NC_051404.1:3725362-3726403 GCF_015228065.2 Penaeus monodon | reverse complement strand
TGGATAAGTATGAGAGAGCGAGAGCGAGAGAAACATAACCAAATCTCCGCGGCAGTAAAGGGGGAGCACCGACACCATCATTTCCATGATGCAGAATCCGTCACGAGTCACCAAGATCTCACGCCCTAGCTTTCCCTGCGTGCAACAGACGAGGAGAAAGAAACATTGGCAGCATTGGCACTGCCAGGGCCATTACCGGAATCGTTATTCATTATTGAGCACCTGCGCTGATCCAGTATTCACCTGCTAGTGCCAGCATTCTTCCCCGAGCAGATAACAACACTGACCTTTCCAATTTGCAATCAATACCCACCGTGTCTGGTTCACATCCCTCGAATTTCAATGTCCGCCCGTCCCGCCGTTTGCTTAGGGCATCGAAATAAATACCCTTGAATCTCGATAAGACGTTTCCCCTCGGCTGAGAGGCGAGAATCGATGTGCATTATCAGGATCTAACGTTACATCTCTATATTATCTAATCGTTCTGAATGTCACGGGATAAAATATTTATCACGTTATAAACACCCGGATCCACGTTGCCACGTCTCTGGGAATCCAAGCGAAGTTATTATCAAACGTCTCTGCGTTTTCCTCATCATCAATTCTTCGATCTTCTCGCGGTCTCGGTGCCATTCGTCCTTTTCTTAAATTCCACCGGTAGATTCGCTCTCCCCTGTTCGTTTCCTCATCTCCCGACTTTAATCTTCCGCGTCACACTCGCTCTGACGTCACGTCTTGCTCACCCTTCTCCACCTGATTCCACACCGCCGCCACACCGCTCACACCTGCTCCTCCGTCACGCACCACATTCTTCCCACACTACACTCCATCTTCTCACGCTACAGTGCCAGCGCGTCGGCACACTATATCTCACCGTCCGCGGCCCATTAACCCACGAACACGCCCTCCCTTCGTCCAACCCGGCGCCCTAAACAAACATCACCCAGCAAACGGCTTATCACACCTATTATTTCTTATCGACACCTGGTATTATCAAGGCCTTTATACACACCTGCCCACACACGCGCACACAAAAATCAA
>NC_051404.1:3725095-3725234 GCF_015228065.2 Penaeus monodon | reverse complement strand
CCCGAAATATTAGATATCAATAACGCTAACCAAAATATATCGAAACAACAATATATAAACCGAAAACAAAAGAGCATCCAATATAAATAAACATCACAAAACAATATGTAATCAATAAAATTTAAATAAAACTTTACTG
>NC_051404.1:3724414-3724551 GCF_015228065.2 Penaeus monodon | reverse complement strand
TCTTAGGCAATGCTAATAACAAGAACATCGTTAACAACAAAGACAACCGCACCAGTTCTCCTAAAACAACAACAAATGAAAATGTATTGCCACAGAGAACGATGGGAAGGTGAAAACGGCTTGCTAAACGAACCTAA
>NC_051404.1:3723729-3723870 GCF_015228065.2 Penaeus monodon | reverse complement strand
GTCTTCGAACCACAAACACAATCTGTAAACAACCGCCGGTAATGAATGTAATGGCCGCTTGATCGATACACTCGCCGCCGCTAAACACATTATAGAGCCACTAGGCGCCGGGGGGAAGGGGAGGCAGATTAAGAGGAATAA
>NC_051404.1:3722829-3723391 GCF_015228065.2 Penaeus monodon | reverse complement strand
ACACATGAGGAGGAATAATCTATTTCGAAGTTATCAGTCCCAAGTCCTAACGACATGCTTCACTGTCCGCCCCAAAGCCGACGAAGGCCCCAAAGTGCACAGACAGGAAGAATGAGCAATTAGTACAGAAGAATTAGGAAGACGTTTAAGATTGAGAAGACATAGGGGGGAGGGAAACAGACCCGCGGCGGAAGAGGAGAGAAAGGCTCGAGGAAAGAAGAACCGGAAGGGAAAGAAAAACGAAAGAAAATGGAATAAAAAATAGAGAGTGGAGGGAGTTGACCAGCTGGCTCCGAGGTCACGCCATCACCTCAAGCCATCCAGAGCAGGTGTTCCGGTTCACTGCTTGCGAGCTGCCTCTGACCCAAATACTCCTCTTCCGCCATCCCATCTCCCATATTATTTATCATCGTTCCGCTGGAAGCTCGTGAATAAACAACGCCCTTACCCGAGAAATAAACAGCCGCCATTATCATTATCTTTTAAAAGAGCTCCCCGACTTCCTTGATTAAGACACTTGCGCTGGCCGTCTCCATTCAAGGCCACAAGCTGAATAAAACCG
>NC_051404.1:3722654-3722805 GCF_015228065.2 Penaeus monodon | reverse complement strand
TCATTCTTCTCAGAGGCGCACTCGCAATATCAACGCAATGCACCATTGTCTCGAAAGGCATTGGGCACAAATGTCAAAAGAAAACACTATTCTGCCTGAAGGAGGATTGTGTCCGAGAAGTATTTTCACGCAATTGTAATGCAAACAATCG
>NC_051404.1:3722390-3722626 GCF_015228065.2 Penaeus monodon | reverse complement strand
TTGCCAGTATAATCTCCTGAAAGTCCCTTAAAATCTCAAACACAACAGCACTCTAGTACCACGTGCCGTAAAGCCTCTTCCTTAAGCTTTTGTTTTTTATTCCAATTCCTTTTTATTCATTTTTCTTAACATTCTTATTTCACTTCTTTCCCTGACGCTTTCATTTGTTCCGACTTTTTTTTCCCTTTGTCTCTCGCACTTGCCGACTATTCAAATCACTCTCTACGTATATTCTC
>NC_051404.1:3721980-3722317 GCF_015228065.2 Penaeus monodon | reverse complement strand
TATTTCCCCGCGTCCTATCTCGCAATATTTGACAAAGAATCATCCAGGTTTATATAATGCATGGCACTTGCATGAAAAGAGCTTTGTGCAAACGCAATCCGGTAGAATTGTTGTCTTTTTGTGGAATTTCAATATGCCGATCAATTGCAAAAGTTATAATCCGTGGGAAGAGGGAGAGAGGACAGGGAGAAAATGCATGAATTGAGTGTTTGTTTTGCTTCTCTGTGCGGCGCTGACACTCGCATAAACATACTTACAAGGACACACAAGCATACAAACGCATACACAGTTAATCACATGTCCTGACACAAACATGAAGCCTAAACAGACAGACGTG
>NC_051404.1:3721589-3721717 GCF_015228065.2 Penaeus monodon | reverse complement strand
CAGTACTGACAGACTAAGGGGACATCTTATCGTAAGCCTTTTGCTATACACAGCGTTTAAGTGCGATGATCCATAAGTGGAAACAACCCGTCATTAAATCAATCTCCTTCTGCGTGTTCATCGTTTCG
>NC_051404.1:3720022-3720908 GCF_015228065.2 Penaeus monodon | reverse complement strand
AGCTGTATCCTTGACCATTTGTAGTGAATTTCAGAAGCGCTACATTATTCATGAGGGAACAATTCATGCAATTAATACTTTAGTACAATTTATATTCTATCAATAATCATTCTGATATAGACATACTCCTGTCAAAGACCAGACAGTGATGTACACCTTGACTGTGAGACGTACTTATTGATACTAGTTGTCGTCTCATTGAAGTTTAACAGAACAGGCTGCGAGATTTCTAAATTTGTTTTACATTATTTAACTTGCAACGGGAACTCTGGCGATGAGACGCATACAGCGACTTCACAGGGAGTGTGTGTGTTTAAGCGCTGTCTGCTATTACCACCATTCCTACGTGGTTAGCCTATACAGACTACAGTGTATCCTTTAATATAAACCTTTAACTTTCTTTCCAACGAATATTTCCTCTTACACCGGAGAATATCTTTATCCCTCGCCTCCTTCAAATCACACATACAACGCACCTCAGCCTATTTTCGACCGAAGAACGCCTCCAAGCATAGCGGGCACCTCCCTTTCTCTCGCGCCGCTCATGTCCCCAGGGAAGAGGGCGCGATGCGTCGTCCTTCGCGCTGAGTCAATAGGGGCTTAGCGTAGTAGGTTCGACCAAAGGACGCATAAATGAAGCCCTTAGTTAACAGAGAAACAGACCGCGCGGGGAACAAGGAGGGGGAGGTAAAGATTAGCCGGAACATCGATCGCTAAGCGAATGCCTCCGCCACTGATCCCCTAAAAGCAAAAGCACTGCTCGATCAATCACAGCTGTATTGATCACTGCCAAAGGACACAGCAGTAAATCTTTCAACATAATTCCCCGGGGTTTAGGACGTCTGAAGACAGCGCAGAAGCAAGAAGCACGAGGAATGCGTGTGGC
>NC_051404.1:3719702-3719946 GCF_015228065.2 Penaeus monodon | reverse complement strand
AGGGGGGGGGCAAACAGACAAAGGGGGGGGGGAGTGGAAAAAGCAACAAGAAAAAATCCTCAAGATTTTTCTCAGAATATGCCTTGTAAATACTTCCATTTCCCGAACTTTCAGCAAATGCTAATAAGACTGGAACGCATTGAAAGGCCTTCGGAAAACCTTCCTTAATCAGTATTTATTGCAATATATCTTCCGAAAATCCAAATGCCGTCGACGTTTCCACAACCTACCATTATCTATGTGG
>NC_051404.1:3718750-3719626 GCF_015228065.2 Penaeus monodon | reverse complement strand
TCTTTTCTTTTTTTCAATACTGAACAATGCAAGAGTTCAAACACAGGTAAGAAATCAAAGAAAGAGAACCCCAGCTCACCCCTCCCTCCAACCCCCACTTAAACTTGTTGAATTAAGAACCATTAAGGAACTTGTGCGAAGTTGCAAGTATTGAGATGCAGAACGGGCAAAAAAGGAAGCTCTAACAAGCGCAAAGTTGCAAGAGAGGCCCAACTTTGAGCTCTCGAGTTATTACGGTCCATTTACGGGCCATTCCTCTCCTTCCCTCCCGCTTTCTTTCTCTGCCGAAGGAAGAGAGACAGCCGAAGGGGATTGCACCGAACGCGCTTCTTTCGGCTGCAACAAAGCGCGAATTAGTACTCGCTTTTCGCCCGCGGACGAAATCGCTCCCCGGCGGCCCAAACCGGTGCAAGTTCGGCCATGACGGCCCACCAGGCGGCGCGGCAGATGGAAACAGACTGCCCAGCAGGTTTGTAAACCGAGCTGTTCGACAAGATTTGTGTGAATTACATACCCGATTATATACACACCTAATAATGGACATTTTCATCTAACAACCAAACTGCGTCCCTCCGTAACTGCGTATCTTTATCTCTCTGCTTAGCCCCAAGTATCTACTTACATGCGATGATGCTTACGTGCGCACACGGGAAAATATGTGTGTGTGAGCGTGTGCATACCGCACATATATCACTACACCCTTAAACTGTAACTACACTTGTATAATTGCCGTCTGAGTCGTAATTGTCTCGACTGAAATTAAGGTTATCAACGTCTCCCTCATTAGCATAATCAGCAGCGCAACAGGAACGTTCAAAAGCCAAGATCTTGATGTTCACTTGCCTAGAAAGGAGAATAAATTATACAATAGTAATA
>NC_051404.1:3718136-3718280 GCF_015228065.2 Penaeus monodon | reverse complement strand
GGCGCTGAAATGTCCCCCCGAAGCCGCCCTCCAACCCGGATCGATCAATATGCCGACATGACCGAGCTTTATCGCAATATTCGCCTTTCTCGGTAAACCTTGCAACCTCATCAATCTCTCGGCGATGGAAAGATCTTCCTCCCC
>NC_051404.1:3716099-3717420 GCF_015228065.2 Penaeus monodon | reverse complement strand
CGTATTACAATTATCGCTCTTCCCATATTCCCATCTTCTTCTCTTCCCTTCTTCGCCCCCTGTTCCTATTCCCCCACTCCGTCTCACTCTCTCTACCCCCCCAACTCTCCCCCCCCGTCCAAGCCCTCCTTTAGGCAGCCTGATTAAGTCTGGAATGTGTGCTTAAGCCTGCAACCGTCCATATGTGTCTGGAAGTGGATGCTGCCGGCAAATAAACTTTATTCGGCCGAGAAAAAATCATAAAACTCACTCATTTGGCGTATAAACAGACGTGATTAACCCAGATCTTGAAGCCCATATTTCAGCTGAAGTGAACAGCTGAACTGTTCACCGGGCCCTTTGTGTGTTCCAGGAAGCGACGGGGACAAACATGAAATTCCTAGACCCGACTAATAACTAAACTAAGGTAAATAAAGAGCAGTGAAACAAACCGATGAAATTTTCGTAATAAAACGAACTTCACAAATCTCCGTCTGTTAGAAACTCATTAATCAACGAGTCACCAGTAAAAACCTATTTACATTCAGCAGTAAGGATGCATAACGTATCTCTACATTACGGGCAATGAAGACAAGACCACTTACGAGTAAACAAACTCATTTGCTCATTACAAAAAAACAGCGGTCCAGCGTTATGGCTGAGAATACTAAAAGGGCGGCTCGTAAAGTACCAGCATTACCCTTCAGAATTTATCATCTGTCAAGACAAAAACCGCTTCAATGACAATGCGTGAATTGGTGCGTACTACCCGGACTGTCAATCTTCTACGGAGGTCAAAGACTTAACAGACCACAGTACAAAAAGCATGAAATTATCACTTTACACTTGGCAATATACCTCCAAAATGATCATCGTACAAGCAAAATGCATGGAGATACACAAAAAGACAACATAATAATATAAAAAAATGACAATGCAATTGCAAACTATTACGTGACATGACAGTTATGAGAAACTGTCAACCCCGTTCTTACCCCCCCCCTCCCGCCACACACCACAATCACCGTTTGCTTCCTCGTGATCACCGCTTTTTGCTCTGATAAGCTCAACAAAGACCCGCCGCGCATGCAACCTTCTCTCTTGCGCCTCATAAAAAAACACAGCATCTATACAAATGAATAAATGAATGAACGAGCAAAGGATTTATAAAATAAAATAAAAAAGGGTGTCGTCTAACTGTACATGGAGTGGTAATTCAGCCAGCATCGAGAAACACAGGACGGAAATTCGCAAGGAGAGGGGAGGAGAGCCGCTCCAGCATGCCGCGCGCGTGGCCAAAAGGACCTCCAAGCACATTAGGCCGACGTGACAGGACCGTTGG
>NC_051404.1:3714174-3716010 GCF_015228065.2 Penaeus monodon | reverse complement strand
CGTGCTCTCAATGCGGGGCCTCGAGGCGGAAGGAGCCGAGAAAGAGTGGGCCTCTGGATCGCCTTCCACTTGGCGGCTTCACCCGCGTCAGCACTCGAGGGGGCCGGAGCCGGGGCGTGCGGGCGACAGGCACTCTTTTCCGCGGGAATCTTTCCTCGTATGCATGCTCTTGGGGCGTTTATTTACGTCCTGCCGTCGATGTTTGGAAAGGGTAACTAACCCAACCCTTTCGCCCGGGACTAAATTTTCGGCTCCATGCAGAAAGGGGGAAGGAATAACAGACCGTGCCCGGGGAAAGCGATGGGGTGTATAGAGTGATGGATGACCGTGGCTTGAGGAAACCAATGACGGGGGCGCGGCATGAATACAGACCCCACCCCGATCCCCTTACCCGGGCAGGAGAGCGAGGGCAAAGGGAACCCATATCGGAATTATATCTTATTTCAGGGAGCTCGCTCGTGGCGTAAACACGTGTGATAAGAAACGTCGACTGAATGACACGAATGGAGTTTGGGTCCCATTTTTTTCCCAAGAGGTGAACGTACATAATGTTTAGCGAACTAATGGAGAAACCGAGCCTATGATGGTAAGACTTGGCGTGATGGAATGCATTAGCGACACGGCAGACATCAAGACTTCCGAAAGTCAATACACTATGTGGAGCTTACTACTTACCCGACATCGCACCCCTTCCTTCCAATCCCTCCCCTCTCTTCATCCTCCTCTCATCCTTCCCCCGTTTCTCCTCATATTCCTCTCCTCCCTCTCCCCATCCCTTCCTCCTCTTTCAAACAAGTTTTTAAACATGCTTTCGTTCCTTAAGGAACACGTCTGCTTAGCACGCATCACGCTTCAGAACTTTTTCATTACCCTCATTTTACACTAAAAGCATCTATACTCCAGGGATGCTCTTTTCGTGAACAAATCTGAAAAATAATAATTCAGGCTTTCATTCTCGAGTTCAGCCATCTATTCAGTGTATTCCCCGCAGCAAAAACAAATAAATTCAGGGGAACACAGCAAAGCAGCGTGCCCCAGCCCCAGCACATGGCCCACTTCAAGCGCAATCTTTAAAAAAATAGGCGGTTGCCCTAAACTAGCGCATTTTACACCGACCTGCGATCACGCCGAGCAACGACCTGCGCCGTTAAAGACAGGCCAATCCTTCACGCACGCAGGTCGACGTGAAGACGGGTTATTTTGAGAATTCGCAGGTCGGGCTTGCGCAAGGCCGCCGCAGCCACCGTGCAAGCGCCGCCGGTAACACTAGCAGGTGTCGTTGTCACCGAGTCCGGAAAAAGTTTTGTCATTTACGATTCACCGTCACAAGAACTACATGATTAGGCATCCAAACAATAACCAGATACCGGGGAGATGTACACCCTTAATACATTACGTCTAAATCATAAATAACTGACCTATTTCTAATATTTTCACTTAACAAACATAAGAATGATAAAACGCTTGGTCTTCCTCGCCCCCTCTCGTCCGGGCCGCGAACTAAGCTCGGTCATCTTCCTATTGACCCATTCGATGGCGTGACCAAAGAGAGGCCAATTATTGCCGTTCTTTCTTTAAACCCTTCTTTCATTTTTAATCTTTAATTCTTATCATTTTCTTTCATTTCTCTCTTTATCTCTATCTTATCCTACGCCAAATGGAACGACAGCGACGCCACGGTTGTTATCCAACTCACCCGTGCTTTCCCTAGGCGTTATTTACCTTCTATCCAGACGGTAACTAACCAGATCAATTCGTCTCCTTCGGGAAAGCCTTCTTAACTGATTACTGATGGTCGATTCCGAAATAGCCTCCGTCCCACCCTCCCTGCCGCCA
>NC_051404.1:3712503-3713496 GCF_015228065.2 Penaeus monodon | reverse complement strand
CAAAGCTCAACCATAATTAGGCTCACAACCAGGCGCCTAATTCCGTTCCCGGGAGACACCGTAACACCGCCAATCACCCTTCATCTTGTGCCGCCGAAAGCTCTCTTTGGCGGATTACGAGGCGCGGAGCTGTTACCGCGAGCGTTTCCGTCGCGTTTCGCAGAGGAATGAAGCCGCCTCTGAGCCTTACCGCCTGTTCGGCCCCATTAAATCGACTCTTGTTCTCGACTGGGGAATTGCTTTTGTCTTGACCTGCTTTTTCCCCCGTTTCAACGCCATGCCTTTAACTTCCTTTTTTCTTTATGGCCTGTTCCTTGTCCATACTTTAAGACTCCCTCTCCCTCCGCCTCCAGCCCCACGTAGCAAGGACTCATCCCCTCCCCCCCCTCCCGCCCGGCATTGCAAACCTCCCACCCAAGGGAGGAGATGCAATAATAACAATAACCAAGCTAAAAATTGCGCTCGCGGCGACGTTCACGCCGCCCTGCCACATAACTCGCCCAAGTCCCACGCGGGAAATCAATTGCAAGGAATAGTGCCGGAGAGGAGGGCCACGACCCCCCCTCCCCCAGGCACCGCTTCGGGTCCGGGCTGCAATGGCACGCGAGGGAAGGAGGACCCGGCCGGAGAAGCTGCCACAGGGCGCGCGGGTCCGACTTCGCTCGTCGTCTGGCCGACTGGGACTCCAGCCTCAATTTCCTTTAATGTCTGTGAAGTGGATAAAATGCAGCATTTCTCTTTGACGCATTTCTTTAAGATCTACTCGGGTCTTTGCCCAAAGATAGACCCGGTGAATAAATGTATTTTCCTCTGTGATTACTAAACCTCTGTTGTACTGTCAGTGATCTTACGAACATTAAAATATAACATCATACGGTATAGTGTGGACTCGACAGAAATATGGCAGGATCTTCATCGGCTGTTCATCGGCTGAAGCAAGAGGCACGGCAGCGACAAGAGATCTCTTTGTACATGAAATAGATGTTACAGCAT
>NC_051404.1:3711888-3712178 GCF_015228065.2 Penaeus monodon | reverse complement strand
CAAATAAATCACCACATCTCACCCCCCCACTCCCTACACGAGACCCCCCCCCCCCGAGCCGATGACGCAACAGTGGCAGCCACGCGTCGAGATCGTCTAGACATCCGAACGACCGCGAATCATTTGCATAACGGAGTTGGCTGTCTTGAAATATGCTGAATAATTAAGGCACATCTGTAGCGAGAATGACTAAGTATTCTCTCTAAAGAGCGAATCATGCATGTCGACACTCAAATCCGTGATTTATTTCCTTTCTTTCTCTTACTTTGTTTGGCAGGATGACGGTCGGT
>NC_051404.1:3711478-3711603 GCF_015228065.2 Penaeus monodon | reverse complement strand
CGGGACCCCCCCCCCCCCGCTCCGGCGCGGGCCGTGGGCGGAGCTCCCTTTCATGGACTAGCGTGCCGGCAGTCCACCAAACAGCAAGCTTTAGTCATTTGATCATTTTCAACAGCCCCTCACCC
>NC_051404.1:3711305-3711439 GCF_015228065.2 Penaeus monodon | reverse complement strand
AATCAGGGTAATTGGAACGTGCGAATCTGTTGTTTTCCCATCCGCTGGAATACTTTTAAAATTGGGAATGCGGGTGTCACGAGTGATATACTCCGCGGAAACAGACTCGCTTTTTCAGCACAGATGGAGAAATA
>NC_051404.1:3710819-3711028 GCF_015228065.2 Penaeus monodon | reverse complement strand
AATCCAGATGGATACCCGCAACTACCAACTCTCCTCTCAAGTTTTCTCACGTCCATCGCAAATTTTATGGTGAATTAGAAAGGACTATATTTTTAGTACTAACATTTAAGTATATACAAACTCGGACAACACACAATCTGTGATTTATTAATAATAATGTTAATAACAACAAGAAATAAAACCATAAACCAAAGTTCTACTGTTATTAC
>NC_051404.1:3710132-3710344 GCF_015228065.2 Penaeus monodon | reverse complement strand
CGCGATCTAAAACAAACCGACTAACGAAGGGAGAGAGCTCGCAAGAGACACAGGAAGGTCAAGAATTTCTAAGATTGTTCTGACATTCAACTGACACTTTCGCCAGGAGGGAAATCACAGAAGATTCTGACATGCTTCACACTCGGTTCTTCTTTTTTCCGGAAACTGTTAAATATATGATATTGGCAAACCAGCTCTCACTGACCTTTTTT
>NC_051404.1:3709152-3709592 GCF_015228065.2 Penaeus monodon | reverse complement strand
TGAGCGCCATCCTCAACTAAACTCTTACTTCTACCCTCACTCTAGCAGCTACAAATTTCATTACGACTACATCATAGTAGGTTTTGAGCAGCAAGAACACGACAACCCAAAACCAAGCAGAAAAAAAAACGTGGGAAGGATAATGACGGGTCAGTAAATCAATCGACAAAGATTCTTCGAACGAAACCCACGACCCGGTTCACTCCAATGGCAAGAGTCCGAACTCAAACAGTAACTGAGCCCCCCAAAAAGGGAGATAAAAACAAACAATTGCATCGAGTGCCTTCTACGCCGCTGAATCCGCTCGATCCCTCTCTGTCTCCTCCTTTACTCCGCTCCTCCAGTTCGTCTCTCAATCCTCATACCTCTTTCTTCCATATCTGTCTCTTTCTTGATCCCTTCGGCTCCCAACCCTTCACCCTTCCTGTATCCTGAAGCCA
>NC_051404.1:3708896-3709096 GCF_015228065.2 Penaeus monodon | reverse complement strand
CCGCCTACGCCCACTCCACCCGCCCCGCCGAGAGCCCCGGGTGGCAGAATGCGCCATAATTCAGATTTACGGGATGCGTAAATTGCCTTTCATTGTTCAACCGGCTTAGGGGATCCCAGTTTACACTACTGCACAATTTTCATGCTAAACTGGCGAGCGTAAATTTCCCCCTCCGGCGAGTTTTCATGCGACGTGAGGAT
>NC_051404.1:3707421-3707572 GCF_015228065.2 Penaeus monodon | reverse complement strand
GCAAATGCACCAAGGGAAAACCGGATACGAAGGTGGACCGAAAAAAGTGTGGCGGGGCCAAAGGGAAGTACGGGCTAGAGCAGATTACGGGAACGAAACCTCAGCGGAACAAAACAACGATTTCAGGGAAAGGGGGAGTTACGAATGCCCC
>NC_051404.1:3707094-3707371 GCF_015228065.2 Penaeus monodon | reverse complement strand
GGAGGGGGGGAAAAAAAAAAAAGGGGAGGAGGAAGGAGGAAGAAAAGAGATGGGAAAAGTGAAAAGGAGAGGGAAGGTCCTTTTTTGGGGAAACCCCGCCCATCTTTTCCCAATTTGCAGTAATTTTTTGTTGTGTTTAATTCCCCCAGTGGGGGCAAAAAGGAAAATGCCCCCCCTTTTCTTTTATAATCTGACGAAGGTGGTTTTACAAAATACCCCGGGGCGGGAAAAAAAGGTTTATTCTTTAAAAGGACTTATTTCCCCCCCCTTTTTTCCC
>NC_051404.1:3706788-3707057 GCF_015228065.2 Penaeus monodon | reverse complement strand
CCCTTTTTCTCCCCCCCCAAACCAATCTTTTGACAGGAGCCGACTTCCCCCCAAAAATTCATTGGCCTCATCGTTCATCACAGATCTATCGTTCAAAAATGAAAAAAAGTTCCTGGGTTTTAAGGAAGCAGCGGGGATAAAACCCCCATACAACCCCCACAACCCAAAACAAAAACCAAACACCCACAGTGCAAGCAAAACGGGGCGCGCCCCCACCAACCCACAAAACCAAACACACAACCACCCCCAAACAAAAAAAACGCCTGCAA
>NC_051404.1:3706116-3706621 GCF_015228065.2 Penaeus monodon | reverse complement strand
CAACACACCCAAAAAAAAAACACACACAAACCCCCAACCCACCCAAAAACAACACACAACACACTTTTAAAAAATCCCGCCAAGACGAGCTAGAGACGAGGACGCAAAAACGAAAAAAAAAATTGCGAGAAAACAAAATATCCAAAGTCGGCGTCACTCGCTGGCCAGGTTCACATCCGGTTTCATCGCTGTCAATCTCGGCTTTACAAATGCAGATGAAAATGCTCCTGTCAATCATGTGAATGCAGCCGGCTGATAACCGGCGCTGCATTGTGATGGCAAGCCCGCCCATACTTTGCGCAATATATGCAGATATATGTATATGCTCTGTGTAAATATACCTTCGCCAGTGTGCAAAGCAAAGCCGAAGCAAAGCTCGCACCTCCCTTCTCTCTCTATTAATTCTGTACATAGAAGGCCGATGGATATTCTACAAATGCATGACGCAGTGCGGAAACAGACATATAAATATCGCGATTTATTTCTATAAATAGGTTACATTATT
>NC_051404.1:3703837-3705598 GCF_015228065.2 Penaeus monodon | reverse complement strand
CCCAGCCAAGGTATCAGCCGAGTCGACGCAGGTGCACTCCGAGCCAGGAACCATAGCAATGGCGTCCTTATTACCAACACATCCCCCGCTATTAGCACAGTAACCCACCCCTCGCGGTTCCTCGTTGCTACTCTCACCACACCCGCAGCTATTCTAATGCTTAAATACTTACAATAACACAAGCTTTTCGACGACAAGGTTTCTCCCTCTCGCTGCAATACAAATCGAGGCCACGCCGCCACTCTTTCCCTCGCAATTACCCGGCCGCCTAAGGCAGTAACAGCACTTGGGACCTTGCCCGCTGATAAAGCTTTCCTCAGCATCATCTCGGCGTCTAAGTACATTCGCCATCGATACTGCACCCACGCCTCCACGCCCAATTGACTTACCGCAAGGCTTGCAAGCACAGCCGTAGACAGAGAGGGCGGGGGGAGGGGAGTGAGGCTATCGTCTCCAACGTACCTGCGAGAAAGAGAAAAAAAAGAGATTAGTATGATATTCACGTAAGGGCGATTTGTCATACCTCTAACTAATTGATATAAATGCCTTGAATTACCCGAGGGTAGAAATGTTGCAACACAACACGGCACTGTCTATCGCCCGACGGTGCCAAGTGAGGACAGGGCGCTGACGGGACAAGCCATACTCCCATATCCAAGAGAAACCGTCTGGAAGCCGCCCCTGTCAACCGCCTGTGACCATCACGCTGAGCCCCACAATGGAGCCAAACTGTGCCACCTGAAGGCCTCATGTGGTCAGGGTTTTATGCCTTCACACATTCAATGTCTTCCCTCACCAATGTATACGATTTCTTTGAGCGCCCGTATGGTTCTTTGCTTTTAATGCTTAACTGACAACTGGCTCCACAGCGTGATGTCAACCCTACCCTCCTTCACTATTCAGTATACAAAAACCACGTTCTTTTTTTAAGTTCCCAGTAACATAACCCGGCCTACACATTTCTTACAGCGTGTAAGAAGAAAAGCCTCCTCCTCGCCATCAACGAACTGCTGACAATATGCCTCAGAAGCGAAACATTTCCCCCACAGACTGGCCCTGGTCAGAATCAATCCCCAGGGCTGCCTCGATATGGAAATGGGTCTCTCTGGAAAACTCATCACTAACCACGACCGTCAATATTGTGATCCTCAATGCAGGAGGGAACGGAGGGCCAAGGGCAGCGTGCTTGTGCTTTGTCCACAAGAAATCGGAGACCTTTAACAAAAGAACTCTGAAAATATTTCATCTTTCAAAAACTACTCTCATCGATATCACTACAAATCAAGCAAACCTAGAAAGGCTACTCGTCCATCCATCAAACACTTAGTGAGACACTGGTATACACGTACACATATACCTACTTACATATGAGTACATGCGAGTAAAGACATGCATACAAATAGAAACAGCACTTACACATGAACCTCATCCCTCACCCTTCCCCCTTTTCCTCCCATACCCCCCCCCCCCCGCACAGAGGCATTTTCCAGGCGAGCGCGCGAGGCCGCCATGAGGACAGAGGAGGACACCCCCGGCCATTAGTTAAGCATCACGGCCACCTTTATCAGATTAACAGCTGCCGCGGCCGGATTACCCCCTTCATTTGCGCGTCCATCCTTGCCCTGACCCTCATTCACTCTGACCCCTCCCCCCCCTCCTCGCCCTCCCTCCCGCCGACCCTTTCCATCATCATCATTAGTTCTCTATCTCTCATTACTTATTCTATCTTTCCTTACTCCCATTCCTTTCTTTTTCGATTAG